>NW_008824056.1:4162462-4200842 GCF_000699105.1 Pygoscelis adeliae
GGGGGAAGAGCAAGAATGGAAACTGCTACAAAATAAAAGTATCTTGCTTAAATAAATGGTGTATGAGAAGTCTTTAGTAAGCAAAATTATCTTCTATTTGGCACATATAAATTAAAAAAAAAAATATTTTCAGAAACACAGTTACCCATCCACATATGTGGATACACATATGTGTACTTGTGAACAATGAAGAATGCAAAAATAACATTGCCTAGACTTTGGTAGACCTTATGACTTGTTTTCTCTATTAGACCATAACTGTACTGTGCAGTCAAGCAGATGGGTCAGTAATGAACAGTAATTAGATCAGTTATAATCCCATTTGCAGGGGAGGAAAAAACCACAGTTTAGGAATACACAGTAAACTGCGGAACTGCACTTACTCTGGAGCAGATTTTTAAAAGGCACTGAGATACATCTATTTCCCACTACTGCTCAATCATATGTATCAATCTGCATATAAACATATGCACACAAAAATTCAATACACATGATAAAAATATGTATTTCCTTAAAATGACACATACTCTTACAGCTTATTATTTGTCACATATGTTGGGGCTTTTTTCCATGTGTACATAAAGCATTTCAAAGCTGACTGTCTAAAGTTAAGCTCTTCTTTCATACTTAAACACCTAACCAAACAGCTCAATTTTTAGAAGTCTTGTGGATGTAGCAACTCCCAAATTCTGGATTCTTTATCAGGTATCTAACCACTCATTTAAGATCCTAACTTTCAATACTCAATGTAGAAAAAAATTTCTTCGTTCATTTTTAATTTCTTAATAATATGCCCACACATCTCTTTCTTTTGCAGCATTCTATCTTCACTAAATTGATGGTATTTTCTTTTCTACAGGAGTGAGAGGTTACAGTGTAATTTCATTGCAGTTGAGATCTAAAAAAAACTTTTCAGTCTTAGCCTAGATTCCATTTTAGCGTAAAGTTAAGCTAGCTTGGAAATAATGTTATCTATTTCTGAAAATAAATTCTACAATACGTACCAATTCACAAAATTTCTAACCTATATTTTTTCTAAGCTATTATTCTTCAGAACACTCAGATTTGCTAATGATCAAATTACAGGCACATTAAATGGACTTGTCTCTTTTGCTGTGTTCACTTTTGTTATAAAGACATCATACAAAAGATACCAACTCCCACTGACTTTTGTATGACCAAAATGTAATCCATTTTGTAAGGGATCACAACACAACAGCCCCAAAAATCCTTCAGTGTAGAAGACATTTTGATATAGCGTACGTTACATTCTGTAGAATTATTCAAAGGCGAGGCTTGTTGATTAGGACTTTGCAAAGATAGTCAATGCCACATCTTTTGTTACTGCATTCTCTACTCATTACAGAAATGCTAAGTGCCTGATCGAAAGCCTACTGAAATTAGTAAAAAATTCCCATGCGTTACAGTGGTATTTGACTCAAATCCTATTTAGAGATGATTCATGCATTTTCTGCATTAACAATTCTTTAGGTATGTCAGAATGCAATCACCCCTACAGAACAATCATCTTCATTACATCATCGTTTCCCTATCAACCTATTAGATTCTGGAAATCCACTAAAGCCAGCTTTCCCTTAAAAACCCTTTTACAGTACAGTGAAACCATTTATTAGGCAGTGATTCGTGATACAAAAAGCAGGGCAAGAAAGAGAAGAACCAGTATCTTAGCTTCAGTATTTGACTAACGTTTCAATACGAACAGATTTTTAAGGATACACTGGAGACAAAAGAAAATCCAGCATTCCTAAGAACAGGATTATAGTCCACAGGAGTTACTTTCACCGATCCTTCCAAAGCAAAAGGTAAGATTGTTTGGATATATCATCAAGACGACTGAAGTGAATTGATTTTGCAATAATGTCTTGAGAAATCCTATTTTTCACAAAAAAGCATGAAGCAATATATTTTTATTGTAATTGCCAAAGGTAACAGACCCAAGTACTGGGACAAATTTTGTCCTTTTAGTAAAAGGATTTAAATAAAGTAATGCAGGGGATTAATTTCATAGCAGTAGAACCAAAGTGATCATTCGCTTAAAGAAACTGAAATCCTAGTTGAAAAAATAAGCTTTTTGTTCTGTTTTTCATAAGCCACTGAATGCAGTGGATACCTGGATATTTACAGCCAGGTTTACTTTACAATGACTGACTGGGCTCCAGACAATTCATATTGTGCAAGATTCAGCAAAAGTAAAGAGGAAGGAGAATGAGGAAGACAGCAATAAGATATTTTCATACACTGGCTACTAGTCATGTAATTCTAATATAGTTATTACAGATGAACACAATTAACTGAAAAAGGCATTAACTGACTTTCTTGAAGTAACTTTTTCCTTGCAAATTTCTCTTTAAAGTACAACATAATTTAGTTTGTATTTTTATTCTAATTAGATTTCATAGGGAATCAGTAAGAGGAAACAAAACTAGTATTAGCTTTATTGGCTTAAGATAATTTTTTAGAGTTAATTTTAAATCCATAGCAATAGGTCATTATAGCAAGGTTCAGTCAACCCTGCAGAGGAAAACACTTTTTTTTTCCCTACCTCCCCCCCCGCCCCGAGGCTGAACTAACATTGCACAAATACTGTATCTGCTCAAATTGAACATCTGCTTTGCACAAAGTGAGAGCAATGCCATTAATAATGCAGGCGGGCTTTATCAAGGGCAAAGAACAGTAAGTGGTTCTATCCTTGAATCCAGGCATAACCCCTAACATGGTCTTTGTGCCTCGGCAAATACATTCTCTGTTGACATGTATTATGTAGTAATCAATCATTTCAATTAAGTATTTTTTCCACCTTTTCTTCTCATACCTTGCAATAGCTTGTATGAATGAACAATCAGATGGTAAAATGGTAACAAAACAAAACATTTAAAAAACAAAATGGAGAAGTAGCAGATTTTTTTCTACTGTTAAGGAGTAGACTACAACAGAGAAGGACTTAAGGCAGCTTTTCTATTTCGTTGAATAAAATAACTTACTACAGCTTTATTTCTCATCATGTCATTAGATATTGCATAAAATTAATCACTACAAAGAATCACAAGAGCAAGTATTTTGGCATTAAATTTGAATTGCTCTTGCCCTCACAGAAGTATTGTGATTGAATGGAAGGACCACTCCTCTGGAAAAGCAGGTAAATTATACCCACAAGACAGTTTTGTTTTATAGTCTCTACAATGTCAGGCAACTTATGTGCCACTAGTATTTATCAGTTTCCAGACAAATAATCATAGAATCACAGAACTGTTTGGGTTGGAAAGGAGCTCTAAAGGTTATCTAGTCCAACCCCCCTGCCGTGGGCAGGGACATCTTCAAATAAATCAGGCTGCTCAGAGCCCCATCCAACCTGACCTTGAATGCTTCCAGGGATGGGGCATCCACCACCTCTCTGGGCAACCCATTCCAGTGCTTCACCACCCTCATCGTAAAAAATTTCTTCCTTATATCTAGCCTGAATCTACCCTCCTTGAGTTTAAAACCATCACCCCTTGTCCTGTCACAACAGGCCCTGCTAAAAAGTTTGTCCCCATCTTTCTTACAAGCCCCCTCTAAGTACTAAAAGGCCGCAATAACATCTCCCCGAAGCCTTCTCTTCTCTAGGCTGAACAACCCCAATTCTCTCAGCCTTTCTTCATAGCAGAGGTGTTCCACCCCCCTGATCATTTTCATGGCCCTCTTCTGGACCCGCTCCAACAGGTCCATGTCCTTCTTGTACTGAGGACTCCAGAGCCGGACACAGTACTCCAGGTGGGAGTTCCAAATAATGGAAATAATGCATCACAGTGACTGACTGCTGTGGTCACTGTTAATGAGAGCACAACAAGGAAGTTTTGTGGAATTTCTGTACTGATTTTGTGGTATATTAAGCAACATTTTAATTCTCAGCCACACTCTGCATATGGTGTCTGCTCTGCTTCCATTAAAGAAATGTCAGAAATCCTCTATTTCAGTGAGAACAAGGTCAAGGCAAACTTTTTGTGTGTTTTCACTCCAAACTCTACTATCTATTTCAAGTGTACTCAAAATTATTTCCAAAACTACAACCCCCCCTCAATTTAGAGGTTTTTTGGTGTTAAAAACAATGGGGTCTAATTAGTTAGACAAAGAATGATCCACTTGCCTTTCTTAAATTTATGTACAGGAAGTTTCTTAAGCTGATCCTTCCTAAGACGATTCCTTCTTGCTCTGTGTCTGTCTTGCACGAATTTTGTGATCTGCAAACAGACATAAGTAAGACAACATGAACAGTAAGTTGAAACAATAAAAGAACAATAGAAGCTTTGACTTTTGAGTCTTCACAGTAAGTTAGTCAAAAGGGAACCCCAGCTGAAACTGAATCACCTCTTCCCTTGCCTGGACTCAAGGACGAAGCCAAACAAGCCTAAAGGATGTTCTCGATGACCATGGCACTTGAAACTGAAAATACACAAGCTTTTTTTGGAAAGGAAAGAGGAAAAAAAAATATGTCCACACTATATAAAATAATGGCCATTGCTGCAATCCTCTACCGAGGCCCATGTGTAGTGGGATGGCACACTTCAGAGCAAAACACAGTTCATTAAGTTTGACTGGGTTTACTTACAGTTTTAGATTACTACAGCTCTTTTAGAGTATTACTCCCATGTTCATCAGAACTGTTTTCATAGTATCTAGATGTAGTCTGGGGAGGAGTAAAGGGGTTACTTCAAGCCACAGTTACTTGCTGTCTTCAACTATACTAAAGATTCTGTTTCTGTTTTCTTAATAGTCCCTAATGCTATTTCTGTTCGGTTTCTAATTCTAACAGCTGTGATATGACATTCTTTTTCAAATATGATGACAAACAAACAAAAAAAAATGGCCTTAACCAAAGTATACACACTAACAAGTCTTTTGAAATTTGCAGAGGTGCTCTACACCTACCTACACTGTGGATAAGGTAAACACAGAGAGTATTAATACTATAAACAGCATTAATATCTCTCATTTTAGGAATCCCTGAAAGGCATTGATATACTTCACAACAGATTATTTTTTTTAAAGTATGAACGGATGTATATTATGGACAAATATTATTAGGACCATTTGAAACTGTAATTGGTTTTGGCAAAATAAAACTTATTTCTCCTTCTGCATCACACCTGGCTTCACTTTTTAAGTATATTTGGATCTAAACTGTTCGTTCAGACTCTTTTTAGCCCAGCTAAACAATAAGCTGTATGCATAAACTGCAGTTTTTCTGCTGTAATTCAGATACTTAGTAACAATCAGAGTCTCACATTCATTTCTTAGTTAAAAAACAAAATTTCCTGAAAGGAGCAGGGCCAAAACCACAAATGACTGAGGACCAAATCCAACCTGGAACCCCCCTGGGATCAAGTTCACTGCACCAATTAATTGTCCAGTGCTCTAATCGATCAAGATCTCTCTGTTAAGGCCTCTCTACACTCAAGGGAAGCAACATCTCCTAATTTAGTATCATTGGCAAACTTAGTGTGCAGTCAACTCCTGTGTCCAGGTCATTGATAGAAACATTGAAAAGAACTGGCCGTGAAGATGAACCCTGATGAGCACCACTAATGACGGGCTGCCAGCCAGATGTTACCTCATTTACTACAACTCTTTGAGCCTAACCCCTCAGCCAATTGTTCACCCATCGTATTGTGTACATGTCTAGCTTTACGGTGGACATTTTGTCCAGAAGGATACTGTAAAAGACTGTATCAAAAGCTTTGCTAAAAAAAAACCGAAACCAAAAAAAAAACCACCCCAAAAACCCACAACCCCACACATCCACTGCCTTCCCTTCATCCACTAGGAGGGTAACTTTTTATAAAAGGATATTAAGTTAGTAAGGACTGACTTTCCCTTCATGAATCCATGTTAGCTTTGACCAATGACCACACTGTCTTTCAAGTGTTTTTCAGTAACTCCCAGAATAATTTTCTCCATAATTTTACCAGGCAATGAAGTGAGGCTGACAGGCCTAAAATTACCAGGGTGTTCTGTTTTCATCTTCTTGAGAACAGGGCAAATAACATTTGCTAGGTTCAAGTCAACTGGGACCCCTCCAAATTCCCAAGATTGTTGACAAATAACTGAGAGATGTCTCACAATAACATCGGCCAACTCTTTCAGTACCCTGGGATGAACCCCATCAGGCTCCACAGACCTATGTGCTTTTAGTTGCAGCAGCAAATCCCGTACAAGTTCAAAAGTCAATTGGGAGCTTATCACTCCCCCAGTCACAGTCCTCCAACCCAGGGCTCCGGGCATCCCAGGGCCCATCATTGGTGTTAAAAAAAAAAAAAAGAAACAACAACATCCACTTTATTAGGTTTTCCCCTAATCCTTACCCAGAGGCTCTCAGCCATGTCATCCCCAACTGCAAGTGCTGTACAGTCCAACCCCTCCTTTACACACAGTACTACCCTCTGCCTCGCCTGTCCTGCCTATCTCTCCCAAAGAGCCTGTAACTGTCCATCATAGCACTCCAAATCACAGGATTCTTCTGACTAAGTCTCACCTATGCCAATGATGATGTAGCTTTGGGAATCAGCCAAAGCTTCTAGTTCCTCTTGTTTATTCCTCATACTGTGTGCGTTAATGTACACAGATTTCAGATGTGCCCCAGTGTACTCAGTATACTCAGTATGTACTCAGTATTGCACCTCGAATACTGTGTTCAGCACCTCGAATACTGTGTTCAGTTTTGGGCCCCTCACTACAAGAAGGATGTTGAGATGTTGGAGCGTGTCCAGAGAAGGGCAACGAGGCTGGTGAGGGGTCTGGAGAACAAGTCTTATGAGGAGCAGCTGAGGGAGCTGGGGTTGTTTAGCCTGGAGAAAAGGAGGCTGAGGGGAGACCTCATCGCGCTCTACAACTACCTGAAAGGAGGCTGTAGTGAGGTGGGTGTCGGTCTCTTCTCCCAAGTAACTGGCAAAAGGACAAGAGGAAATGGCCTCAAGTTGCGCCAGGGGAGGTTTAGATTGGATGTGAGGAAAAATGTCTTTACTGAAAGAGTGGTTAAACATTGGAACAGGCTGCCCAGGGAAGTGGTTGAGTCACCATCCCTGGAGGTATTTAAAAGACGGGTAGATGAGGCGCTTAGGGACATGGTTTAGTGGGCATGGTGGTGTTGGGTTGACGGTTGGACTTGATGATCTTGGTGGTCTCTTCCAACCTTAATGATTCTATGATTCTATGATTCATGGAGCAGAGTGAAAGCCCTCACCAGCACACCATCTCTCAAACATTGTCATGCCACCCCACAGCTTATCACTAGTGAGCCTGATTTATTCCTGTTCCCCCTTCGAACCTGTACTACACTCTGGAAAACGCTTTCAAATACCTCTCCCCTTTTTTTCCCCCCCTCTCAGTTTAACATGAGCCGTGTAGATGGATTTTGGCATTTCCAACATATAACCTCTTTTCAAAACCCTCCAAACATCTGTCCCAAATACATAGTATAGGTAACCCTGACTTGCAGAAATACAATATAATTTTCTCCTGGTTCCTGTCTGGTTTTCCTCTACAATGTGATTCTAAGACATGGAAAGAACCATTCATTTTAGCACTGACTACCTATTGACACTAACAGAAGAGAAATTCAGGTGTCTCAAAGCCTTTGCTTTTATAACTGGGACATATTTGGAAAAATAAATTCTTAATCATAGTTTACAGACATGCCCCTTTTTACATTTCCTCACAGTGCATAAGCAAGGAAATTGGAGACGAGTTTAAATGCCTGAAATTTTCCTCACCAAATGTTTATTTCCCCTTCTCACAGCTAATCCTACCTAGCATCTGTTTATTCTTTTCAGATTGTACAGATGGTTCTTCCCTATGTATTTTATTTGGAATCTGGAACTCTCAAATTCACACATTAAGTAAAAAATTGTTTTAATTCAGAGTATCAGCATGCTGATACAAAAAGATCCAGCTCTTAAAAGGTAAATTGAAAAGAATCAGTATCTATGAAAAACAGTATATTTAGATTGGATATAATGAAGAAAGTTTTTATGATGCGGGTGGTGAGACACTGGTACGGGTTGCCCAGTGAAGTTGTGGATGCCTCACCATCAAAAGTGTTCAAGGTCAGGTTGGACATGACCTTGAAAGTGAAAGATGTCCCTGCTGATGATGGTGGTTGGACAGGACGACAAGATGATTTTTAAAGCTCCCTTCCGACCCAAACCATTCTGTGATTCTACGGCTTCTGCTAAGAGAACTCACTTATGCCCTAAAGACAAACACTACAAATTTGTTTAGCTCACTCCTATAACATTTGTAATGCCACTTTTGATGCAGAAAACTGCTGTTTTCATAGTGAGGGCAACACCTGCAATTCTAACGAGAGGTGGCTTTTCAGTGGGATTAGCCTTGTTTGTTACATGACTCTATAGTTCCTTGCTAAAGTGATTGGTGCAAATTAATCTGTAATTTATTTCATTTTTTGACCTGAAGATGACAGCACTAAAGTCCATAAGGAAGTTTTGCAACTAACTTATCATCTAAAACCAAAAGTAGCAGAACTGGTGAAAAACTCTGAAGCGAAATATGAAGAAATATCCCCAGAGTAAAAAACACCTCTTACTTCTGAATTTCCAGTGCTGGTCATGATAAAAGTCAAGCTCACACTCCTCATGATTACAGTTTTCATATGTCCCCCCTCCTTCATTGGTTTTCTCTTCAATGGTAACCTTCTAAACCGCTTTTTAAATAAGAGACCCCCTAACTATTCTTAATGCCTTTCTCTTCATTCCCTAATCGGTATCTTTCTGAAAAATGACGGATCAGCGCTTCACACCATATTTTGGTAGGGTGCAAAGCCAGTACTTATGATATTCAAAATGATGCTACAGTCCCTTTCATAGCCTTCTTCATTCCATTTCTTAGATAACCAATATTTTGTTTGCATTTTCAACTTAGGTGCACTATAAGCAGAATATTAGTGAAGCTCAAGTTGGAATACCGATGGTCTCAGAACAACAGATGTTTGCATAGTATTATCCCTGGTGACCGCTCTCCTTTAGAAATACCATCTCTCCTTATCTCAAACTGCTGACCTTCAGGATACAATGATAAGGCTATACATTCACCTAATTAACTGAGACAAAGTCCTCTATGATCAAGGTGATCACCAGAAGGTCAGACAAAGCATTGGTGACTTTTACATCGTCTCTAATTGATCACTTCTGCTTTGTTTTCAGAGCTGCTGCAATTTTGATTGTGCCAAATGTGCCCAGGATTGTCAATGAAATACTACCTTGCAGTGCAAAAAACACTAACACAGAAAGAAATATTTTAAGAAAATGTTATAGAACAGTTGATGCATTACTTGATTTTTATCAAAAGGTAAAATAATAAATTGGTCAGAGATGAGCAGAGATCCCAAAAAGTGGGATGCTAAGTACTCTGAAATAATATATAATACATAGCTATGCTATTTTACCTTTTGTAGCAGACATGCCCAACTGAGAACCTCTATAGGTAATGTATATGCTGTAAGATATATGCTATATGCTGTAACAGGTTCTGAGCTTGCTGACTGATTACTATACCTGCAGTAAAAAACGGTGAGACCTGCACTGTGGAACAGTGGAATTAACGTTTATTAAGCAGTACAAGTTTGGTAAAGCGGGACACACTCTCAGTGTATGAGAGCATAAGGACAGGTCATTCTTTATGGGGCGAAAAAGAAAGCAGTGGAAGAATAGCCGTGAGGACAATTCTTTGTAAGTAATTGTATGCCAGGTAGAATATCCTAAGGGCTCCTGATATCCCTTTGCCAAAATTCTGCACCTGTTTATTGTACTGAGAAAATAAAGGATTACAGGTAAGCATGGTACAGGTATGTACAGTACACAAAGCTTTCGCTGTTCCTTTACTGTATCCCTTCATTTAACTTCAGTAAGTGACAGTTCTATGATGATTTGTTTGAAAGAAAAAAAACGTTATTAGAAGAAGGAACTTACCATAAATATGACGATGAGAATAAGACAGATCCCTACTATTATTAGGAAAGGGATTAAGTAGTACTCCAAAGGAAGACTGAACTCTGGGATTAACACAACATGGCCACTGTGGGGAGAAAAAGATAACACTTTCTAAATAGGTTGGAATTTAATGAACAATGAATTAAAAAATAAATACAATGAAAAAAACCATTAAAATAAAAGGTTATTGCTAGACACACTAAAGGCATACCTACCCGTGCACAACAACATAGAAAATTCAGCTGATACCCACATAATGTAAAGCCAATTAAGTTAAAGGATAAAAAAATATTTCTTAGAACATTTTTGGAGTTAAGACTATTTACTGACTTCAATCATAAATAAACCTAAAGCAACCAGGAAAACCACCTCATAGCTGCTTTGATAGCAGAATAAGAAAAATATAACATGACTATCAAAAGATACTGTGGAATCATTCTTACCTACTAAAACACTTTGGTTTATATGGGAGGTTTAGTTTCAAATCATGAAGCATGGTAAAGTGCACCCTTTGTCCTCTGGAGAGTCAATAAATTACAGTACAGTAACCAAAAAGTCTTCCTAGAGAACCTGGCACGGATGCTAGCAACTGGATATCTGAATACTAGTACTTATTGATACTTAGGGAAGTAAACTCCCATTATTATTCTGTAGGCACTAGCAGTCAGAAACACCTGAGAAGGTACAATGTATAAAAGCGTTAGTAGTTCTATAACCACTACTCATGTGGAACCACACTGTACTTATCAAGTAGTTTCATCAGCAAGGTGTCTACTTAAGAATGACACAATCTAGTTCTGATTAATTTAGTGAAAGGACATCAGAGAGACCTGAAGAAGCAAGATCATTAGACTAATAATACAAAACACACCTCCTTTTCCACCCTATTCAAGGTATTAACCATTTTGTTCTCACAATGCTTTTCTTTTTAAAGTTTTAAACTTAAAAGCAGAACAGAAGCACTGCAAACCTAATCATGCACCCCACTGGAATCATCTTAAATGCATCCTGCAGATTCACCTAGCATAGGAAGTAATCTCTGACTTGTTCTAGAACTATTAAAAAAATTATCCTTTAATAAAAGACCAGCATCTGACTTCAATGGGAAGTGGCATACATTGTAAAAAGAACACACCCTTAGATCTGAAATACGCATGCTCTCACAAACATTAGATCGTTAGCTAAACTCATATGTTTAATGCTATATGAAAATGAAAGGAGTAACATTTGATAAATATATGGTAACCCTCTTGCAGGAAAGCAATTTATATTAATTTTTAAAATTATTTCTGCCCACTGCTCTCAGGCACAAGGTTTCACCTGGAATACCTAAAGCCTCTGTCATCACAACATGCTATTTTAAATCCATAAGTATTAAAAAGAGGCAATGATTTAATGCCAGGAATAACATAGCTGCATGTGAGGTAACTTACCCCTTCTCGTAAGTAAATTCTTCTTTAAGAGAATTAGCTGACGTCTCGCCAATAAAGACAGAAGGAATGTCAATCTTCTTTAAAACCTCAACTGTATTAAAAAAAGCAGGAAAATAAAACTACTATTACGCAGACACTCTATGGGTACTCAAGACCAACACTTGAACATTATGAGACTATCGCAACATGAAGCCGCATTTTAACATAATGACATACAGACTGATGCACATGCATGCTACATCTTTACATCATATAAGAAGTGGTATTATTTTTCCTACCAAACATTTAGGGACTTTATTGCAGGTATAGAAATCAAAATTCTTAATGAAATATTTAAAGGGAGCATAAAACGAAAATATTTTGACAAAAAAAAACAAAAGAGGCATCAGGGCAAGTTTGACCAGAACATCATTCTTACTCAGAGACTTGATAAAGTCACACAGTACCATTGATTTCCAGAATTTCTGGCAACTTATACGATTTTGTGATCTGGTACTGTAAATTTTAATTAATCTTTCTTCCCTCCTTTTCACCCTAAACATAAGTGAACACACTGGAAACAGCTGTGGCTAGAAAAGGTCAAAAAGAAGAAAAAAGAGAATGAACAAATCCCACATCTTTATTTCAGTCTCAAGAAACTGGATGGAACTGTCTCCCCCTTCTCTGCTTACCAGTGAAGGCAATAAGCTCAAAAGATGCAGCACAAATGAAAAATTATTGAAAGATAAATCCCATATTCTAGAAAACCTTCTCCTCAGCTTCACTTTATACTGATTTGCACCCCTTACTTACGCTTCACACTTAAGGGTCAAAGTATCTTGAGTTTAGCCAATATCAAAGCATTCAGGTTCCCCAAGGCAAAAGCATACATGGCTTAATGTCACCTCACAGTACCCAAGCCTGCATTTGTTGTGAACTTGTTCTACATTCTAAACCTGAAAATAAGATTCGCACAGGTTGGGAATTCATTAAAACCACTTTCACATAGCTTTTTGGACTACTCAGCTGCCATTTAGTTTGCTGAAAGTTCATTTCCTAGTTTACTCAATGGTGTTTCCACTTGGAAAGACTTTTTTTTTCTCATTTATGTTCTTGTTCCATACTGAGCAAGCTCATAAACTGGACAAAATTAAAAAATGCCACAAAGAAAGTCGAACAGCACTATAGACAAAAAACACATACCATAAAGCAAAACCAACATTTTGGCTAGATTACAAGATGTTCTGAACATATTCACTCCATGAAAGGTTAAAATCAGAACAAATAGCATCAGAATAAATCAGAAAATGGCACACTGGTCTCTAAACATTCTTTTTCCAACTGAAAAGCTGAAAATATGTAAATGTAATATATATTCATATGAAATTAGAATCCATTTGTCCAATGGAACAGAAAAATGTACACAACAGTGCAGCAACAAAATGGAACCACTAACAAATACTAAAAAGTCGTATTTTAAAGTTTGATTTCCTTCCAAAAGAGTAGAGTTTTTTTACTTTTCCTATATTTCTACTTAATTAACAACACATCAGCTATTCTCCACATCAGTCATACAAATCTATCTCATAAATTTAACCATTTAACCCAGAACAGTTGAACTAAAATTTTAAGGAAAAACAAAAGAAACACTCAGAGAATGTACAAACTTAATGCCACAAATAATACACAAGTATACATATATGTTCTTATATGAACATCTCCCATTTTAAAATGTTAAAAGCAGGAGGATTTCTGGTTGGGGTGGTTTTTTTTCTGGTTTTTTGTTGGTGGTGGTGGTTTTGTTGTTTTGGGTTTTTTTGGTGTTTTTTGTTTTTTTTTAAGTGAGAGTTCATCATAATACTTTATACTGATTTTAATACTGTACACTCTAGTGGGTGAAATGATCTTCAAACAGGAGAGAAGAAGTGATACCTGTACTTACTGTCGTTGGATCCCATGCTTATGAGGTCATCAGAATCAACATTGTGAACTATAGCTGCCTTGTATCCAGCTCTCTGTGCATTTAAAACCTGTAAGCCATACAAAATACTTATTAGAAATACTACTGCTTCAAAATACAGTAACCTGTCTGTTCCCTCTAAGACAAGGTACACTTCCAGGAAGTTATAAATACTAGCACAACATAATTTGCACTTATAAAACAAGTGTCACCTTTCAAAACAAAATCCTGTAATTATTCTTACACTCATGTAATCATGTTATTTTTCCAGAAAAATAATTTAATATTGACTGCAGACAGACAGTTTTTACATATATTAAAAACAGGATTAAAAACTTTCTATGGATAGATAAAAATAATATTTAATCATAACTGAAAATAAAGGCACTAACTTACTTTGGTAAACTAGAAATTACCACTTGATAGCTCATGAAGTCACGAGTAGTATCTTTTCTGTGCCTTTAGAGATGTGGAAATATCTTACTTGACAGGCCAGGTATCAGAAGCTTTCTCAAGGAAAAGTACGAAATTATAAATATGGGTACAAAACTACAAATATATTGTGTACCAGTTACATTTCTGATATATACTAGCTTTTTTGTCAATACAAGCAAAGCCTAAGGTCCATGTAAATGGCATTTGCTGCAGCGACTATCACTAATGTAAACATATCTCAGATGAATAGTTGTAACTTAGTTATTGCTTCTAATGCATCCACAACAGTATAAAAACTCATCACAAGATGCAAAAAGTACTACAGAACCTTGAGGAACATTTGGGTTTCATCCTGTATTGAACTCCTGTTTAAAACTACACAGTAAGCTTGGCTATAGCTGGATAGACTTGCTCTGAATTGAGCTAGTATGGGACATGGTGATAGCTTTTATTTCCACTTAGATGCATGTATTTATTTAAGGAAACTGTAATGCAAATACATATTTACGTAAAGGGCAAACAAACATCCATTAAGTACAACTGAACAAAAGATCACAGCTTTAAATATCTTTGAAACTGGAAAACAGTTGCAGCATTCAGATACTATGGCATCACAACAGCTTTATTAATCAGTCAACAAATACCAACTACAGCACCACCCTTACAAACAAGTCTTATGGAACCCCGTCCTACACTAATTCACCAAGAAATCACCACTATCTCTCTTTTACAGCAGACTATCATCACCAGATCTGAAAAACCCAGGCGAAAACCCTGGTGCTCTTTTTCAAGATCTCTACCCTCAAAGTTAGGGGAGGGGAAAAATATATGTATATGTACACATACATGCACATACACTCCCAATTTCTCTTCTCAAGAGACAAACAATAATGAGGAACATGAGTTGTAAAGCTGGAAAACTTCCACTGATTATTCTAAAAAAAGGTTCTCTAGGTCAAGCTTGAAATACGAAGCCTTCTTGCATGCTGCACAACAGCAAAAATAGGCAAAGAAGAAAAAAGGCATGAGAATTTTAAATAAAACAGTCAAAAGTAAGACAAGGAAAGGATTAAAAGCATTGAACATCTACATATCTGAGCTTGTGACACAGAACAGCAGTAATGGAGTCATCACGGACAACACACATCACAAATTACCAAGTGTTGGAACTGAGGAAAGGAATACAAAATTTTATTGAGTGATCTGAGCTTTAAAGCTCCCTGGTTAGCACAGGTTCTTAAGCTTCATACCCATATAAATGTGCGATGGTAATTAGTGACAGTTTCTATGTAGTATTAGGGTTTTTTGTTTGCTTGTTTTATTTCTTTAACATCATGTCCTGAATAGGTGTTTATTAACTGTCCATTATACATTGAAATATGTCCTTCAGGGCAGGTAGTAAATAATACTTATTACTAAGGAAATGTTTTAGTTCCTTACACACTTTTGCTACTTACTTGTAACATAGGCCCTTTTTGTTTAATTATTGGATTATAAAATGATGGTGTTTGTGTAAAACCACACATAAATACGCCTACAAGATATTCAGTTGACACAGGGTTACTCGAGTAAAGCGTGACATTAACACAACCACAGCCAGGCACCTTCTGCACAAGCTATCATGAATGAGCACAGGCTTAACGACACCCTGCCAAAAGCAGTAGCAACTGCCTGTTCAATTATATTGTGAGTTGCAACTTCACCCTTGCTACCCAGGGCCCCAAAGACAAAAACATTAATTGTGCACCAAAACCGAAGCATGAACCCATTTTGAAGATATATCTAAGCAGGATGGTACAGCTTCAGGAAGTGATTTCTTATTGCATAGTAACTTTCTACTATAAGAAAATGACAATCAACTCTTTACTCCACAGTTACACGCCTCAGAGTGCCATCAATTCAGATTCTCTCCCCATATTCCTAATAGCTATACTGCAAACAGCAGAACAATGTTATTGGAAAATGCAGACACCTCGAGAAATCCCAATATTTAAAAAAAATAAATCAATCCGTTTTAGACGTAAATATAAATGCATGGTTGGGAGTTTGGCCAATATTACATCACTACAGAAAATATCCATAGTGCATCCATAAAACGATGTAATGTTTAATGATGTATTTGCTGGCTTTTGTGCCTAAAGACGCAGCTGTAATATAGCGAGGTATCATTTACTTAAATTACATATAATCCCAGACCATTCTAATAAGTTTTTACATATGTAGCACAATTTTACATGATGCTTATTTTGCTGAACAAACCTTTTATGTAGGCAGAAAATATGTGATGCTTCCTACATGATGTCAACAACGTATTTCAGAGTCACTGATGACCAGACCCTAAATGCAGGCTTGAGAAATTAGTATTGTAATTATGTAGGAGTTGAAAGCACAGCACCACCCTCTCTTGACGAGTCCCTTCCCACACTGGTCACCAACACAAACAACAGTAAAAATCAGTTATAACAAGTGAGAAGACACATTCCAAATGGCTCTGAACTGCTTCTACTTGCTTCCAGCCTTTACCCTTCTCCTACTGTGACATAATTTTTCCTCTAAGAAATCTCTAGATGCTAAGAGAGATGGAAGGGAAGAAGAGACGGTTTCTGGCCTAGTAAAGATTGATACATAATAAAATCAAGAAACGGCTATGCACCTGTATTTGTAGTTTTCAATGTAAAACAGAAGGAGAGATGGGACTTTCAAATAAACTCCATTTTTTGTTAAAATCTGCATCCTGTCAGTCAAGTAACTGATATGTAATATAGCTCACATCTCAGTGCACACGCCACTTCCTGGCAGAAACTTCAAAGCAAGATCCTGTAGTATGTATGAAATTATATAATGCAATATTGCAATACTATTAACAACATAACGTAAAAGTGAATTCACTGGCCAGTGAGTACATAGGTACCCACGCTCACCTTGGAACTTCTGATCCACTTTCTACCTTGCTCTTTGTCTAATAAAGAAATGTGTGGGAATCCACTTTTCCATGGATATGACATGAAATATAAAACATAACCAAAAAATGCTTACATATAGAGCTAGTGTGATTTAATCCTTAAAGAACTGACCACGGAAATCCCTCAATGCTAATGTACAAATCTTCCATTTTCTACAAGGAACACTCATTGACTGTGTGTGGCAAATCATGATGTGCAAAATTAAAATACAAGAGTTCACATTTACTAAGTTGACAGCTACGTGGAAAAGCAATTCTGCACATCTTCCCCCTGCTTGATTCTTGCCTTTAGCTGAGCAGCTTTTCAAAGCTTCCCAGAATCTCAGAATTCTGTGACCAGCAACAGAGGTGTGATTTTTCTGGTTTAGCACCAGAGTAAAAAAGCTGAAGGCACAGTCATAACGCCGACTTCTTCAACAAAGCAAGTTGTTTTCAGTGATCAAGCTGTATTTCTGATTAAAAATGTATTCCACTAGAAAAATTCTGACCTGTTCCTTTAACAGTGTCTTTCACAGTAATACTGTCCCATCGGTTTAGGGGCAGCAATTAGATAGGCAAAGAGGACATGAAAAAGACAAGTCATTTGCCCTTCCTTTTCCCACTAAGCCATATACACACACAGTGACAGGATTCACAATACAAAGTATGTGACATTTCTGAGCTTGATGTGAAGGTGGACTACATGAGCAGTGAGGCTGCCTCTACAGCTGGAATCTACAGTCTGGGTAGAATTTACATGTTTAACCACAATACCACATAACTGAACATACCACATAGCAGCAAATAGGATTGGATCTCCTTTTAGTTCATGAAAGTCAACAACAAATTGAAGACCTCTGTTTTCCTTAAGACATCCTTTGCTGCCCCATATATTAGGGTCATTTTCAAGAAAACCATATATTCTAGCCAAACACAAATAATTCTAATTTTGTATTTTTAAAATAACACCGAGAATACTCCACTTCAGCCGCAGGTCAAAATTTTTATAATATAAATACTTAATAATATAACCTCTAGCTGTTGTACCTGTTTAAAAACATTCCCATCCTGCCACTTGTGCCTGTTTCTTCCCAGCAGTACACTATCTCCTCTCCCCATCAACCAACTGTGACACTACCATTGTTCATGGGGTCTCAGCGTGAGCCACAAGAACAAATCAGGAAAGTGGCTTGCAGATTTTGGGTGCTTTTATGTTATCTCCATTCCCTAATCTCCCCTGTGATCCCTGGCAGCAAAGGGTCTAACTGGCAAGAAAAGCCGATATTGCTACTGAATGCTTTCTATTATAAAACTGCAGCATCCGTCATCTTTATTTGCCACGTAAGCTGGCTCACAAGCAGGTAATCTTAAACTACATCAAATGTACACATCATATACTGATGTGTACATTTCACATCAGTATCTATCCTGCTGTTAGCTATAGATATTTTTCTGAAGCACCAGTAAATTCTTTAAGACGTTGAAACAGAGATGGAAAAAAAAAATTTAAAAAAAAAAAATCTTACCTTGATATCAAAGTTGCACTCGAGCCTTCGAATTAACACAATAAAAGCACTGGATGAGTTGTCTTTCAGCGGAGGTGGGGCTATAGGCTCACACGCATTCTCTGGTTTTGAATTTATTAGGAATCCCTAGAAAACAGGAACAGAAACAGGAGCTTCATTTCTCCGTCTTAACAAAAGGGTTGGCAGACAAGTATAAGGAAAGAAAACTATGTTTTCATACAATAGCTAAACAAATTCTTATTATCAACTCAGTCCTATATCATAGCAAGATTGCTGCTACATCCCTGACTATTTTGATTCATCAGAATCTTTATGTCTGTAAAGAATTAGAAAGTTAGAAAGAAAATACAGTTTTTCCAGTTACATCATCTGAAGTTCATAACTCAGACTTTGCAGCATAATTCAGCATAAAGAGGACTGCATATATTACATTAATATTGTGGAACTATTATCCTAAGACATATGGAGACTAATCAAGAAAACTGAAGTATAATAGCCTAAGAAGCACTAACACAAACTTAGTACTTGGCAATTAAAAGGGGAAACCGAAGGAAGTTAGGTGTGTGAAATCAACACTGAACTAGCATACAAAATAGCCGGTTTACTAAGGTATGCAAAGACTACAGATCATCAAATCTGCTACAGTTGAAGGATTCACAGAAGTAGGAAATTCTGGCAATATCAGTCTTGAGGCAATAATTGGGTTTGTTGGCGTTTAAGGTGACTGAGTTAGTAATCCACCACTGATAATGTTTGGAGTAGAAACTCTAACCTCATGCTTTAACATCTGCTGAAAAATTCTACAGCTTCTCTCAGAGAAAACATACTTACCTGAATACTGAATGCACTGACACTAGTCCCTCTCCATGATGTTGTGACTTCAGGGTTGACTACTCCCTTGAAGTTTCTTCCCTACTACTGTAAATGCTCTGTAAACACTGCTGATATGGAAATTTACGCAAGACAAATGCCAAGAGAATATCATGCATACTGCACAATACTATTTGTTCTAGCTCTAAAGAGAACAGACCTTCCCTTTTTCCTTTACTAGAACATGCTTGCTTCCTTGGTCAAATCTCTAGATCACCTGAAAAGGAGCATTTTTATTAATTAGATTAATATTAATTAATAAGCAGATTGATAGTAATTAGATTCCCTTCTGTCAGTCTCTTCACAACAGATTTTGATTACCAAGATACAGAAAAATCCAGACTGTACACCTAGAGGAGTTTTTGTCTACCCTTCATTTGAAATACACCTCTTCAGAAAAATTACTTTCTTTGTAAGGTGTTTGTGCAGTAAGGTCACAGTGTGATAGAGGCTTTTGGACACTAATGCAATGGAGTATCATTTGACATAAAAATATTCCTACAAGATTCATGCTTGTTTTAAAGCTAGAGCAAATTATCATACAGATAAAGAGCAGTGAATTGCCAGAAAGTAAGAACATAAATTTGTTTTATGCAAATAAAGATCATGAGAAGCTGCACTGCTGTGGGCTCAAGAAATTATTGCTACAGTTCTAGATATATCCTTGAAAGCTTTAAACTCTGTTTTCACTAACAGCTTTAGATATATAAAGAGATGTCATCACCTGTGTAGAAATAATTATTATATATAATTATATTATAGTTATATATAGATGTACATATAAACTGTCAGTTTAAATATATAAAATTAAGTTTATATATACAGTTTATATATATAAACTGTCAGTTTAAATGTACTTTTTATAGATAATCTTACATTATATCCATAAATATATATTATTCATAAAGTTTAACCTATAACAGAGAGAAGCAATTTTGTTTTGAGGAATAGATTTTTGTAATTATAATATCCCTTTTGGCAGAGAAGCTGCACCACCAATCTCTTCTTTGCCAAGTTTGTGGTGACAGGCACAAGATTACACAGTCTATAACAATTAAAAGCAATATCCACTGAAAATTCTACACTGATTCGCTGACAGTCAAATTTAGGTCCCTATGGTTGCCCTGATTCATATAGCAAACGCTACTTATGTTACACAGTTTCAACACAAAGCATTTACTCTTTTTTAACTAGAGTGGTATGACTGGAACCAACTATATTCTACAGAGAAGTTTTACACAAATCACAACGTCATGTTCAGTTCAAGAAATGCATACATAGAAACCAAAGGGTAACTGACTAGACTGGATTTTTCTTAATGCTACCATACGTTCTTAAATATCTTTAATTGAGGAGCTGTTCTTCTAAGGACACAGGCACAAATGACTGACCACTTTATGACTAGAGCACACAAGCCAAAAAAAAAAAGGCACCTACATTAATGCTTTGGCACCAGTTATTATAGAATCTGATAGTGTTTTACAAGTTACATATTAATAAATCTTAATCATAAGCATTGAAAAAGTATACCATTTTCATCCTATTTCAACCAATATGATAGCTTTTTAAAAAAAATAATTAAAATCTTAATGCAAACAGAAAAAAGTTTTAGTGTTATATTCAAGACTAAAATTCATCATTACTTCTACACAGGTGACGACATCTACCTTATTAAAAAGTAGATAACAAGTTAAAAAGGTTAGAATCAAAGCTCCTTATATCTATTTTTGATGTATTAAATTGGCTCACTACTTGGGCAAATCACTTAATCGCCCTCTGTTTCTCAACATAGTCAGTAAACAACTATACAGCTCTAACACTACTTCTCCCCATGATAAAACCCACTGGGCATGAAAATGAAGTCTTCTTGAGGTTTCATCTGCAGAGGAATTCTTAGAGTTACAGGAATTCTTACAGCAATTTATTCCCCTTTGGGATTAAAAGGACACCATGCAATCAAAGAGTGATCCAACCCTGTACCTTCACATCAGCTTCATTTTTTGCATATTGTTTACTCACAAGCACTGCAACATCAACGATGCTGCAGAGCCAGATTTTGGGGCCATACAGGCTAGACAGAATGAATAGGAAAGCAGCTCTTTGCCTTCATGTGCTATTCACGGTCTCCGTGTGCGGTAAATGATAGCAATTCCCCTTCACCAGAACTTGGAAGGAGGTCTGCCTAAGTATGTTTACAGCTTACAATTCTTATACAAAATAAAAACATATATGTATCAGTCATAAATACTTACTCATACACTGTTCAAAGTGACAGCCAGACAAACAAGTTACTGCCACAAGACTGACTCCATGTAGCCACTTCCACAATAAAAAAAAAAAAAGAAACCTGAACTTCATACATGTAGTAAACTGAACGGCTAAACTAAATTGCCTTTCTTGTAGATGAGCATTTCAAGTACAGGAGAGGAACAAAAAATAAATTTTATCTGACATGAACAAACTTACTGACACTGACTGCAAGAATGCGATCCTAGAGAAAGTAAACGGTTCACGTCACTGCATAGGCATCTTCCATCAGGCAAAGAGAAAAATGCAGCATGCCCACTGTTCTTGAATTCAACACAGCACACCAGCATTTGACAACAAGCATCAGCTACATAATCTCAGCAACAAACCTACCTCAGAGGATGTGAAGGCTATAACTGAACTGGATATTCATCTCATCTAGCTTTTAAATACTTTTCTAAGCAGCGGGACTATGACACCAGTTTACAGCATTAAGATCACCATATATAATTTCTTTTCAAATAATTTATTTTCTACCTCCTCTATCTTATTTTACACAGATAAAAGAGTTTGTCTTTACACCAATTACTGACTACTGCCACCAGAACGTATGGACAGCTACCACCTTAGCAGAAGTCAGAAAAAAAGTAGAACATGCCTTCTCATTGTTGCCTATGGAACCTACATTTATTTAACCTTCTTCATAGTCCTTTCCCATTTCACCTTGAACGTAACTTCCCTGCTATTAATTTCATTCAGTCCATCTACACATCTTACTACATTCCAAGTGTATAACCACACTAGACACACAGAAAAGGAATTATCCCGCTGTACAAAACATGCTTGCTGCTGTATTTCAGAAGATATCAGGTCTCCAGAATTTCTAATCTAGTGCAAAATAAAGTCCTATATGTATTCCCATGGTTATAGCCATCTTTGACATTTTCTGCATGTTAATCACTTTGCATATGTCAATGTGATTTTCCCCTTTCCAGTTCCATTAACATTTACAAATCCTTACACCTTACTTCTGTCTTCTCTAATACTAGGTGCATTTTACAATTCAATATGGTATAATATTTGCCTGCTTTTTAGTTCTTATACATCAAAGAAAACTGGATTAACAAAACTAAAAAAAATTTAAGTCACATGTACTTTTTCTGCTAATTCAATATATTATCACTTACTAGTGCCTTCTGTTAATAGTCCTATGACCAGTTTTCAAGTCATGTCACAGCATTCCTATCCCAGTATGATTTTATTTGGAGTGTAAGACACTAACAGATAACTAACAAAAATGTGTGTATGTGCTATCTGCATTTTCTCCTCTTAACGATACAGAGTAAAATAAAACAGCATTAGTGCAACACATGCCTGAGAGGAGCACTGGGAGAATGGGGAACTTCTCGTCTGCTACAGGGTGCAGACTGCAATTGAATGGAAACTGTGTAAGGAGAGGGTGCGTGATCAATCGCCTGCTACATAGCCACCAGCTCTCTGGCACAGCACGTGGGGCTTAAGGCAGAACTGCAGCCCCCAGGCTCCTCCATCCAGTTGCTTAAGAAACCAACGAGGGAAGCAAACTGACAACAGTTCTTGTACTTTCCCAAGAAAATGAGCTACAATTCCTTTACACAAGCACTCTTAATGTGGGCCACATGCAAGGAAGATAATCCCTCTTGCCTTTCCACACTTTACAGTGCGAAAGGGCTCACCAATATACGACCATACAGGCAATAAATCCTCCAAATATTTTTTTTTTTAAATAAATCAAGACAAAATTCAATCTGGCATCCACTGATACCAGTGAAAGGTAACTGACATCATATATCAGTATTGCCACCAACTTCAGAGAAAACAATGGTCTACCAAACTTACTTTCTTAGACTCCCATCATTCAACTATTTTAAATTTATTTATTTATTTAAAACATCCAGCAAATTCTCTCTTACATACACAAGGTCAGATTACCAAAATTCTCTTCTTAGGAGAGGGATCTCCTATTCACAAGCAACAATTCCTATCAGACCCTTTGCACATTTGTTTCGCTTGACCAGTAGATTAATCAGTCCTGTATTTATTTTTCCTCAGTACTATATTCATTTAACTTTTACCTTTTACCTTACAGAAGAAGTGTTCAGCACATACAGTCCTCTATATATATATTCAGGATATATATATAACTTTTTTTTTTTACCTTCAAGCCTTCTGCTGGCAGCCTGTAGCCAAATCTAGCAGGTAGATCATCAAAGGTCTGGGTTCCATTTTCAAGGTTATACTAGGAAAAATAAATTTTAAAGAAAATTCAGGTTTGCAACAAGAGAGAAACAGATAACAAGTGTAAATAGAAATAAACAACACTGTGTATTTTTTCTAGATTAAAATATTTATCAGACATAGGACCTCTTGCAACCATGTCAATGAAATCACAAAATTGCTTCTTCCACTTCTCTTCCACTCACATAGCAACATCATTCTTTTCTTATCTAGTATCTAACAAGAAAGTAAATAATCTTTCGTTAAATTATCTATATGTTAAATCTTTCTTTCTACTGTCTACAATTCAAATACCATCGTATTTGCAGAAGAGAAGCTACAAACAACCCAAAAACCTAAAAATCTGAAGAGCTGGGCGTTTTGGGTGTGGGGTTTTTTTTTGGATAGTGGTGGTGTTCTTGTTTCTTTTTTGCTTTGAATTCACTTGTGTACAGGGAAGGACAGCTTTTAACAGGTGGTTTACTGTAGGCAAAAAATAGCCTCCATATGTTATCCCTTCTCAATTCCCTGCTATCTATTCAGGTTAGTAGCTGAAAACTATCTCTACAGCTTTGTTTTATACAAACTGCAAGCTTTCATTTCAGAACAGAGGAATACTGTAAAGACCTTAAATCTGTGGAAGCTTTGTTTCCCCTTTCCTTGTTCATCTTTTGTAGCTCTATGATATGCCTAACCAATGCAGAATCCATAAAATAAAAAGTGCAAATTGTACGTATGCTAAAATTTTTTCATTGAAAGTAAAAGAAGTTAGTTTCCTGCAAGAGTCGTGAATTATACAGTAACTGACTTGAACACACATCAGTTGGTAAGTTTTATTAAATAGTTTAGTGACTCAGAAATATTTGTCTATTCATTGTATCATCTAATTGTCATACAGAACAGTCAAGTAAGGATCACATTTATTTCATAGGGACATTTCCTAATAGCCAGACTTAGACAGGGAACTCAAACTATAGCTCAAAGAAAAACACTACCATGATTTATCTTAACTCTTTCAAAGGAGCAACATTTCAAAGGAGCTTCCTTCCCACAGACTTTAATAAAATTGAGGGGAAAGAGGTAGGAATGGAGCTAAATTTCAAGGCAGCGTTTTTGTTCTGTGTAATCAATCTGCTCCATACAGCCTCTCCTCCTGATCTTCCATCCTACCATCACATAGCACAGCTCTGTGCCAGTACGCTGTCTTCCTCCATCCTCACTATTCGCTCATCTACCTTCTTCAAAACATCCTTCCCGAGCTTGCGCTACTGTAAGTTTTCCATTGAATCACTTAGCAAGCCCCAACTTAAGCTAGGAGTCAGACACAAACCTATTTATTTTTATCCCTTATTTAAGAAAATAACCAATCATGCTTCATATACACATAACTACTTTAGTCAAACATAATCCTTCGAGGCTGCAACTATGTGAGAACACAGAAGCATAAAAATACATCTAAATCAGTAGGGGAAAGAAGAATTTCTTTCGTTGGCGAACCCAAAACTTTGGCTGGAATTTTGCTCCCCAAAAGGGCAATCATTAAACCATGAAATCTCTCAAGATTATAAGCTATCTGTATGCCTTCAATTCCATGTGACAGTGTGCAAACATTCCCTCTTCTTCAGAGTATCTTATGCATTCCACTGGCTCCTTTTCACAGCAAAGTTTTAATAAGTGTCTAATTCATCTCTTCATTTCCTACTTCAAAGACATTGTCAGAATAGATCTGTAACTTCCAAATATCCAAGAATAAAAGACACTTCATTTTTAGATGGAATTATTTTAGAATACTGCCCATGGAAGCTTAAATAGAAGAAATTAAACTAAACCTCCAAAATGCCTTTTTTCTTTTTTTTTTTTTTTTTTTTGAGGTTGGTGAGGGGTTTTTTTCGTTTGTTCTTTTTAAATATCTTTTCTAAGGGAAGAAGTAGCAAGAATGAAAACTAGTTTTTTATGAAGAGAGGAAGCACGGGCTTGGTGAGAGAGGAAAAGGGGAAGGGGAAATCAGGTTTACAGTAGAAAGCCAGTTTAAAATTTCACAATAGAATGGTGATGTCAGTTCCATAATAAAGCAATTATCTATCTGCATTGTTTCTTAAAATTTTTATCTACAAAAGATAATAATAGAATAGTAACAACCTGAAGATCCAAATAACATAATTCAGTATTCATCAACACCACACTACCACAAACTTTTAAGTATTTTTATTTTAACATTTAGCTTCAAGGGTTTTTCACTCTGTTCTCCTAAATTAATTGATATGATATTAACAACTCCCCTGGATATCACTGCAACTAGCAGACAATACAGACTACAGTACTTAGGTTTAATTATTTCAGTGGCTTAAGCTCTATCCTACAAAGACACATGTAACTTCCTCCATAAAACTACACGATATATAAAACTGGTAATAAATAGCCCAGCAACAACTTTTACCACTGACCCTATGTTCATTATACTGTTTATTAGCCTGATCATTTAAAATTCTACACACCCAAAAAATATTATTCTTAATGATAGCAGAGATTATCAGCTATTTTAAAAATATATATACACCTAGGAGTAACATATACAAAAACTTTACTGACAAGGCCTTCAGCGCACACAAATTATACTAGCTACAGAAGATGATTTTACTTTATTTATTTATATACAGCTACCCTACAAAACAGCATCCATCACCAAAACTTAAATTGCTGTCTAAACCAAATAATCATGGAATTCTTTTAGCAGGATTATAACATGCTATAGGATATCTGGTCAGATTGGAACTTTTTAAATGACTAAGGGAATTAAGTGCTTTCACTGTCATGGTATCTGAGCACACATCATCTGTAAGCTCATTTGAAAATGTACAGTTTATTTTTTTTATTGAACTAAACTGTTAAGGCAATTCCATTCCAAGCAACCTGCTATAACATTTATCATACTAACTGATTCATTAATACAATAGTTTAAAAGAAAATTCAATTGTATAGAGATTTCATCTATATACAAAAATATTCTTATACTTACTGCTAAAATATCTGCCTCCACAGGCAAAAGATTCAGGAAAGCAAATAACTGAACAGTCAAAATAGTGTATATCTGAGTGGCAGACAACATCAGCATTCCTATTGACAACAGCATATTTTATTTAATACCTGCAACAAAAAAAAACAAACCAGAGTGTCAAGGCATATAGCAAGTATTTTCCTCTGTCATTTTACTGGGCTCTATCGATCAGTTAAAACTTTTCCTCTAAAGAAGTACGCAAAATGTTATTCTACGTTTACTTTTGAGAAACAAGTAATCTTTGATTTAGATGATTATTTTAGAGATAGAAGTCCCTTTTGCTAAGAGCATGTAACCTCCATGGGAATGCATGCATAAAACACAAAAGTTATAATAGTAGCACTTCAAAAAGCTTTAGGCAACACATAGCAATGCAAGCAGTACACAGGAGTGAACATCCACATGATATTAATCATCCTTAGACATTCTTAATTTTAATCTTCCCTTCTTTAGCATAAATCCAGATCAGGAAAATTCCTCATGTACCTGGAGTAATTCTACTAAAAGTGTTTATTCTAAATATACACTTGCAAAACCACTGTGATACCAACAGGTAACAAATACAAACTAGTTCTATCAACTTCAGTGAAATTCACAACTGCTTAAATGTGACTTATGGTCTGGATAGCAGATTTAGTCTCCTGTAAAGTGTGCGCATTCTTGAGACCTTTAAAAAAAAAGAACACAAGTACTCCATAAAGTATGCTTGTATGCATTTCACAAGCTCATGACATTAAAAGGAAGTTAATTCTGCTTTGTAACCAGCAGCAAAAAGCAACAGCTTGTGTCTGGAAATAGAAGGGCATGTTTTCTAACAAAAACTGTTCTTTAAAACTGCTGATTTATCATTAATCAAAGGAAAAAAAAAAGTGAAGAGAGGCGTTAGGAGGAAGTAAAACAAACATGTTTATATTTTTCCTTTGCCATACAATGAGATTTTTTTTAAAATTTATTAAAAACACAAATTAAGGGCCTGAATGTCTTCCTTATATGAGCAATGATACCTGCACCCTTACTGAATTCATTGAGAGTATCATGCTACCCTCAAAAAAAAACCAAACAAAAAACCCAATCCCCCCAACTACAACAAACACCCCAACCCAAAAAAAACCCCAAACATAACAAACACTTGCATGAACAGAACTTTGAACTCCCTCTCAAATGTAACACATGCATTAACTGCAATGGTAACAGATTTCATTCCATAATCTCTCATATCAAAAATTGGCCAATTTTACAATCATATGTATCTTGAAATCACAAGATTTGGCCCATCAAATACAACACAAATGTTAAAGATATAGTGTTTAAATTTTGAACATTTCAATTCTTTCCAGCAAAGAAGAAAGCTAACACTTAAGATAATAATCCACAGTACTGCTCAGCTTAGAAACTCAGTATTCTTTGAAATGGGTTACAGATTACCTTCCACTTGTCTATTCCAAATAATTATTTTTCTGGCACCAATAAGAGTCTCAATCTAGACAACAAACACGATTCAGGTTGAAATGTCACTTCCATGACTGATAAAGACTGTTCCTTAGGACCACAGGATTTACTGAATGTCTGCGAAAGACCAACTTCCTCCACAATTATAGGGCCCTCAAATTTATGCTCTCACAATCCACAAACTCATGAACAACATGGTGCAAATCTGCAACATTTGCTAAATATCATGTTTAATGTAGTAAGAAATAGTGTCTCTGCAAAGCTTTAGACTAGAATGCTCAATACCATGTGCCCATGGGCATTTAATCCAAGGCAGGTCTTTCGGCTTCTAATACAAACAAGAGGCAATTACATAACACACACTCATATGAAGGTAAAAATTCTGCTAGCTAAATTGCAAAATCAGGCATCCAAAAACGGGTTGGGCAAGGGAGAGGAAGAAGTTTCAGCCTTCCACGTAACTGACTTATGTCTTTTAATGCATGCTACTCATGTACTGAATGAAGCAAGGTTCTGTAGGGTAAAAATATGAGAATATGATCTATTAAACTATATAGCCATT
This sequence comes from Pygoscelis adeliae, assembly GCF_000699105.1. Taxonomy (NCBI): domain Eukaryota; kingdom Metazoa; phylum Chordata; class Aves; order Sphenisciformes; family Spheniscidae; genus Pygoscelis; species Pygoscelis adeliae. The sequence goes on from NW_008824056.1 coordinate 4,191,177, forward strand.
TCTACACAAAAGGGCAAATGGGTAAACTGAAGTTGCACAAGTAGCCATAAAAGTAGCATTTCCTCATTTCTGAGTCCTTGAATATCCACATAAACTGTACCTTTTAATACTTCCCCCCCACCTTAGAAGTTTCCTAATTTTTTTAAAGGGGCTTAAATTCCTGTATATATACTTCCCACAGCTTGCAGTAATGTGGAGGTTTGAGATTTAGCCTTAATTTGAGCTGTTGAGAAATGCAATCTGAACTGGAGGAATAGTTAGCTGACAAAGGGATAGAGACTTCCAGAGACGAAAGACATGGAGCTGGGTAAGAATCCTGGCCAGATGCCCATTTATCTTCTCCCCCATCTCTCATGAGCTACATATAGACGCTTCCGTCCTGTATGATGTTCCCAAAATACAGGATGGATTATTGCCATGCCTCTCCCCACCCCCACAAAAAAATTAAACCAATGTTTGTTTTATCTGCCTCTTTACTGACTTCACACTTTCACTTTCTTTTCCCCAGATGTCATATTCTATGAACTTTATTAAAACAAAACTCAACATCAACGTACAATTTCACCAAAGTGCTAGTAAAACATGTTCTGCATTAATACTCTGTATGAGTCACAAAAATACACTTAATCTATATGAGCATATTATAAGCCTTTATAAGTATACTGACATGGGAGATGTTTTCTAAATTTACATTTTAAAAGAACGCATTTTAACTATGTAATAACCTAGATCATTTAATAGCAGCACTTCCATCTACAGAACTTGAGAGACAACAACTGTCGTTCATTTCTGTGTGTCATGCTCTTACAGTCTGACTGTACTACCCAAGTTCAGCGAGACAGCTACAAGCACACAAGCTTAGAGGCGAAAGACTCAGTGGGATTCTGCATTATGATCCACCTGGACAACAGACTCTTTGTCTGCTAGACACCTTAAAGAAGAACGACTAAGAACTCTTTCACACAGAAAGTTTATTCCAAACAAAACTACTAACTCAGGTAATAAATTTTAGTGCTTAAACAAATACCTTTTTGTTTTTCTTTGAAGAGGACTGTCTTAACAACAAACTCTTTAGAGCAAGGAATACTAATGGAGAATTACCCTAACTCAGCCTCCCACAACAGTGTTTTACTTACTAACTTGGGATACAGTAAGAGAGGAGTGTACAGCCTGATCATCATTAATTCCCAGAAAATCTCTGGCATCAGGAATAGCCCCATGAGAACGGTGGTAGTCACTGTTAATGAGAAGCAGCCAGGAGGAACCTCCCCCTGAGCTCTCACTTCTAAATGCCTTTCAGTGCAAAAACACAATCTAATGCCGAAGATCAGGACCTCTGTTCTCCACTGACAAGTTACATCTGACAATTTCTTTTTGTACTGTTGCTACAGTCATAATCCAGTCTTAAGACAGACAATGATTACCTGTCTACAGAGGAACTTCAGATTCCTCTTAGGCTTAGCTATAACATGATTATGTGCAGGCAATCTCTTAAGAGCACAGAAGTACAAAATATTTTATTCCCCTTATAAAAACTCACACCTAAACGTGATGAAGCTAAAAAATCCAACATTCAAAATTCCAACACATTCAACAAAAAACACGTCAGTACACAATCTACTCCAGAGTACAAAACAAGCAACAATTAAGTGCTACATTCAGCATGAAATCTAACCACTTTCACCGCTGAATTTAAAAGAATTGCTTGGTCCACAGATGGATGACTAAGTCTCCCTAGCAATTCCTCTAGTCTCACAGTAAGAAATTACTTGAAATGACATAAAATTAAAATAGTGGTAACACAAAACAACAGCAAATACACTGGATCCAATATTGCTATAATAGTTAAAATAATTCAGGGACAAGTTTTAAAAGTAGATGGTACGTGCTTACTAATATCGTTATCAGAACACCTGGATCTCCTCTGACTTCTTTTATTGGAGAAATTAAAAGTACCTCACAAACAATTAAACTCAATTAGGTCATCCAAATTGTTTGTATGATTGTTGAAAGCCTCCAAATTGAGGCTTCTTATTTAAATGGTTCCATGTGGACCAAAACAGTCAATGTTTTCATTTGACTGTAGATATTTCATTCTGAAAATTTTAACTTTGTTGACTTAATCAAGAAATCCCAGACAGGACTACTACATTCCCTTTCAGAATCAAGAAACATCTAAGAATTCCTGTCCTATCCTTTGTGGGGTTTTTTAAGCAGAAAGCATTGTCCCATGATCTGAGGTCCTCAACATTAGTTAAAACAAATACTGGAGAGCTAGATTTGATTTAAACTGACATTAACATGAAGATAATTAAAAATCATTATTACTAATGGGAGGAAACAGCTGATATTTTCAAAAACAGTTCTCATGATTCTGACTCAGTCATTCAGACATATGATGCTTTGTGAAACTTCCAACTGGTTAGCGTAACAGAAGTTACTGTCACAAGAACTTGTAATGAATTATGAAATTCATGAACTTCTCTTTCTAAATTAAGATTTACCAGTTTCTCTCATCAGCCTGCCCTAACGAAGAGGATGTTGGTGAAACTGGAAGGATAAAGAACAATTGTTCAAAAAATACAATCATTTTTACTATGACAGAAGCAACAATACACTTGGAGCTATCACAGTATTTTAACCAATACAGTAATTCAGCACATACTTCACAACACAGAGAAAGCACTAAAATAGTACTGAGCAAGGTTAGAAAATACCAGAATTAAAGTTGTTCTTGCAAACAACATGCACGCACAGTGCAGTCTTCTCTGTCAAACAGTTACGTACACACAAGATTCTTCTGGGCCCAAGAACTACTGCCTCAAATGCAAGCAAAAAAGCCTTACAATTCCTGAAATTCCATAGCTCATTCGTAGACTACACTCTTAATTGAACGAGGCAGCTTATAGCACACAGCAATATAGGTGTACGTAATTAAAGACTATACTGTAAACCACACAGAAGTAAACTTGACTCTGCACTAGTCTTCAGTACTTTACACCTGATTTTCCAGTGTCTATAGACAAAGTTCTCCTTAAGTAACTTTGCGCGTTTTGAGGGCCGTTTTTTTTCTTCCCACTCTGCATCCTAGAACTCACAAAACAAACTAAGCCTGAGGAGCTACATCCCTCCATCACAGGACTGAACAGGATCACCAGGTCAGAACTGAGGAGAGGCAAGTGTGGGGTGTGCTGTATCACAGCCTATCTACAAGCAGCAAGACAACCATGAAGTAAACACACTAACTTGGAATACATCAGACAAGGTATTGCCCATGAAGATAAGGCAGCAGTAGTATTGTTGTATGTACAACAGAAAATACATTCCTGATTACACTTTTGAAGGAAGAGGAGAGCAAGACGTCCCTTTTCACTTGAAGATAAGGATGGCTAAATAAGCTCGATACAAGAACTGACAATACTCGATAAATACATCTATCTGCTGTACTGGACACTAAGAACACCTTGCCTATCTCTTAATACATTAACGGTATTGTTTGTATTAATAATAAGGGGTTATGAAACACACAGTGTTTTTAACACCAATACACTGACTCCCAGACCAGAATAGGCAACCTGAGTGGAAAACGTTCTTCTAGATACAGCCCCTGCATCCTGTCAAAAATACCAGTTTCATACTTGCCAGCGTGAACAAACCTCGGGAGCACATTTAAGACAAAAGTCATGAAGGAATTACATGGCTTGGGACACAGATAAGAATATTCAGAGCTTTTGGCAACTATCCGCAAACCAAGCTCCACAAAGTACATATAAATATCAAATTTTCCAAAGTTTCTATCTCAATCAACTCAAAACATATTTCACAGCAGAAGACAACACCAAGCAATTCCTTGTCCACATGGTTATGCTCATGCTTCAACTCTCAAAAAAACAGCTCTTTCCCCTCCCATTGGTGAAAAAAAACTAACTTGCACATCCATATTAAACAAACTTAAATTCTATTTTAGTGCCAAATCGGATTACAATGCTTACAGCAATCACAAAAGTCATATGAACATACAGAAACTTTGTCTTGCCACAGACTCAGTGACAACATTCTAAATATTTTGGTAGATTGGGTTGCACCTTCCAAAATTCCACAAGCAGAGGATGAACAAAAGTTACATAGAAAATATCGATAACTCTCACACATATCCCCAAAAGCCCCAATGTCTCTGGCTTTTTGCATTCTGATGTCATCATATCATTACTGACCCAAATCTCCATCTAAGATCTATCCACAGAACTGAAAACTATTGCACACAAAGAAAGTTCAGTGTTGAGATCTGGTAAGACGCAGGAACTACTCCTCTCAATTTGTTTTCATCTTTTTACTAGCAATTTGGTTGTCAGCCAGCCAGACTCCATGCTACTCGTTATCTTCCAAGCGTAACCAGTAGCTCAGCGCACAGACAGCCTTAGAGAAACCACACACCAGGCAGAGTTGTGAAACGCCAGAGCAAGGGTTTAGCGTTCATCAGTCTAGGAGCGACGCTCGGAGAGCGCTTTAGCGTCCTTCTCTTCTCTTCCCTTCCCTTCCCTCCCCTTCCCTTCCCTTCCCTTTCCTTTCCCTTTTCTTACAGAGAATATGAAAACCCTCAGGTGTGTGTGAATGCCCATGCTTTCTCTAGAAGAAGCTGCCTGCACAATTCCTTTGTGAAACAACACATCAACAAGAGCTCTATCTTGCAGCTCTCCTGCCTGGCAAGTGGGAAAAAGAAAGATCTACAACACAGCATGGAGAGAGGGGAATGGGACAACCAGACGTTGCTGATGGAGTTCCTCTTGCTGAGACTAGGGGATGCCCATAAGCTCCAGACACCTCTCTTTCTCCTCTGCCTGACCATATACACAGTGACCATGGTTGGGAATGTCCTCATCATTGTGCTGGTGGTCATAGACCCGCATGTCCATACAGCCATGTACTTCTTCCTGGTGAATCTATCCAGCCTAGAGACCTGCTACAGCTCCACCATCCTGCCCAGGCTGCTAGCCAGCTTCCTGACTGGAGACAGGACCATCTCTGGGCAGGGATGTATGGCACAGTTTTTCTTCTTCGGCACTTTTGCAACTTCTGAGAGTTACCTGCTGGCTACCATGTCCTATGATCGGTATCCGGCCACGTGTCAACCTCTGCTTTATGCAAGCCTCATGAACTGGAAAGTATGTCTCCAACTGGTGGCTGGATCATGGGTTGTGGAACTGCTAATTTCTACAGGTATCATATCTTTCATATGTCGCCAAACGTTCTGTGGCCCCAGTGCAATTGACCATTTCTTCTGTGAAGAAGCTCCATTGCTAGAACTCTCCTGCACTGACATTACGATGATCAGAATTCTTATTATTATATTATCTTTCCTGGACGTAGTTTTCCCATTTCTGTTCACTTTGGCATCTTATGTCTGCATGATAGCTGCCATCCTGAGGATCCCATCCAGCATGGGGAGGCACAAGGCCTTTTCCACCTGCTTCTCTCACCTCCCTATGGTCATTGTTTTCTGTGAGACCCTCATCATTCTCTACATGCTGCCCAGAACAGCACCACTGAGACAGCTCAACAAAATGTTCTCCTTTTCTTACTCAGTCCTCAGACCTCTCACCAGTCCACTCATCTACAGTCTGAGGAACAGAGGCATCAAGGGGGCAGTGGGGAGGGTGCTCAGGAGGGTGCTGCCTGCACTGGCAGCTCCAACCAGGTGTGGATTTCAGAGCACAAATCTGGTTCTCCTGCAAAGTGACGAAAGGAACATAGGAAGGAATGTGCTCCATCTCAAGAGTACCTCTGCAAATGTCTGGCTTTCACCTAGGATGTGCAATGGCAAGAGGCAGAGGGAGAAGAGGGCCTAGCGAGGTGGGTGTCGGTCTCTTCTCCCAAGTAACAAGCGATAGGGTGAGAGGAGACGGCCTCAAGCTGCACCAGGGGAGGTTTAGATTGGATATTAGGAAAAATTTCTTCACCGAAAGGGTTGTCAGGCATTGGAACAGGCTGCCTGGGGAAGTGGTTGAGTCACCATCCCTGGAGGTATTTAAAAGACATGTAGATGTGGTGCTTAGGGACATGGTTTAGTGGTGGACTTGGCAGCGCTAGGTTAGCGGTTAGACTCGATCTTAAAGGTCTTTTCCAACCTAAACAATTCTATGATTCTATGAAATACGAGTCGAAGAAGAGGGCAGCTTCCTGCAAAAACTTAATATTGATCCACTAAACTTTGATATTTGTAGAGAGATTCCTTACATATCTTGGTAAACAAATACCGAGTCGAAGAAGAGGGCAGCTTCCTGCAAAAACTTAATATTGATCCACTAAACTTTGATATTTGTAGAGAGATTCCTTACATATCTTGGTAAACAAATACAATGGAGATCCTAATGGATGTAATCTTTATCCTATTCCCATGAAAGAATTGGTCTTTGTAAAAACTTACTTTGATAGTTTGTCAACTAATTTAGAGATCCCACCCACTTTCAAATACTAGCTCTGATCTTCCAAAGTTATTTGCATTTGATTGTGGCTGTAAAATGGGAGGCAAGGTTGAAACCTTTCTGAGCAGAATTCCTAGGAAGAATATTCTGTGAACCTCCGTTTTATTTACAGTAGCTTTAAAGGGAGTATCTTCTTCTAGAATATCTAGCTTTACTTGCCACTGAACTGGAGACAGGAGGAAAATGTGTGATTTATTATATGCTTTCAAAATACAGTTCCCTGGTTCTCTTTCAAAATACAAAATTCCATGAGTTGTACTGGAATTCAAAGATGATCTGTTAGCATAAAGTATCCTTCAGACCAGAAATCACAAACTGAATGGAGACTAAAAAATGATGCATCAATAACTGCAAGGAATGGCAATCATAAACAAAACAGACCATGTTAACAAAAGTGCTAAAAATACGTTTTATTCTTACTAGGAAGGGAGTTATGCTACACAATCAGTTTCTCTGTTGCAAATTGTAATATATTCTATGGCAGGGGTTAAATGCAGTTTGGAAAATAGGAGAGGATGTCTTGAAATCAGAATTTCCAATGCAGTGAGAGTACTGCTGTGCTCATTATACATAACCTTAGCTAAGCCACCCAGGTCTGTCTGCACTCTCAAACTTTCTTGTTCAAGTCTTAGAAATGGTCTAACTATAGTAGCATGGAGTATCAGATTGGTTAATTTACTCTGCAGTATACCTAAGTTCTCCTTGCTTTGGTATTCCCATCTGTAACTGGGGATCGTACTATTTATTATTTCAGAGTTAGAATATTTTAAGATCTTTTGTGCTCCCCGGATGAAAAGTGTTATGAAAGCAGAGTATAAATTTTAGGGGCCGATGCTGGATAAGAGAGGAACTATAGGCAGGACACTGAAAATTGCTAACATAAATCAAATCATCAGCTGGGCAGACAGGGGTCCTGAGCAGGGGTTAAAACTGGCAAAGGACAGAAGGAATTCAGATGAATGACTGAAATCTGGAAGATTTAGGTGAGGAATCGGCAACTGAGAAGGGCAGTTATATTTATATATCTGAACTGTTTTTTTTGTTTGTTTGATTCAGCATCTGGTTATACCAACCAGAAACTGGTTTAATCCAAAATAAAGACTCTTTAACTATTGTTTAGCAGTACCAGTGAATAGTCTGTCCTGAGTGGAGTAGAGGGTAGATTTAGATTAGATATGAGGAAGAAATTCTTTACTGTGAGGGTGGTGAGACACTGGAACACGTTGCCCAGAGAAGTTGTGGATGTCCCCTCCCTGGAGTTGTTCAAGGCCAGATTGGATGGGGCTTTGAGCAACCTGACCTAGTGGAAGGGGTCCCTGCCCGTGGCGCGGGGGTTGGAACTAGGTGATCTTTAAGGTCCCTTCCAACCCAAACCATTCTGTGATTCTATGAGTAATACTTTCCCAAGTTCAGGTAGAGGTACCAAGTAGAGAATACAAAAATCTACTTTGTAGCTTGGAAAAAAATATGGCAGGAGTGTCTGTGGAATGCAAGGTCAGATACGTAGAAGGACTTGGCAAATAAAATTATTTGGATGAGTTGATTAGGAACTTTGCTACTTTGGGTGTGAACATCTGCTGGAAGGTCGTGCTTGAAATCCAAAAACTAGAAACAAAAATCTGCAATCCTAATATACCACCAAAAGTTGTTTTAGTTTGTGAGGATGACTAAGAAATTACATTCCCTTCACGCTGATTCACACTGAATCGTTACCTCTACTTTCTCCTTTATGAAACTATACTCTAAAATCTCCAAAGAACAAGTGCTGAAGTACATTTAACATCTCAGAGTCTCTGATATCTGTGCTTGTAATATCGGACTTGCTCCTGAAAAGCACTGGAACTACGTAAGGAAAAGGTTAGGAATGAATCTGTAATATATTTTCATATCTTTTCATCGCAGAAGGTTTTGATCCTGAGATCTGTTGACCATCATTAACCAGAGCACTTACCAGGATGGGTGAATGTTTAAAACAGGGTGGGGTGGAGGGGGAATGGAAATAATGGACAAACTTACCAAGACCACATTATTTTAGGTTGATAGCCTCTCACAAGGAACTCATGGTGTTGAGGCTACTGTGCTGGAGAGTAAGAACCCCCACCCCACTGGCCTTGCAGGAACTTGTACTGTGCCTATTTCCCAGCCATAAATTTGCAAAAATTTTGTGTAGATGTAACTATGGTAATTTATAAGTTTATAGCTTGAAAATATAATTGTACTGGAACATATCTCTTAGCAGGCATAACATTTCACCTAAATGTGTGGGCTAGCTAGAAAGAGTTCTTGACTGCCTGTCTTGTGGAAAAGCATGGCATTATCTGAGGAAAAGCCAGTACTTCAGTCTGGTAACAAAGCGCAGTAAAATATTTTTCCACTCACATTTTCCAAACACTGTTCTGTTCTAAAACAAACCCTTCAAAAGTTGATCAGCCTTTCTATTTAACAAAATGAACCATCTCCTAAGAGAGGAAAAAGATTTATGAGAAGTTATGCATCATTTTAGTAATTTAGAACCTTATCTTTTTTTTTTTTTTTTTTTTTGTCTTTATTGAACATGGTAGGAATACACGTTTTTAGAAAGTCATTTTAGGCACATGGGAATAGCAATGCCATCTCTACGTAATTTCAGCACACAAATGCAATTGTGTACCGCCCGTAGGATGTGGCAGTATCACCAGTGTGATCTTTTTCCTTTAAATTTGGGCAATACGGCGCAGCACCCTTCCGTAAGATCTCAGCGTTCATGTGGGCTATACGTGCGAAATGGCTTTGAATTGCATACTCAAGGTAGGGTAACAGAATTACTAGGAATCAAAGGGCAGGTAGAGTTACGGTGTGTTACATAATTTCAGCACAGTTCTATGAAACAGAAGAGCGATTTCATCGCCGTAACAAGTGCTTTGGGGGGAACCGCATTATTCTAGCTACCGGCCGTTTCGGTGGTACCCCGCTGGCGGTGTTTACACTGAACGCGTACATTCTCTCCCGCAGTTTCCCAGCCTAGTGACGTATTCGTTTCCCTTAGAACATCGGTCTCTTTGTACCGCTAGGTGCCAGAGCCGCGCCTAGGCACGGCTGCCGTTTCAGCGCAGACCTGGGCAGAGCGCGCTTTATAACGGCTGCTGCAAAGGCCCTGTCCTGAGCAAGGCGCCACACGCCGCCTCCGAGCCGGCGAGAAGCTGCA
>NW_008824056.1:4201641-4206650 GCF_000699105.1 Pygoscelis adeliae
GCGGTGTTTGTAGTCAGACGCTGCCGTGCCGGGAACGAGTGTCAGGTTGCGCTCTGTGCCTATGGGGGGTGGCTGCAGGGCCCTTCTTTCCGGAGACAAAAGTCTGCAAGTGGCTCATTTCTGTACCACTCACTGTACGCACGACTTGGTTCTCGTACGTGAGCATGCAGTTTTCTGTATGTCATGCCATAAGAAATCGGTTTGGGTTTTTCTTGGGGGTTTTTGGTTGGTTTGTTTTGAGTGGGGGGATCTAACTTGCTGTTTGATCCTCTTACGTTGCATTATTTGAAGGGTGTGCAACCCTCTACTTTTTTTTTTCTTTTCTACGCATATTTCACAAGTTAGCTTTGGATAAATTTGCTGTTTTGTGTATTGTTGCTGTGGCAGCTTAATAAGGAAGTAAAAGGTACTTTGTGCTTTCTTTAAAGGAAAACTTAACGTCGGTGTTGACACAATTCAGCATGGGGTAGAAGGACTAACGTATCTTCTCACTGAAAGCTCCAAGCTTATGGTAAGGATACCTTTGTGAAATGAATTCAGGGATACACTCCAGAGGTGTCTTCTAAACACTTACAGCCCCGAAAATACTGATGAATGGAGAAAACCTCGTTCAAAATTCTGATGACGTATTCTTTTAATTTAAAAAAAAGTCTCTTATGCTGTTTTCTTATTGAAACACTGTCTGCGTGGATGACCGGAATTTGTATTCAGTGTCTGAAGCTAAAACTTGACAACATTTTAATAGCGTATAGCAAGAACATGCAGTAATTTAGTCTGTATAGAGAAGCGTACTTCAGGATTAAACTCGGTCTAAATAACAAAACTTGAGTGAAGATTTTTGTTGTTGTTGTTCAGCTACTGTACAGGATGTGTGCTGTACTAACCCCCAGTTAAGTATTCCTTATGTTTGTCTGAAATGGTAGGTTTGAGAGCTTTTTCAGCTCCTGACATCAGAAGTTTGGGTGGGTGTAAGCATATGTTAAAAGAATAATAGTTGGATAATTACTGTTTCCATTGGAAAGACTTTTTAGTGTTGATATAGTAGAATATTTGAACAATGAAGTCATGGAGAAGGGATACAGAGACAAGTAATTCCAAATTAAACTCAAGCAGGCATTGTTCTGAAGAGCAGGTGGGGAAGGGATTGAAATATTGCAGAATCTTCTCTTGAAGTAAGGTGACTTGAGTGACAGATAAATTATAGTGTATTATGGTGGAACATAGTTGATCACATAACGTGTTTACGGTATGCATTGTAAAGGTGTGACATTTTTTGTTGAATAAATAACTGTTTCCACAACGATGAACCAGGCTTCTCCTGTTCAGCACAAAGGCATCGACCTGTGGGAATCGGCTTCTTGGGGCCACTCTGAGTTACTGTAACGTGGGCCTTAAAGTTGTACCTGGTGCTCGCTCACACGTGCAGACATGCAGATCATTTCAGAGTATTTATAATTTGAGTATCAATATTGTGTTAACATACTGTTGATAAATTGATGATTGAAATACGTACTTCCTCCTGACAAAGCTCAGATGCTTTTTGGCGTTACGTTTTGTTCTCTGATAGGAAGGCTTAAATGTGATGATGTTGAATGTTTTTCTTTTTTAAAAAACTGATCTAAAACTGTTCCTGAAGCTCATGCAAATCAGCAATAATACATCAACATGTGTAAAACACTTAAAACCTGGTGATTTGTTTTGTCCTAGCTGTAGAATTGTCCTCACACACTTCTGCAGGAGAATAACTGCACCATACTACACATAATGTTTACTTACAGTTTTATTTGTTTCTCAACAAAGAATTATTATTACACAGTTCCGTATTAAGGCCTAAATTGTTATTTCTAGATTTCTGAGATAGACTTCCAAGATTCCATTCATGTTTTGGGATTCTCAGATGAATTGAACAAATTATTGCTCCAGCTGTACCTTGATAACAGGAAAGAGATCAGAAGCATTCTGAGTGAGCTGGCACCAAAGCTTCCCAGCTATCACAGTCTTGAATGGAGACTGGATGTGCAGGTAACTTCTGTTATGTTTTCAGTATTCTGTATTTTACCTTACATTTTTTTAACTTCATAAAAAACTACTAAACAATTTATATTATTTCAAAGTAATTGAGGCGGCAGTTTCTCATGTGTTTAAAACTGACATAATTTTGTTATTGCACCAAAGATAGCTCGTTATGAGATGAACAGGATATGTAATGATGCAAAGTGTTTGTTGCTTTATGAAAATTGAATTCATAGCTCCATTGGTGTGTTAAAAATGTTAGCTTATATAAAATATATTCAGTCTTAATTATCACCTAATTTTCAGAAATATTATGAAAGCATTGATTAAAGTGGATTAGTGTTGCCTAATGATAAAACTAAATCATAGATTGTGTATATCTTTAATGTGGATGAAAAGGATTTTTAAACAGCCCTGCAAGCAGGTCCTGCAAACTTGTTGTGAATTGTAAATATGAAAGTTGATAACCATCTTTTTGTTTGTTTCCCTATTCCCATTTCATCTAAACTCACTCATGCAGCTTGCAAGCAGAAGTTTGAGACAACAGATTAAGCCTGCCGTGACTATAAAGCTACATCTTAATCAGAATGAAGATCAAACTGCCCAAGTGTTGCAAACCGACCCTTCTACCCTCCTCCACCTAATTCAGCAACTGGAACAAGCATTGGGGGAAATGAAAACAAACCATTGCAGGAGAATAGTGCGCAACATGAAATAGTATTGATTCGTAGCCATTGTCTTACTAAGCAGTTTGTGAAACAACTAAAAACAATGTTCACAAATACATTTTGAGGGGAAAAAATAAACATCTGGATCAGATGAAATGCTTTCCTGTGCCAGGATCTTGAGCCAGTAATTATAGGCTGAATGTCTGTAGGTGCTAACTTTACACACCTGCCTGATACGAGATAGGTAATTGGTTTTGCTTTACTTGCAAATGTAGAAATTCAGCATGCTATGCTGAGAATTTCTTTAGCTCTAAATTAGTATAGTACTACTTGAAGATCTTTCCTACATTAAGTAGAGCTGTCACAATATTGTATGAAGCTGCACATTTATTTTTACATTTACCAAGTAGTTTTTTTCCCTGGGTCTTGCTTCTCTTTTGAAATTAAAAAAAAAAACCAAACCTGTACTGGTGGGAATGATACTTTACAGGAATGTTTTTTCCATCTAGACTCATGTATGCGTAAGAGTACCTGTGGGACTGCTGCCCTCTTCCTCCAAAAGATTCAGTCAACTCAGAGGCTGGGTGTTACACTGCTTTTCTACCCTTCTTATATAATGAAAGAAAGCATAATCAAGCTAATGCTTCCATTTTAACAAAGCTAGCTATAACCCCTACTAGGCAGTCTCATGCTTTCTGCGGGTAGCAGTTACCATAGAAAACCCAGTGGCCTAAACATAAGTTAGCATACTGGTTATTTCTAGATGTAAAAGTGATCTGAAAAATTGCAAAAATAAAACCATGGGCTAGGTGGCAGGTTAAGAATAGCGTTAACTTCTGCTAAATCTGATCTTCATGTTGTGATGCAACAATTTTTGTTCCCCCATTTGGATAGTGTGCTCATAAAGGAAGGACTAGCTAAGTATTGCAACATAAATGATGCTTTTCCATTTTTAAGAAAAATGTCTAACAAAGGTTATGTCAAAAGTCACTTTTCAATTGTATTCTAATGCAATATTTTGTAGCTTTTGTGACTAAGGTTAACTAGTTTTACTACTTAATGTTTTACTGTCACTAGTGAGGGTGCATCATAAAGCCCTTAAAGTACATCGGGGAGGACAAATAGACAAGAGAGAACCTTAACATACAGATTCTGGCAATAACTGTATATCTACTGTCTTTCATAGCAAAGCCATAAATTTATGTACTGGGTTCCTACATTCACAAATGCATTATTTTCTTACTGTTTTGAATTTTTTGTACCTTTGAGAGGTCCTATTTCAGATGAAACCTGCATGGCAGAAGTGCTTTAATCAATAACACTTACTACCACTTTAAGAAAGTCAGTTTTCTGGAATATGGAGTTGCTTATTCTCTAATTGCTTTATATAGTGTGGCAATGGTGTGAACAAACTTAATTTCCTCTCCCATATATTAGTCAGCAATGTGTTTCATTTACCATCCATATGTGGTGACTTTTTTCATAGAATTATAGAATCTTCTTCACATACAGTATGTTGTAATTAAATGTCATCAAATGTTACTGCATGGGATTTCTGATTAGTATTTTTTTATGTAACTGGCCTACATTTTCAGGTGAAATACAAGAACAGCCTCTATGTAGGCCAGTGTTTTCTCTTTATTCCATCTCTCCTCACTATAGCCATAGTCTAGAACTCATGGCAGCAAAATAGACATTTTAGATACAAGTCCTAGAAGCTTTTCGTGTCTCATCTCACTACTGCCCTATGAATCTGAACATATTTACCTTTCTGTCTCTTAAACTTTTTTAAAAAAGAAAACTAGCTGCTGTAGAGCTAGTTGGCACCGTGGTAAATGCTGGCAATTTACACGTGTGTCATGCCCTGAAGCATGTGCTAGAAGAGAAGGGGAGGGTTTTCCTCAGTTGTCATGAGTAAAATAGACAGTTCAAAGCAGGTTTCGTGAATACAGAATGTCATTAGAAAGCCTGCATGTTCCCTTTTTTTTGAAGCTTATTACAGTAGTGTAGAAGTAAAAACTGCGACACTGAATGGTCTTGTTTTCTCTAACAAAAAATGACCTGAATTGAGGATGGTCAAGGATAAACTTTGAAGCTAGGTGAAATTTAGAGAAACTCAAACTGGCAGTGATCCACGAACAGACTCAAGAAGAACAGTAAGGAGAAATACCCTTTACACCAAGCACGTTGCTTTTGAATTGTACCTTTCAGTTTCTTCGGAGAGAAGTACTGAGCCTGGAAAAGCAGCTTCTCAGCAGCTAGGGATTTTAGCTTAATTATTAGAAAGGTAGATTTGCCTTTATGTGAGGTTGGAATGGGTCTTTCTAC
>NW_008824056.1:4206671-4213289 GCF_000699105.1 Pygoscelis adeliae
TGTCTTCATAGCACACACGGCAGCTAGCAAGGGCTTTGCAGCTGCAATGACAGAAGTACCAATGTGCGGACAGAGCAGAATTCTATGTAAAACATGATGATTAGTGCGAATGCACAGCAAATGACACTTACTGCTGTTGATGTAATCATACGATTTGAGTTACCAATGTTGGAATTGCAGTACTTGTATAGCTGCTGTTTTGTAGGGCACTTGAAGCTGGAGAGTCGAAAAGCATCTACTTCAGTAACCCATAGATAGTGGTAAAGTAAGAATTCACTCATGGATCTGGATTTTTCAGTTTTAATGTAAACGCTATCCAAAATTAAAGGTGACATAAAGCTATATTTAATATAACTTGTTTCCTCTCATGAATTTGCAATTCCTTTATAGAAACCCTTGAACAAGACATGGAGAGTACAAAGCATTAATCACAAGGTATTAAAAAAAAAAGAAATATGTAACATTGCTACTTTTAACCCATTTTATTTTTAACAGGCTTTTTAAAATTTGCTCTGGTATCTAGCCACTAAAAGCAAAGTTAAATTTGAGGCCATTTCTCTACTATTTTTTTTGCAAGTCTGGAAGAACTGATTGTTGATTTTATAATAGAAAAAGGTGACTTTCAACTTCTTAAAAAGTTAAGTAAGTGATTTGTAGGCAGTGCAGCATTTTAATCTTGAAGCAGTTTACAAACATCAGTTAAGTCCTGAATAATCTGTAAGGAAGTTGAGTGTATTACTATTTCATCTTTAGAAATCTATTAAGCGTGGAACATAATCTGTTACCCTCGGTGTAGAACTTCTGTATGTTTTGTTTTACTGCAAATTTAACTTTGTTTTGCAGAACTGCCCTTCCTATGTATGTCAAGTAACTTTTGGTTTTAGGAAGTAAGCAACTTGTGAACGGCTCACTGGCACCTTTTTGGTAGACCGCTAAATTCAGGCAAACTCTATGCCAGTGCAGAGTCCAAGTGCATAGAACAACTAAAAATCCAACTAATTTAAGCATAAACTAGATTATTTTTTTAAAAGCAGAGTTAGGCTCAGCCCTTAGCTATATGCTTCTCAACAGATTTGCATCCCAGTTTATTTTTTCCTGGTCTAAACAGCAGAGGGCAGAAAGTTTGTTTTTTATAATCTACAAAGGAAAAGTTTAGCTATACAATCATTTTTGATGTTTGTCTTCTGGTAAGAATTGTTCATAGACTCAAGACTTAGCCTGGAATGTATTTCACCATATATTGTCCAAATTCGTGATCAATTTTAAACTGAAATTAATAAAACTTCCAGTTTTCAACCATTGTAAAGCATTGTTTCTTGAATCTGCTAATTAATTTGTTAAGCCACTTAGCGAAAAACATAATATAACCCAATTCTTATAACTCAGGATGATGTAATTTGTTTGGTGGTGTAAAATGTTTATATTCTTTTAAGCATTGAGTAAACTCAAGAAGCAATGCTTTTCTTCCTCTTGTTTTCTTTTTAAATCCTTTTGAATGAACTCTGCATTATCACTGTTTTGTAAAATCTATTGTTTACGTTTCTGGTCCAAGTGTTAATCAATTCCCCATCTCCAAAACGTATGTAGGCTCTCCTACAAGCTTTATTTTCTTGTACTTCTGCTTGTCCCTGCCATGCTTTCTTGCAAGCTTTTAATGTACTAGACTAAATACTTTTTCACCTTTTAACTGGCTAATTAATTAGATGTTCCTTGAATTATATGAGGAAAACCATTTTCATTTAAACAGCTATGGAGTTAGTTTAGGTATACACATACATAAATAAAATCAGTATCTGGACTTTGGATTAGGCCTACAATTCTCATTTAACAGAAAGCCCACTGAACTAAGATTTTGTCTTAACGTATTTTGAATTTAACATTAAATGTATTAGACCTGTTCTAAATTTAGTGCTGTTTCTGAAATTTATCCATGTATAGACTCAAAGGTATAACTGGTGATTTTGTTTCAGTTCCAGTTTTTATAAGAATGCCTGTTTCCTATGCTGTGACTTTGTAATATTAACAATAGGCAGTGTGTAGGAAAGGAAGTCCAACATCAGGAGTAACCTGGCAAAACTCCATGAGTAAAGCTCTGCTGTTTCTTACTTATCTAAATAAAGGGAAGGAAGTCTCCTGTCACTGTATGCTTGGCTTTGTGGTCAGGGTCAGGTATACTACAGCACAATCTCTTCTTTTAAATACTCTTGCTGATTTTATTTTCAAGATAAGTATAAATTGTGGTGGTTTGATTACTGCAGTTATATCTTGAAATTTCACGCGCCCATCAGATTATTTGTATCAATAGAAAACACTTAGGGTTCTGAGTTTTGATTTATTTGAAATGTGGCAGGTTTTAAACATTACCAGGAGTTCTACTGAAGATGGAGTAGTGAACAGACTGCTTTTACATGCATAAAAGTGCAGTTTTTACTGTGATTGTGTAATAGAATTTTAGAATACATTTTAGGAATTACCACGATCTTCAGCTTTATGACTTGTTTATTCTAGATTCTTTATGAAGATAAGGACAGGCAATCCTTCAGTCCATCTGTCAAATTAATGAAGTTTGTAAGAGGAACACCATTCTAAATAGTTGCATCCTGATTGTCCTAAAATGTAGACAATATTCAGGCTAAGATACAAGCCATAGTGACCAAATATGCTGCAAAACACATTAAATACATTTTTTTGCATCATTAAATATGTAGGAACCTTCTACTGATCTTACTCTTTTCCTTTCCCTATCTATTGCTCTGCCAAAGTTATTTTTTTGGCAAAAGGAAAACTTAAGTAAACAGATTAAAACTGAATTTCACTTTACGGACTCTGTCTTACTCCATAGTGTGCTTGTGTGCGTGTGAACATTCAAAGCAGTCTTCCTAGTGCTCCTAACAGATACTTAAAATACCGGAACTGCAGAAGTCGGGAAGCTTCTCTACCAGGCCTTTCAAGCATTCTGTGTTCATAGATTTACCGTAAGATAACAGCAAATTTCTGTCCTGTTAGGTTTGTCTTTAGCAGAAGCCCTAAGTAAGCTCTAATTTTAGAGAAATCCCTCAGTTGGTACTTACACTGTTACTGAGACAAAACCTATTGTAAACATTTTTGTTCTGAATTGCCGGAACTGGTTAATAATTTGACACGGATTAAAATCATCATTTATGCTTTTCTATATTCAAAAGTATCTTCTAATTTCCTGATCTAAGAATTCACAAGTTTCCCAAATACTTCTCAGTTCTTGCTGGGGATTGCAGTTTTGGGTTTTGCTGACAGACAGTTAACAGTCTGAAGCAGAAAGTGTGGCAGGGGCAGCCATCTCAGCCTGTAGTGTTGATGAAGCTGGTCTACTTAAGTTGGCTAACTTTGCGTGAACCTAGACCATGCGTGAAACGTACAGATGTTCCTTTCTGCCAGCTGAGCCCTCTTGGACAGTAGCATCCAGGTAGCAGATGGCTGCAAGCAGTTTGAGGGATGAAAGCAACTGGAACTGTTCCAAGGAGATCTAAAATAAGATAGTCAGTGCTTTGAGAACCAAGAGTTCAAGCCCTAATAAAGCTAACTTGGGATCTTTTCAGAAACTTTGTTGCATAAAAAAAAAAGAGACTTTGTCATTTGTCTTGATTTTGTAATTATTAGAGGTTGTGGCACTTTTTAAAAAAGATTTTCTTCAGTGGTCTTTGCTTATTCACGTGATCTGAATTTTGAGGGGATTTCCTCCTAACCATGGCTAATTTAGGGATGTGTTGTAAAATCTTGTATCACAAAGAAGTCTAGCATACAGTCTCATAGTTGATGCAATCAAGAATTCACAAGAAAGCAAAATACATACCTTTTATAAATCAGTCAACAAATATCCTGAAAAGGATGCGTGTATTTTGAGTACTTCAATGTAGGTTGGTTTTACCATACAAAGTTTTCTTTTTCATCCTTTTTGAGTAAGTTCTATAATCATACCTTTTTTTAATACCTTGCTGCACTAAGTCCAATATTTCAGATCTTCCTCATGAAAACCATAAAACCAAAACAAGAAGGAAAGCAATACTATGTCTACCACTCTTCCCAGGTATCGACATTAGAAAAAAATGTGCAGTTTTATCTCTGTCAGACTACATCTTCACTTCACGGTCTGTCAGCTAACGGATGGAGATGTTTGCCTATTTCTGCCCACCTAAAGAATAAAGGCTCTCATTGGTCTGCATGCTAGCACCCGCTCTTGGGCTTTTCCCTGTGCAGCGAAACAAAAGGGGACACGGAAGAGAAGTACTTCTCTTTCTGCTTCGCTAGCTGTTTTTGCCGTCACCTACGTGCTGAATGGCAGGACCCCATCTCAAATGATTGTTTTTAGACTGGTCAACTTTAACACTTCCTAGAACAACAACTTGCCTCTCATCCCTGCTCGTTCTCTCGCAAAGGTTAAAAGTTAGCATCAAGGATGAGTCTCCAGGAAAAAAGAAAACACGTGATGAAAACAGGGAAAACTGATCATGAATGTTACTTGTACTCGCTAGGGGACATAGAGGATCCTGCAATTCAAAAACACGCAGAACAAGTCATGTAGGCCTTACCTTCTGCAGAGAGGGGAAAAGGTGAAATACACAGCACCGAGCAACAAGTACGACCAACAATATGTGTTCAAGATGTGTTAAGAAATACAGGACACTGCACTTATATTTATTTATTTTTATATATATACACTTACTAGGTGACAACTGGTATGTTTTACACTAACACCGGTAGCAGGATGTCGGAATAATTAGGCTCTGTTTCAAATTGCCCCGCTGAGCTTGAGTAAATCATACAACCTCTGTATTGGATACAGGAAATTCAAACTGGAAGACTCTCCCAAAATATCAAATCTGATTGTAATTAAACTATTAGCTTTGTTTCCTGGCAAAATCTACATCAGAAAACCCTCTCCATGTACATGTAGTTTTTATTAACAAAAAAGGAAACCGTATCTTACTGTATCTTTCTGCAAGTTAAATTAGTTATGCTAGAAAAAAGTACTTTTCATGCTGGTATGATTCTCAGCGCTGTTCTATGCTACCCTACTGCTAAAGTTTGCAGAGCTATTCCAGAGTATTTCTTCCTCTGTAGCTACTCCTGTGTATTTTAGTCTTGTTAGCTGGGTAATTATTCTGGTATTGCCAGCAGTGTTCATGCAGGGAGCCAGACTGACATAACTATTCCAGAACAACTCTTGCCAATAAGATCATACTGTATTAAGCAATTTCTTTTTTTCTTTTTGCAATTCTGGACTTTTATTCTGAAGCACCACAGCAGATCAGGTCCCAGTTTACTTTACATGACTATTTTAGGACTTATTTATCCCACAGAATTTGGCCAAAAATCATCTTCCAAATCTGTCTGGAGTAACTGAAGGTCTTAAAGACTAGCTGTTTTTCTGTTCTTTAAACATTACCACCATTTCCACAAACGTGAATTTGTTTCCTAATCCATTTCTGTGCGGTCAGCTGTATGAGAAAACCTCATTTTCATCAGCAGTTTAAGCTACCTGAGACAAACTGATGATGGTGTCCATATGTATTTTGTTCCACTATCTTCTTGGGAGGGGGCATACTAACCTCAGTAAAGACGTTGAAACAAGCCACTGTAGTGTGGTGACTTCTGACATGGCTTCAGCTGTTTGCAAACTAGACACTGCAGCTTTTCCCAAATCACTGTTGCAAACTGTTTAAGTGTAATCTGACTTTGTACTGATGTGGATGAGCAGCGTTGGTATGTCCCATTCCACTGGCTTTGCTGGAAGGGGAATAACCTCTGAGACACAAACATTGGTGCAATTTTTTGGTTAGTACAGCTGTTTCTGAAATTATTGTCTGAGCAGTCATCTACTATAGATGTTCACATAGCTTTCTTGCCAGCAAAATTACATCAACTTATAAAACAACATGAACTAAGCTGACAGAAGTTCTTTTTTTTTTTTTTTTTTGCTAGCAGACTGTGTCCGCATTAGAGGTTTTGCTGGCTTGGAGATGTTGGCTGGGGAGGTATGCTGACATAGCTATTTTGGTGAAACTTTGTAATATACACCAGGTCTTTGTATTAAATAAACCACATCACAGTTGGCGATATAGGATATTCTTTGCGTGCATTCTGAGGTGCCAACCAAAGTCCAAAAGCTGTTAGCTACCTGAGAAACAAATAGCCGTGAAATGCACACAGATAAAAATCAGACTCTTAAGCATCGACCCCTTTGTTAAAAAACACATTTACTGAAGTATACCTTTCCAGAAGTGTCTTGAAAATTAGATTAATATAGAACTATTAGCAAGAGCATAATGTACAAAAAACTGTCTATCAAACAATACCCAATTGCCACAAGTGCAAATAAAAATTAACTTGCATGACAAACTGTACGTTTTTTAAAGTGTAAATGCGTGTGTATGATGCACATGTATACCTTTGTATAGTGAAACTTCATGTAACATTTACTGTTCCCTTGTATTCTTTGTTCTCCACTATTTATTTTGGAGGAATAGAAGCTTTCTTTTTATATGTGGCTCTTCTTCACTGAAGTACATGAAAGCAAGTCGATGTAATGACCGCTTAAAGTCTCTTTGCATAGTGCATACCCAAACAGAAGGCAGGAACTGT
>NW_008824056.1:4213310-4215942 GCF_000699105.1 Pygoscelis adeliae
TGCACTGTGTAATTGTTACTCTGTTACCCAGAAAGCATGAAATTTTTCCAGAGAATCCTGAATGTTTTGTTTTATAATAGACATCACACATGCATCTTCACCGATGTAGGCTTTCTCAGAAAAAATTTAATGTATGTAGGGCTTTGATACAAAGCAGTGATGGATCTAGATTAAACATTACAACATATGGCATTGTTTCTTTAAACCATCAGATGCTCATTATCTAAGGGTACATTTGAAAGTGCACTTATTTCTTCTAATCTGTTTGCTTGGCTTTCCACTGAAGTATAGATTCAATTTGCTGCTAGGAAATGTACGACAAATAGGGTATGCTCAAAGTACTGTACTTTTATAAATCCTTCAGTTGAACAAAAAAAGTCTGTACTATTCAAAAACACTTGAACAGCACAAGAAATTGAGATAAAATAATGTTATTGTCTTATTTTTTATAATGTACAATCTTGTAATTAGAAGAAAGAAGTAATGATAAGGAGGCTTTCTATGTCACATTTGTGGTTTGGTTCCTTTATCACTTAATCCAATCCCATTGTGATGGAAGTGTCATTGTCTTCCATGGACTTGAACATATTGAATCATTTTCTATAAAAGCTGGTGGTCATATCCTATTTTTGTGTCCAAAGAAGGAAGTTACTATTTTCTAAACAAAGAATATAACAACAACAATACTATGAGAATTTATTTTGACAGTTTTAATCACATTCAAATTACTGGAGAAAGATGCTTTAGCCTACACCAAGTGGTACAATAGCAGCTAATTATATTATTCAGTAGAAAGTGCAGCTGAAATACTATCATCTTGCTGAAGAAGACAGTTCTCGCTGCAATAAATACTGCTTAAGTTTAGAACTGATGTGCATATACTTACTCATGAGATGCCACACTGTCTTATGGAAGTGGTCTAATTAATGTAGATGAGACGTCGCCATGAATGAGATTATCAGAGCCTTGCCTTGAATAGGCACGTCATCTGGAAAGGAATGTAATAGGTAGATGGGTGTGTCTTTACTCAAGGATACAGAGGCCTGGAGGAAGCGAAAAAGCCCTTGTAAAAGCTGTATGAAAAATCACTCGTGTTCAGATCGTTATCTGCACAATAACCACAAGCGCACACACACACACACAATCATCATACATCCTTAAACAAGAAAATTGCAGGAAAAAAAAGATACGTAATAACTGCATAACCCTGGAGCAGGTGCTGTAATTAGCAGAGCTGTCTGAGCTAGTAAAAATGCTAGCAAGTGACCCAGTAAGGAAGCAGTAGAAGAATGGCACAAAAGATAGCATGGAAAATTCTTAGGGAAAGGAAGCATAAACAAGTCTCAGGAGTACTGGGTTTCCTGACCAGAAATACAGCAGATGTGGCAAAAAAACCCCAACAAAACCCAAACCCAAGGAGGAGATCTGCCTAGCCAATGGAAACATGAACAGGAAATGGAAGGAAAAACAAAATGACAGGGAATATTTGTTGAAGCAAGGAAATCAGGAAATGCACAAGCAAGATCTGTTCCACAGAGCTAGCTGATCCTAATCCGGAGTTCATGTACAGGCTTAAACTGTGAATCTCAGAATCCACATTACCAGTATTAAATGTAACACTGATCAAGGGACAAAGATTGTTCAAGCGTCAGGTCCAAGTTCTAAGCTGGAGAAGCCAAATGAAGTTCAGAATAGTTCATGCTTCTTCTTAAGAAATAAGTGAGAAATAAATTCAGAAAAAAATTACTTCCCTAAGACTTTTCTAATGTAGATTCTGATTACCGAGGAGGATGTATTCTTATCGATCAACATAGCCTGGAGTCTGTCCAAAATGCAGAAATAAAATTGAGCAACGCATTACTAAAACAATGTTGTGTGTTTGTATAGCCAATGTGTGATATCTGTATGAGTGTAGTCATAAAAACACTGTATGCTTCCTATTGTAAAAACCAACATTGACGTTGGAAAGTAAACAATATTATTCTTTATAGATGCAGCTACTGAATTTAAGCAAATTCTGGGTCACATCACCATTCAAAAGTTGTTTCAGGTGCACCAAAAAAATGGTAATATAAAAGACAAGATCAAAAAAATTGTATGTATTACACTAACTTTATAGAAAGCCTCAGGAATGCATTTTGGTGACAGCTCTGGCTTCTAGTATAGACTAGAGGACAATGTGAACAGGCGGTCAGGACAGATCCACAAAGCATCACAGCTATATTTGAAATACCACCTATGGATAGTGAGTTGGGAAGATTTACGATACAACTCTGCACTGAATTCGTACCTGTCAGCAAAGGGCTAAACCTTACCTAAACTACAACAAGGTACTTGTAGTCCGTGTCACCATGAATGCTTCCCTCCTTTTTTCCCCATTATGTGGCCCCATTGCCATAGCATCACTAAATTACGCTATGAAGCTTGTATGTGAACTAATTTAAGCATCGTTTTGCTTCCAGAAATTAGTATCAACCATGAACTTCCCGAACAATGGTTTTAAAGCAAAGCTAATTAGGCTGAGAGAAATCCAGTCGCATCAGGAGAGAAAATGCTCCAAGTTTTCTTGAACACTAAAGCAACGCTTTTAACTGCATTGCGTGACGGGAAGGTGCAGCTGCTCCGCCTGCTG
>NW_008824056.1:4217398-4220412 GCF_000699105.1 Pygoscelis adeliae
TTCCAAGTCTGAGGTGGATGCGAAAGCCCGGGGAGGAAACTCCTTCTCACTTCACCGGTGGGAAGAGGAAGACGAGCGAGGGGAAGCGAGCCGCCCGGCGCGGACCGGAGGGTTGCTTCGAGAGGCGGGGGCAGAAGCCCTGCCTGTAAACTGTCGGCTCCGTATTTCTTTGCTGCTTGGCCACACGTCCAAGATGCAGAAACTATTCTTTTTTTTTAATAATTTTAATAGTTGTTCAAGGGAGTTTTCCAGAACGTGGGAGCAGGACACTGTGTGTCTGTAACCCGTTGGAGGTAAAATAGGCTGTGGATGGGGGAACTACATAACCCGGGCTCCCAGGTCTCCAGTCAAGGCTTTAACTGCGAAACCGCCGTGGTCGTATCATGGGTGGCTTTTCACAAACGGAATGCACTGCTGCAGTACAAGTGGTGTGTACTATATTTATAGCATCCATATCTTTAGGGACACGGGAGGAGGCTTCCTTATTTTAGTGACAGATTTTGAGAAGTGTGGTCACATAACTGCCTATCCCTTCTGGCCAGTAATTTTGGCCAGAGTGTTTTATTTGTGACATTTGGAATTTGATTCAAAGCAGTTTAATAGGCCTGAAAATATGTAATAATTGTAATATGTGGTAAGGCAACGGTGCCTTATTTTGGTAGATTCTGTATCTCTGCCCCAGATTCATTGCAAATTAAGTGGCACTGTATTAACCCGGTAAATATGCGGTGGCAAAATGTTTACTAATGAAATAAAACATTTACTGATGAAGCATTTACTTAAGGATATCGAGGGAGTTAAACGGCCAGGGCTACAGGAGGTCATTTACTCGTTTACTACAGCCTTGTCAGTCAGAAGAGTAGTATCTTGAGTTCATATTCAAACGTGTGTGTGTGTATTCAGCCATAATATTTGGCATATAGGCAGTGCATGAAGGGAAAGATAGAGAATGTTTACTGTTTAGAAGAATGAATAAATGCATAATTTACATGATTCTATAATGATTTCTTTGCCTTGTGGCTTTGGAATCTCCAAAGGATTACTCAAGAGCCCAGTCTTCAAATTACTCTGTGCAGAGTTTAGATTTTTGCCTCTTGTCACACTCTGAGTTGCTAGCAAAGCACAAAAATACGTTTCCTTTCTTCCTGCCGTTCTCTATGTTACTGTATGTGGTTTATAATACTGGGTGGACATGTACCGGGGTCCAAACTTAGGAGGTTTTTATTAATCTGGCTTATCACCTGAATGAGAAGATCTTGTTGCTCTGCGCTTTGCATGTATTTTTCTCAATGGGACAGAGAAGAAGCAGCTGACTGATAGGAGCACTGTAACAGATCATTTGTAAATAAATATTTTATATAAATTCTTGCTAGGGCTTAGCCAGCAGGTATTTTCAGATACCTCTAGCTAAGAATTGCATAACATAATCTTTGTCTGCTGTTTGGTTTTTGACTAATATTACACATTTCTGACATAGAGACAGAGTTTTCCAAGTTGATGGATTCTTGTTGCTTAGGCCAAAAATGCAAGTCCTTTATTAAAAAAAAAAGCATGGATAAAGCCTCAAAGTGTCTTTAATTTTGTTCCAAATCCTGTCAACAGTAAGAATTCTGATTAACAACATCCTTTTTTAATATAAAATAAAATTTTCATTGTGTATGTAATTTGTTAGCTAAGTTAGTCTTTATTTCCCCAGTTTTATTTATCCAACAGAACTTTTCTCATGTCTAAAAATTGATTGGAATAATGTATTTCTTTATACCTATAATGTATTTTTTTATACCTCAATGCTTTTGGGAGTACTACTTAGCTATAAAATGGTCACATATGAATTACAATATTTTGCAAGTGGTGTAATATTTTTCAGGTGAAAATAGAATTTTCTGCAGGAATTTAAGATTGTTTATGGGAAGCAGCATTTAAAACTATGTGCAATAATGTATAGGGTTCAAGACAGATGATGTGCTTGGAAATCCTATTTGGTCAAACCAGACATACAAGGTTACATTTTCCCGTATTCAAGGCAAAAAAAAATTGCCATTTCTGTCCAGCTTAATGATAAAGATTTGTTTATAGTCATTAGCAAAAGAAAATTGAGAAGCAGATTAAGAGTAAATAGCCAAATTAGGTCCTGTTAAAGCCTTTATTATCTGTTGAAGTTTAGAATGCAATTTGTTGTATTTAAACATATTTTCAAGAATTATTAAACAAAAGTAGTGATGGGTGTTTCAATGAACAGTGAGCTAACCTTGTTGACAGGGAATCAGCTATAACTTGAAGCAATAGCACTCCGGCATGTCAGTTCCTGCAGAAATTTTCTGGCTGTGACTGCAAGAAACATAAGTAGCCTGGGGACCACTCCACCCTGTAATTAAATACCAAGCCGCAGAAGTGGGGGATGGAAAACAGACTAATGAACACACACTTAGAGCAATGTTATCTAAAGCATTTTTCTGTGTGTGCATGTGTGGAAAAAAATTTAAGTGTGATTTATTTCTGATAAAAAGGGTTTCTGGAAAGACAGGCAAACTGCCTTGCATAGCTCTTATGTTGCTAAGTGGGAATATCAGTTGCATATCGATCCACATGCTGAGCTGTGTACACATATTCTGTAAAAAGAATTTTTCAAGTATTACTTTCCACCAATTTGTTTTTAGGTGGTACAGCCTCATATTTCAAATGAAGACTAAGGTTTTAATATTTTCTCAGTGTATGTACAGTGATTCTTGGTCAGACTCTGATTTCATTCCAGAATATAGAGAGTATGGCATTTGCACTGAACAGATTTGTGAAACCGTTGCCGCTGTTATCTTTATCACACTGTGGTTTTTGAATGTTACAGTGAACATTTGCCATACCAGGACGTATTTGCCAGTAAATCCTGCTCAAGGGGGAAGAAGGCTAATTACTTTCAATATTTGATTTACTCGACGTGTTCAAATTTTTTCCTACTGGTTACTGTTGGTGGAGGAGGTTGATTAAACACATGATCAGTTTTAGATTACTGAGCATGT
>NW_008824056.1:4220430-4260363 GCF_000699105.1 Pygoscelis adeliae
CAGCAGGACACCAGGAGAAGTAATGTAAATACTATGAAAATACTTCTTTTTCTGAGAATGACAAAACAAATAATACTGAGACAGTTGAAGTGCTCAAATGATTTCCAAATATACAGCCTTTCCCTGAAAGCCATTTGTGTTAATTCTGTAGAGATTGTTATTATTTTATATTGATGTTGTGCTTGGTTGCTGTACAGTATTCATAATAGAGATACTTTTCCACCTCAGGAATGTAGTTACACAACTAGAAATGGGGGAGGAGATGGACAATGCATGAGACAGTTACTCTGTTAAGTTCCGATAAAAGCATGGAAAACACTAACAGCTTTGTACGACACTTTTGCAGTATTGTTCCACAGTTACGACCGCAATTACTCATGGACATGATGCATGCCCTGTAAGGTGGGGCTTACATCGATGTAGCTTTCTTTGGTCCTTGTAGAAAAATGGCGCAAAGCATCCTCACAGGCCTCAAGGCCGTGCATCCTCACCATTTTTGGTGTCATGCATTAGAAAGAGACATTTGCAGAAGCATATGGCTTTTGGAGCATTTTATCCACACCGTAAGGGATTTGTTTTGTTCCCCGTCTCCGGTGATCATTCATGTGGGACTTAGTGCATGAACGGCTTTCCTTGCCAGCGTCCCTTTATTAAAAATAAGTTATAATGTGCAAGACGGTACTGAAATGTGTTAGTAGGAATGACTTTTGTGTGGAATTATTGAGTGTATTAAAGAGTTCCTAACAGACGGGAAAGCTGTGATACAATACCAAAGTTTAATCGATGGAAATTCAACTATAGGTCACCTTTGTAACTCATTTTAGAGATGCTTAGGAAGTTCTGAGATTGGAATGTACACATCAAAACTAAATTTGCAAGCTGTGATTGACGGTATTAGAGGTCTATCCGATTGCTCCTTTAACTGGAGTCTGTAGTTCAAAAGCTGTTTTAATGATGATGTTATAAATCCAGAGAACTTCCTTAACTTTTGCGCAAATGAGAATTGGTTTTTATCTTCCTGCTTCCTGGGATCAACATGATGTATGGAGTAATTTCAGCCTCTTGATTCAGAGATTGGGCCAGATCTCATTTTGGCAAAACTTGAATGATGGGGCTTTGCCTAAGGGATGTCTAGTGTAATCAGATAGGAGAGAGGATCAGCACATGAACTCCTCAGACATATGCAGTTAGGTAATTTAATTCCTACAAATGAAAATACAAAATATAAGAAATACAAAAATAGGAAAAATAATTTTAGTATTAGAAATAAATTGTTACATTCCCTCGATTTAATAATCTCTGGTACTATGTGCAAGCAAGAAGAACAATGGAATTTCAAAGTTGTCTCTCAAAACAGAGTTAGTTTAGTTTGCTAGTTAGTTTATTGCAAATACCAGGCCTTGATAGAATTTTTGCCCAATTGCGGACAGAATAAGAATTTCAGAAACTGACCTTATACGTTGTTCAGGAATAACCGTTTTATTTCAGTACAAAATACTTTGTAAATTTCTGGTAAGAGAGAGTTATCTATATAAATTTGAATATGCTCCCAAAATTAGGTGTGTAAATTTTAAAGTACAGCAGAAACAATAGAATTGGTAATCACAAGAGTTTTTAATAAGTTTTATTAAAGAACTGTCGATATTGAAGTTATTATTGGGACTTACTAGTAAAAGCCAGAGACACTAGGCCATATTCTTGCTGTTACATACTTCGTAGGCTATTCTGCTTCATTGCATACCTATGACTCCAGTCAGAACTTGCATTTCAGTCATCACAGCTTTAAAAGTTTCTCAATATTTATGTACAGAATGCAACCATATTTCAGATACATCTGTATGAGCCTAATTTAATTACTATACTTGGCAAATATATTGAATAATAAACACTGACAAACTATAACAGTAATCATTTCGTAATAATCCGCATATGAAGGTAAAAATCTTTTTCTTCTCTTTTCTTTTTTTTTTTTAAATATTACATGAAGTTAATGCTGTTTCCTGGTAGTTTTTAGGTACCTTTTTGATTTATAACAATGTTTTCTTATCAATATGTTCCACTAAATAATAAGTTCTCATGATTGTATTCAGCTTGGTATAAACATGTAACCTGATAGGAATGTTCAGACAGAGCAAACAATGAAGTTCATGTGATCACTGGAAAGCCTACACTGATTTTTTTGTTTTTGAAGATGTTTGTTAATTTTATATTTTAGATGGCTCTTTTGCAAGTGCGTTTAAACAGAGTAGATATACTGCCTAAGAAAATTCTGTATGATTAGCTCTTAAGTACATCAGTACAACAGTACTGATGTGGAATTTTCCATTTATTTATTTATTTATTTATATTTCTTTTGTTGATCGTAAAGGTTTACTAGATTAACTTCCATATTCAGTGCTGCATTAGAAGTAGTGAATTGAACTAAAAACAGACCTGCAATGGTCTCTGCAGGAAAAAAAAAAGTTTGTAGTAATTTAATTTCTTTGTGCTTCTGTCAATGCAAAGGAGTATATGGAAGTAAAATACTGAGAAATAAAGGGCGATTAAAATGGTATGCAAAATGAATGGACAATAAATGTGATCAACTTGTTATGCACAAAGTACAAGCTTGGATAGGTTTCACTACTGTAAGTTACAAAGTTGATAGAGAAACAGGTGTAATTAGTTCTTTCTCTTACAGTGAATTGTCTGGCTGAACTGTTTCATGGGTTAAAATTTGCATTTTGCATAATCTTTGAAGTTCAGTTGCTTTTAATTGAGTACACTTGCTAACCTATTTTTCAGGAGAGGTGGGGCAGAACCTTCTTTTTTTTTTGTGATGATCAAACCAAAATTCACATTTTGTGTATGAAAAAGGTTTTGCCTATATTCGATGTTGCCTATTTCTAACTTGGTAAGGACTTAAAGTCATATCGCTTGTAAAATTTGTGCAACTTTAATCTTAATTCACAGCAGAATGGAGCTTATGATGTGCTGAGTGCTTATAATTTTCACTGACTGTCTACTGAATTTGGTGAACTGAACCTCTTTCCATTTAACAGGAGGTTTCAGGCTCTGTCATACAACATCTGATCCTGGTGAAATTTTTTATTAAAAAACTGGTCTCAGGACATTATATGTGCCATACATGTTAGATTATCTGTTCTTTGTATTTTTCTGTAGCTTACATTTTCATAATTGTTGATATATTATGACTATGATAATTATTTACCCAAATTATATTTTTTAACATGGAAGTTAAGAGCAAGTTTATGCATTCATTTGCTGACAATATCTTACAAATAATATCTTCAGATTAATTTTCATAGAATCACAGAATGGTTCACATTGGAAGGGACCTTTAAAGACCATCTAGTCCAACCCCACTGCCATGGCAGGGACATCTTTCACTAGGTCAGGTTGCCCAAAGCCCTGTCCAGCCTGACTTTGAACACTTCCAGTGATGGGGCATCCATGACTTCTCCAGGCAACCTGTTCCAGTGTTATAAAACTTCATACTTTCAGACTAAATGGTGAAACACCAGGTGGCCTAGCAGTTTATGGAAAGAGCTTTGTAATTTAATACACGGATTTTTAAAAATCAGAACGTCAGAAATATTTTTAATCTAACATTATAATAGACCACATTTTGGTTCATGAGCTTAAAATTTTGGGTTTGGATTAGCACACTTTTTGCACACAACAACTGCATTTGTTGCCAAAGGTACATGAATGTGTCAAGCATGCAGATTTAGTTACAACAACAATGGCCTTATAGCAGAAATCCAGTGATACGTTAAAAACTATTTCTAGGGTCTTTGGATGGTCCTGTTAAGAGCTGGGTCACATCTTATTGACTGATAGGTATCTATTTTAGATCTTGACTGAAGAGAGCTGGTGAAAAGAGCAGAACGTGGTGTTCTCCGTTATTGTATTGTAGACTGACCATACAGATCTGCTGCAGCTGGAGCGATGGACCGTGTTTATTGACACTGGTTGTAAATGGGCTATTTAACTAAGTCTGCTTTGAGTACTAACAGTAAGATCTGCCAGGCTTAAGCTTACAATTTACAGTGAAGTGAAAAATAGTTATTCATACGTTTAACTCTGTGGAAATTAAAGGTTTTCTTCCCATTGACAATTATAAATATTTGGAATAGATTACTTTAAAATCAGACTAATTCACTGGAGGAAATTTTGACCTGGATAGACAAATAACTTTTGATATAAATTTGTAAAGCAGAGCTGAAAAGAAAAAATAAGCTAATTTCTATGTTGACGTTGGGGTCCCTCTTAAAAAACCACCAAGGATCTATGAGCTACTTTTTTTCCTCTGAATTTGGTAGTAGGAACGGCTACAGAGTTTCTGATGAAAGCTAGTAATTATTCATTTTCTGGTCCAAGACAGTGTCTTTTTATGATCAATAGACTATTTTCTCAGAATCTAAAATCATGTTACCTGTAGTGCTTAATAAAATTTGGTGGTTAATAGGGTGCTTAAAATGTGATGCTTAATAAAATCTGAGGACAAAAGCAGATCTGGAATAAAATTGCTTTGAGGACACATTCAATTTACAGGATTGTCGGGTTTTCTGAGATAGGATACAAGCTACATTTTTGACTTAGCTGTAAAGTATCAGTGAAGAAAGCTTTAAGCAAGACTACACTGACCCTAGAAGTGTTACCAAGAAGGGTTTCCTTTGAGGAAATATTTAAGAAACTTACCGTAAAAGGCTGTCTAGACACAAAACGTTGCACTGAATTTACGTGTATGCACTTCTGAATGATTTAAGGAAATCAGTGACAACCCTGCTATACGAACTATTGTGTTGATATAAAATTTGATATATTGGACTGATGTACACTTCTAAGCTAATAAATGAATAATGTGCATGCAGAATTGCATTGGTTTAATGAAATTTGTCTTAAATTAATCCTTTAGTCTTAGTGTTAAACCCAAAGTCCAGGAGTATTTGTGCATTAATGGATGACAACTGTCATGCAGCCATCTCATGATATGAGCTGAAAATATAATTGCTTTATGCATTAATCATTAGAAAAGAATATCAATTAGCATACTTTTAGAAAGTTGTGTATAGAACAGATACAGGTGTTAATTAAGAATGCTACCATGAAAGCCAGATGTTTTTTCTAGAACTATCTGAAAAGGTATTATCTTCACTAATGGTTTGGGTTGCTCAAAGAAAGAAAAATGAATAGTAGGTTTATTTTTATAATTTTTGTGAGCTGCTATAGTCAACATCTAAAAGATGGTCTGCCTGACCATCTTTACTCCATAATTGGTAAATGACAGTACGTAGAGCTGACTGCTTCCTAAGGTGATGAGTGTGTCCAACTTTTGAACAGGTTTGACGACGTAGAATCTGTAAAGTCTGTCCTATCCAGCTTTTTACTGTTCGCTCCTTCAAATCACGTCAGAAGAATCGGTGGTTAGGTTTTGACCTGTTTCCTGTTTGGATGCTTTGGATGAAGTTGAAAGTTGGTTTTACCCATAATTCCATCTCTTTGATTAAGGAGGTTATTACAGGACAAGAGCTTCTTTGTAACAGCGTATTTAGTGCTCTGGGGCCTAGCGTGACTAGCAGATACAAATTGTATGGAAGCAATTAAATCCAAAGGAAATGTCATGTGGGCTGAATTTCAACATACAGACTTGTGGCATTTTCCCCCTTCATTTTAGAGAGAGAGGGAGGTGGGCGTGATGTGGGGTGGAGGGGGGGGGAGGGTTGGTTGGGGGATTTTTTTTACATGGATTAAATCAAAGTCCAGACCTGGAGTGAATGCTAATGCCTGTGACTGTTGTATGAACTCTTCAAGAATGTAAAACTTGGGAACGTTGCACTGTACCACGGTATTTTCTATCTATGACTATTTTTAAGGCAGATGTGACTGAAGCTACAGTGAAGAGACAGATACAGGCTTGGTTAGAGAACTGAACAGAATGTATTGTGTTAAAACTGAAATAATTGCTTAGAGTGTCACCACAAATTATTACAATACAAGGGGAGGTGTGAAAGAGGAGTTAGCTATCCTGTGTATAGAATTATTTTTTCTTCATAAACACCACTATTCATTTTTCTTTCTTTGAGCAACCCAAACCATTAGTAAAGACAATACCTTTTCAGATAGTTCTAGAAAAAACATCTGGCTTTCATGGTAGCATTCTTAATTAACACCTGTATCTGTTCTATACACAGGAGTTAGCTATTAGCCAAGAGGAGTTGCACTTCCTCATGGCTAATAGCATGCACATAGGCAGTTACAGTGTAAGCACAGCAATAGTAAAGCTGCAAGTCCAGGCACAGCTTTTCCTGCAGTAACCTGTTTGTCTGCCCATACCCTATGCAACATCTGCTGGCCCCTCACTATTTTCTGGGTCAGAATGCTCCTTTTTCTTCGTTGGCTATTGATCTGTCCCTAATCCTTTTTGGGTTCAATATTCTGACAGTCTTTCAGGTTTGTGAATAGAAGGACACTTCCATGGTACGTTTGAGTTTTTCCCTGTACCACAAGTCCTTTTTTTCTACCTGTGATCAATTTTCCTAGTCTATCTACTGTTGGTGTTTTTAATAAATGTTCTATGTTCCTATTTTTCAATGACTGATTTGTGAGCAATGGTGTAAGCATCACAAAATGAAGTAAGAGTCTTCTGTCAAGAAATTCTTAAAGGTTGTATTAAAGTATATCATGTTTCCAAAATCAAAAATTGTATTTGAACTGTGAGAGTTCTGTTTATGTGAGATTCTTAAAGGCCATTAGCAGACTTAAATTGTGTGGTGTGGTTTTTTTTTTTTTTTTAAAGAAGTTCATAAAACTTCTTGATTGACATGTTTTTTTAGGCTTCACCTTCACTGTGAAGCCCCTAAATACAGCAGCATCAGAGAAGAAGGAAGTACGAGTCATTGGGAAGCTGACCTAAGTTGAAGGAAACAGCAGTACGGTTCCTGTTGTGCTGCAGAGTGTGACTCTTAGGAAATCACATAACCTCTCAGTGCCTTCATTTGTGGTATGTAAAACTAGAAAAATATGTTTTCCCACTTTATAGTAGCTCATGTGAAATAGCATGTTAAAGATTGAGGCACTAGCATGAAACTCAGAAGTATCTATAGTGATATTGATAAGGCAGGACATACGTATTAAGAACTGATCAGCAGCTGTTCTTGTCCATGAAAAATTCCTGTGTATTGAAGCAGGTAGTGTACAGGAATAAACACTAAATTTTTGCTCTGTGGAAGTTGTTTCTTACAATGTAAGCATACATCCTTTTGCAGTGTTACCATTCTAAGTGGATACAAAGCTTGTGTTTCCATAGGGCGGCTCAGACTTAACCACCAGAATATTGTAGTGCAGTCATTGGTGATTCTTGACCATTCTACCAGCAGCAGGAGTTCAAAAATCCCTGGAGAGGACTGCAGATTGCTCTTTAATATCCTTCTCCTGTGGGCTTGTTTACAAAAACTAACTATAGTTTGTGCAAACTACAGCAACACACCAAACACTTTTGGACGTAGAACTGAGTTTTTCATAGGAGCAAACTTCACAGATGTAAGACGAAGGCAGCTTGCCCAACTGGAGTTTGTTAGATATACAGACCATATTTTCAAAGGTCTCTCTACCTGATAAATCATTTGGGGGATGTGTGTTTGGAGTCTCCTTTCTTAAAAAGGAAGAAAGAAAAAGAACAAAACAAAGCTGTTTTGTGTTATTTGTTTTCCTAAGCAGCCTTTTGTACACATTAAGGTGCAAATGCAAATGTTGTTTTCAGAATTTTCTCAAAATATAGTATTTTCAAAAGCTTCAGGAATAAAAGTAATTGCCACTTGAGAAAGGCTTTGGATTGTCTGCTTAGTTGGACAGTTTGGACAAAAGTAGCTTTTCTAATCTTAACACCCATTCTGTCTGATTTCTTTTAGAGCCACATAGGAAGTTACATTGCGGGGATACACTTCTCTGTAGACTCTTGCCAGGGCCATTATTCACCTAGGTTAGATATCTGGGGACTCAAACAAAGCAGGCTTTGCATCAGTAAATGAGTACAGCCTGCACTGTGTGGTCATCACTGTACAGCTTTGTGGGGAATGTAGTAAAAGGTCAACATTTTTGAGCTTAAAAGAGCAGAATTTAGTGTGGGAGTTCTTCACAAAAGGTTTTTTTTCACATTTGATTTTGACACTACATTTTTCCTAGACATGTTTGTCATTTTACGCATTGTACTGTGTATATTTAAACAGAAATGTAACTGCTTTTGCCTTGAGAGGTTAGGAAAAAATATTTTTTTGCAAATGCGTATGGCTTAATTGCACAGGCACATGTCAGAAATGAGGATTTGATGTGGTGTGAAATTAAGGTAAAAATTGTGGACCAGATTTTAATGTTGAATAAATGCATGTCTATGCAATCTACAACTCCTAACTGACATGGCAGCCCTGCTAGCAGGAGGGGGTGTAGTGATGCCAGTGATTCTTACCATCCCTTCATACTGCAGAGGATATACCTAATATAATTTTTTGACAGCCATTCCTTTAATGAAGACTTTTCCAGTCATGGGATGATCTCATAGATGCTGCCATCACTGTCTCTCAGCCCTGACATCGCCCAAATGGTAGATTATAATTTTAGACAAAAATAATCTTTATTAGAGGTGGCAGAGGGTTGTGCTTCTTTATTCATGTTTTATATTTGGCGTTTTGATTTTTATCTGCGACTGAAAGACTTTATGGCAGTGGAGGATTAACGAAATTATGCCACTGCAAAAGAGTGAACAATGTAAAATTGACTAACTAGAGTAAAAGAGGTTTCTAGTGAGACTATTTACAACTTATTAAAAGTGGAACATTAAAAGATTGACATTTAAGAGAAATTAAGGTTTTGCTAAAGATTCAGCATTGAGGGTAGTCAGTAAAGGTATGTATGTTGTAAAAGGTGTCTTGTCAAAGCTAGGAAAGATCCTGGTTTGAGACTTGTGACATTCCCAGGACTAAAAAAGCATCCTTTTTAAATTCTGCCAAACTTGAAAGAAAAACATTGAATCAGGCATCATATTAAAAGAAAAAAAAGAGGGGCACAATTCCAATTAAAAAAAAAAAAGGCATCTATTTGAAAATTTCTGGAGCTACTGGTTTCATGACTTTTACTTTGATAATGTTCTGTTTACATTTCTTTAATTTAATTTTTTAATATGATTTGCTCTAAGTTCACTCCACAAATAGATTAAGAATATTAAAAAACTCAGTTTCAAAGTTATTCTGACAGCCTTGTAAAGGCCTCTGTAGACAATTGTTAGTACAAAGATTGTGGATGTGATCAGCTGTAGTGGAGCCTCAGCTGAAGGTCACCCAGCCAAAATCTGTACGTTTTTCCACCCTTGGGAACACTTCTTACTGTTCTTTCTGTCTTGCTTTTAATTTACATCTGGAAAGGGAAAATAAGGGTCTCCAGGAAGTCTGAGACGTTAGGTGACAGGTCATTTTTTTCAGTGTCACACTCAGCCACACATAATTGGACAAATACTTCAATTTTGAATTAGAAGTTCACTTCAGTGTTTGGAGGTTTGTTTTTAATTATTATTTTAAGACAATTCATAGGGCTTTCTTGTTGTTTCAAATGTGCTGTTGGACTTGTTCTTCTATGACTAGTTATTTTGTAAGTCAGCAGAAAAAAAACAAGCTGGTGTAATGGAAAGGCAGAAGCTTAGCTGTTTTGATAGGTTTTAAAAGTGTCTTTATCACCTCTACAATCTAAAAAAAGTGCTGCAAAACATGTAATTAGATAATTTCCTGGTACAATGAAACACCTCTTTTGGAAAAGATGCTTTGCAAAATGAAATTGGTGATTGTTACACTGATTTTCTTTGTTGAAAATGAAAGTTTGGTCTCACGAATCCATATTTGAGATAGATTACTCTTGTGAGTAGGAATTATTTAATTAAGCGTTTTCAAGATCGAATCCAGAAGCAGAGGACCCAGACCTCCTTGCTTCATAAAGGTGTGAAACGTAAGATTTGAAACACATGCTTGGTTACCTGGCAGGGGTTTATCTGTGACAGTGACGTGACTGGGGAAGGCTGTAGTGCAAGGCAGTAGTTGGAGATCAGAACACCTGATGGTGCTCTGTTCAGCATGCAGTCCTGTTGGAGAGACTTCGGACTGCAGTGTAAGCATTCAGCTACCTGTTTCTCTCTCTCGGGTCCCACAATGACAAAGGGCTGGTCAGATCAGGCAGCCTGACTGCCGGCATCTGCTATGCAGGGGTCCCAGAATGACAGAGTGCATTGCTGTGCAGGTGCCTGAGCTGCTGGTGACAGTGGTGTGTGTGTCAGGACTCTTCTGGTATGTTGCAGTTCGTGCTTGGAGCCTAAGAGTCAGTGAGAATATGTCTTTCAGTGGAAGTTCAGTGGAAAGAATTCTGTCTCTTGTCTTCCCAAAGAGAAAAGAGAGTCCCAGAACTTTACATTTAGAATTGATGGGTTTGTTCTGCTCTTGTGTCCTTATTCAAGAAGGACCAGATGACACATACTTCAAGCAGGTCCTGAATAAGTATGGAGAACCCTAGTGACTCAGTTATGGGATTTTGTTCCCAAGGGTTCCCTTTTGCACTTTGAACAGAACAGTTTGCCACTTAGTTGATAGCCAGTGACTCTGATTGCATTTTGGTCCCCTGTCCAAGTAGAGAGATGACATGAAAGTCAGGAATGCAATTCCCTATTCCAGCCTGTTTATTCCCTAACAAAAAGCTGACATGCTCTAGTATGGGAGATGCCGCCCACAATGCATTTTATGTATTGCTTTATCACTGGCTTGCAGGAAGTTTGTTTTGCAATCTGTGATGTCTTCAGTCTGTGTAAATGATTTATCGATTTTACAGATCGTGTGAAAATTTTTCCTCATTAGCTACAGAGGATTACTAAGAGCACTTCTTATCCTTTTTTAATAGTCCAAATATTGTTTCAAGCTTTTATTTCAATTTCTTATTATCTGATATTGCTAATATTCCTCATTTATCCAAATGAGGCTCTCAAAATCACTAGATG
Source organism: Pygoscelis adeliae (assembly GCF_000699105.1). Lineage (NCBI taxonomy): Eukaryota > Metazoa > Chordata > Aves > Sphenisciformes > Spheniscidae > Pygoscelis > Pygoscelis adeliae. The sequence continues at coordinate 4,231,460 of NW_008824056.1, forward strand.
GTTTTCAAAGTTGTAGATTGTTGTTCGTAATCTGAGAGGAGACAAACTCTCCGTAACTTCTGTAGGCAACAGCTTGTTTTAAATGCTTAACACTTAACCAAGATGAGGCAAAAGTTTACTTTTCAAGGTTTTTCCCTTTGGAATTTCTCTCTTTAGTACGAAAAATAATGATTATTTTTTCCTGCAAACAGCTGAAGTAAGGGGATCTGTGTACTGAAGTGTTCAATAGCTGTCCCAGCATGGAGACCTCTTAGCTAGGACTTTCACCAGATGTGCTTGGCTTTTGATGTTCATTAAAATAACCCTGTTGACATGATGAATAAGCTGATTTTGTTCACTGATGCCTCCATTTGTCTCACCCAGCCACAGCATATTGTTAGATAACTCCTATTCAACAATGACTAGAATGTAGGTTTTTTTTTTTCCCCTGGATTCTGTCTTGTTATGAGAAAAAATAATTCTGTTCTTAGCATGCTGTAGTAGTTCTTGCCTCAAAATTTTACTTTTGTGGTTTTTTTTTTATTCCTCAGGTTTCCAGTGGATTTTTTTTCAGAGGTGGAACACAAACACAACAAGTATACAAGCAACAAATGTACAGTTTCTTCTTTGGAGTATCTCTCTTTGTGAGAACAGCATTCTTATTTTAGTATAGGCAAAGTACTTGATATGATGGAACTATTATAATTAATGTAGTTATTTTAGGCTACTGAAAAGGGACTTTCAAAAAATGCTTGGTCGTTTCCCTAAATTTGTTAAATAAGTAAATAGCATGTTAAGAGGTACACCATGGGAAAACATGCTCTAATTGATTCTACCTGTTTTTGCTTTAAACAGAATTAATTATTTTGGACTTCTTATGAACAAAAGAAAGACTAAAAATAGAAGGAAAAGGAGCTAAAATATGTATAGAAGTTTTACTTTTCAGGTTCCAGAGCAAATACCAATCTAGTGTTGACAGAAGTAGTGTATGGAGTGTGGACCCCTGCCAGCAACATCTTGAAACAGTAGTACAGGAATGTAGAGGGGTTTTTAGCTGACCATGGGCTTGGAGCATGCGACACCTTGGAAGTGCACCTGCAGGTCATGGGGCCAATCATCATGCTGCTTTTGGGTGAAGAAAACTTTAAAATTCTCAAAATATAGGCTGCTGTATTACTTTAATGAAAACTAGTAAGAAGCAGAATGCTTCAGTAGCTAGGTAGTCTGAGTAACTTGAATTGCTGGCCCCAAGAGTAATCGTCCAAATTGTGACCATGTACATGTCTTTCCCATTCAAATTGTGTAAGTGGTGAGGGCTTTTTAGCTGAGATTTTTCTGACTGGAAAGACAACTGCTTTTGAAACAGAAATAATGAAAATGAAAAAGGCATGTAAATATTCCATCTTTAAAATTTGCACAGTATCATCAGAAATTATGACGTACAGCTGCATGTTTTCCTGTTGTGTTGTTTTTTTGGAAGGGGTGCATCCACCAGGCACTGACGGCAGTGCTAGGACAAGAAGAGATTTAAAGCTGAGTTTACTCTAATGAGATGGAAAGTATCATCCAACTTCAAGTGAGCAGTTGGGGCCTTTATAGCTTCCCCTGGAAAAAAAAAGTTTAGACCAAAAGTTTGCAAAAATGTTGAGAGTTAAGTTTTTTCATGTAAGCAAATTACAGGAGAGTTGTGTCAACCATGTTTGTTTGTGACAATATTAAAAAAACCCTCGTGTTCTTGAGAATGGGAAATCTGAGTAATTGACACTTCAACAGTTTTGCCAAAAATTTTTTGCCATGGGACTACTTAATGTAAATTTTGGTTTACAGTGACTATCTTGTAGAAGCATAGGATGTAGTAGGAATCTAGTCCAGTCCCCCTATATGAAGGAGTTGTCTCTAATAGTATCTACTTTACATTTCTTAAAAACTTCTTAAGTTTTTTTGACCATGCTCTTCCTGTTAAGACAGTTGCAGAAACTTCTCTGATAAGCAGAAATCTTGTTTTAATATTGCACCTTTTTACAGCGTGTAATGAGTGTTGCTATGTGTGTGTAATGAGAATATTACAGCATATAAGGAATATAAATTTGTAGGCTTCTATATCAGTCTACTGTAATTCAATGTACAGTAACTTCACAAATAACTTTGCAGTTCTAGTCCATAAATTATAAAGAGGATAGCTCTTGGCATTAACCGTGCCAATACTCACCCAGATCTATGGAGAAACATTATTTTAAGCAGTTGTCTGCAGTGACTGAATGATACACATTATTATGTTTATTTTCTTTCCATGGTAGACTTGTTCTGAGGACAGAGGGATGATCTAACTTTGATTCCTTAAATTCTGTTTAATTATATCAACAGCTAGATCTACCATCTCTCGTGAATTATTTGACAGAAACAGATTTGCCATGATGTTCTATTGCCAAACATTTAGATGAAGTTTCATGCTGCTGTGGCAGGTCACTGTTTTGTGTTGCAGCACGGATATGTATGAACAGTCTATGGCACCGGAAGTGGTTTCAGGTGCTGTACATTCCAGAAAGCAACTCTTGCATGATCTGGGGTTGTGCTAGATAAAAGGAGTAATCCTATTCATGTCTGATGGTCTGCTTTTTAAAAAAGGCCTCAGATTTAAGAGACCCACTAGATTATCATATGGAGACTCTTGTGTTGTTTTTCTTGTCAAATAATTGCCAAAACTTAGGCATTGTAATTGATTCCAATATTTGGTGCAGTATATTTATAGCCAAATACTTCTCAAAACATCCATTGAATTTTGAGGTTTTGACATGCTGCTTTTTAGCAATTATCACAGATCGAATCATAGAAATGTTTGGATTGGAAGGGACCTTAAAGCTTATCTAGTTCCAAACCCCCTGCCATGGACAGGGACCCCTTCCACTAGACCAGGTTGCTCAAAGCTCCATCCAACCTGGTCTTGAACACTTCCAGGGATGGGGCATCCACAACTTCTCTGGGCAACCTACTCCAGTGCCTCACCACCCTCATAGTGAAGAATTTCTTCCTTATATCTAATCTAAATCTACCCTCTTTCAGATTAAAGCCATTACCCCTTGTCCCATCACTACATGGCCTTGTAAAAAGTCCCTCTCCAGCTTTCTTGGAGGCCCCCTTCGGGTACTGGAAGGCTGCTATAAGGTCTCCCCGGAGCCTTCTCTTCTCTAGGCTGAACAACCCCAACTCTCTTGGCCTGTCCTCATAGGAGAGGTGCTCCAGCCCTCTGATCATCTTCATGGCCCCCCTTTGGATTTGTTCCAACAGGTCCATGTCATTCTTATGTTGGGGGCCACAGAGCTGAACACAGTAGTACTCCAGGTAGGGGTCTCACAAGAGTGGATTAGAGGGGGAGGATCACCTCCCTTGACCTGCTGGTCATGCTTCTTTTGATGCCACCCAGGATAAGATTGGCCTTCTGGGCTGCGAGCGCACGTTGCTGGGTCATGTTGAGCTACTCACCAACCAACACCCCCAAGTCCTTCTCCTCAGGGCTGCTCTCAACCCGTTCTCCACCCAGCCTGTATTTGTTCTTGGAATTGCCCGACCCATGTGCAGGACCTTGCACTTGGCCTTGTTGAGCTTCATGAGGTTCGCACGGGCCCACCTCTCAAGCCTGTCAAGGTCCCTCTGGATGGCATCCCTTCCCTCCAGTGTGTCGACCGCACCGCACAGTTGGTGTCGTCAGCAAACTTGCTGAGAGTGCACTCAATCCCACTGTCCATGTCACTGACAAAGATGTTAAACAGCGTCAGTCCCAATACTGACCCCGGAGGAACGCCACTCCTCACTGGTCTCCACTTGGACATCGAGCCGTTGACCGCAACTCTTTGAGTGTGACCATCCAGCCAATTCCTTATCCACTGAGTGGTCCATCCATCAAATCCATGCCTCTCCAATTTAGAGACAAGGATGTCAGGTGGGACAGTGTCAAATGCTTTGCACAAGTACAGTAGATGATGTCAGTTGCTCTTCCCTTATCCACCAACACTGTAACCCCATCGTAGAAGGCCACCAAATTTGTCAGGCACTATTTGTCCTTAGTGAAGCCTGATCTTGTTAACAGAGTAGTAGTACATTAAAAGGTGAGAGAGAAGCATAAGCTTGCGTATGAAACAAATGGGGATGCAATTAAGACACAGGAGCACTGTCAGTCTCCATTTTGTACTTCTTTTCCTGTAGATACAGACACATGTTTGCCTTTATTTGAGTAGTTTTGGGGTACTGTCTGGTTTGCTTTACTAAAAGCATGCCTTTTGCTGAGGATATTGTCTCATGAACATTTCCTTTTTCTGTCAGGATGGCCTCTACTGCAACAATATATTCAGTAGTCTTTTTTTATCCTGGCGAAACAAATGTCTGATTCATTTTTCTAGAAAAAACAGGAAGCTGTAAAGAAGACAGACTGAAAAAGGAATGCATACTATTACTTAGAATTTAATTTATAAAGGTATAAAGCAAACTGGAAGTAACTGTTGGATACTAAGGGGATTTTACTGTTTTCCTCATACTATCTGAACCTCATGTGAAGAACAATTTAGGATGAGCTTGTTAAAAAATAAAACCAAAAAACCACCTACATATATGAAAACCTCAAATTAAAGCAGCTTCAGCACAGCAGCATGTATTTTGGAAACATCTACTTTGCGCACCTTTGTGAGCTATGTTATCTATCATAATGTTCAGTACTACTGCTGCACTATGGCTAGTACATATTCTGACTATAAGTGCTTTTCAAAGCAAGAGAAAACTCCAAATGGGAAATTTGAGTTGAAAGTTCTTTCTGGCCTGTACGAGTTTGAGATTTTTTTGAAATGGAATTACATGATTAATGGATAAAATGTTCCAATTAATTCAAGTAGACTGAAAAAACCCTGCATATTAATAATCACTTTACTAAGCATGGCTTTTTTTGTTGTAGAAATGATTAATCCTAAAGGCAAATTCTTCTCAGATTTGTATACAGATCTGTTATTCTGTCCTTCCCGTTTGCTGGAAGTACCCACAGACATTTTGCACCTTTAAAAAGCAGAATGACTGCATGCTGAAAGGAAAGTGGAGTATTAAAAATCACTTAACACAGTAACCACTGCAGTAGGATGATGGTTCTAAGTATATGCAATCCCAAGCAATAACTAAGTGGTGAGGTGTTGATACTTTGGTGTATCACGGGTACTAGTTTTGTACTTACCTTGCTGTGTATAACCTCGTCCTCCATTATCTTTGTTACTGCCCCCAGGGAAAAAGAATAGTAGTCTTTACTGTTGCAGGGTATGCTGGTGAAAAATTATTCCCTTAACACAGGCATTGTTAAAGATTAGGCCTTCATGTTTTAATACCTGTGACAGTGGAAGAAAGCTTAGAAATCTAACAGGAATGCATCCTAAGAAAAAGAAAAGTCAAGTTAAAAAACTTCGGTTATTCTCATGCTTTTGCCCTCTGACAGATACGAGATGAACTCACTAAAAACTATAATGAAATAGCTGTATTGAAAATATGTGAGTTCAGTTTTAGCTTCTGCAGATAAATAAAATACTCTGTGGAAAGATTATCTTGACTGTGTTTAAAGAGCGCTTGCAAAGTGCAGAACCATCAGAAATTAATCTGACCCCGTGTAGCTGAAGTCTTTGCCTTTGAGGTAGTGCTGGGAGAAGACTGTAGATTTATATCCAAATGAGGAGCGGTGCCACTTGGTTCACAGCCTTTGCAGATTCATTGCACAAAATAATTCAAATATATTTGATAGTTTGTAACTGCCAACAACCTGCTTGACTGGTATCAGCTCAACTCTCTCAGGCATCTCAGTCCCAAGCTCCAAAATTGCTTTTAGGCTTTCGATTGCAGAACACAAATTTTCTCATAATAAATAAATAAATAAATTTGGCTATTTTGAAGTGGTATTTTTTTCTTGATGACTGTACTAGGAACAGCAGGGAAGAAAAAAAAGCCTTAACTAAAATTCCTCTTGGGGCCGTACGGAAAGAGCATATCACTGCAAAAATTCCACCTGATACAGACATGACATTTGTCTTGACTTTGTTGTGCATGTCAGTGTTGCAGCTTGCCTTTTTAGATAGCATTTTAGATACTGGTAGAAGGGAAATGTTTTCTAGTCGGTCAGTGTCCAGCCTTTTTAAAAAAAAGCAAAGTTGCAAAGGCTGCTTTTGGTGTTTTACCTTAGAGTCTTTGAGACAAAGCTATGCCAGTCTTTAAAATTTAAATCAATACATTGAATTTCACATAAACCACAGCTTTTAAAAAAACCCAAACATTAACTACTGAGAGATTGCAGTTTACAAATGACTCATTTCTTTGAGTCATTTGAATGAGTATTCCTTTGATAGTGTAATTCCAGATGGGATATGCAAGAGTCTTGACCTGCCAGATCATCTCTGCTAGACCTAAATAAGTCCTGCAAACTCTTCCCTTACACTGAATTCTCATTTTTAAAAACATTAATTTTATTTCAACTTAAAATCCTGGTAGGATCACCTCAGTGTAAAGCATTTAAATACAGGTATTTCAAAATAAAGATAAAAAGCTTACCGATTTGGTTTAATTCTAAGGCAATTTGGATTTTACGGGGCAAAGTTTTGCTTTCATTAAATTAAAGAAGAAATATGCGATGCAAACCATATGTAGGTTTGTTAAATTTTATGGTGAGTTGCTTTGAAAGAAAGATCATATGCATGAGTTTTATTCCAAAAGAGGGCTTTTATGAAAAAAGTGCCTGTGTGTTTTAATGCAATCTGCGTGCATAAAGTAGGCAATGGAAGTACCATTTTTCACTATTTGATATAGAGAGTTTTGTCTTTAATTCATGTGTTTGGAATTTAAAAAAAAAAAGTGAGTTGTAATGAAGATTAATAGCAAACATTTTAAATAAGCATAAGAAGTTGATGACAAGACTGGTTTTTAATATATTTTGTAATGGGTTATTAGTCTAATGCAAAAAAATTTCTAATATACTTTAGCATATTGGTTTCCAGTGGTTGAAACAGGATCAGCTAGCTGGTCAGCGTTCCATTCCAGTCCATCATTACATTATGACTGAATACAACATTTGGTCTCTATTTCCATATTTTTTTGTTCTTGGTAAGCTAGGAAATTTTAATATTAACTGGGATCTGGAGCTGGTTGAATGTGGCTGAGTCCCAGAGGTATTTAACTGGCAGGTGCTAGGTGAGTTGAATATTATTTATCATTATAAGAGACTTACAGGATCTTTATAGAACTGTCACTGAAATAGGTGGATATGATCCATTATTTTTACTTTGTAATTTTGAGAGTCACCTTTAACAGATCCGTTTCTTTGTGTCACGTCATCTTGGTGAGATGAAAGTAGTAGCTTTTTTTTTGTTGACATGACATTTGTAATTGGTGTAATGACTAGACAGTGTTTTAGTCCTTAATCTGTTAGCATTATTAAGCTAATTCTACTTTCACTTAATGCTTATCTGCTTAAAATAATCTAAAGCAAGATGATGATCACTTTAAACATAAGCGAGGCATACATACTTGGTCTTCAGTTCACACAGCTGGTTTGGCCTTTCTTTTCTGTATGAGGTCAAACCTCAGATATCGGGGCTAATTGTGCCATAAAAAGGACTACAAATTTAAATCCAGAGTTGATAAATGACATACCTTCTGACATGATCAGATGCATGTGGAGCCCAGGTTCTTTTTGCTGTTGAATACTACCATTGTTACTAAAAACCTTAAGAATATTTTTCTTGAGGTTAGTAAAAAATGGAACTGCTAAGATACAAATAATTTCTTTTTCTATGTCAGTGAGAAAGATTTATCCATGAAGAATATTTTAGTTTAAATGCCTTAAATGGGAGTGAAAGAAGATCCCTTTTCAAAGACATCTAGCCACTTTAAACAATTACTGCTCGTGACCTGAACTCTTTACTTGCAGGGTGTTTGAATAGTTTACTCATTTCTAGCTAACATTTGTAGGAGGGCTGATTTTCAGGCCTCATTAAATGCATCTCTACTGAAATACAATGTGGTGTTTTGTAATTCTTGCAGTGTTAGAGGCTGTGCTAGTGATGTAAATGAAGACAAATGCCTTTAAAGGCTTTTCTTGAAGAGGGAGAATGTGAGATTCTCTCCTTTGAAACACTTACTACATTTTTACAATACCTTATGTATAACCTTACAAGAAAGTTCTGAACAGCTCACTAAACTTGCAACCTAGAAGATTTTTGTTTGATTGCTGATGAATGCAGTACTTAATTCTTACACTTTTTGTTTAATTTATTTGTGGGTCTTATTGTTAGCAGTCACATTATTGTTACCTAGTAGCTTTTCTTTAGTGAAAGAATTGTTACTGAAGACTTCGGAAGTCTCTCTTTTATTGAAAGTTAATAAATAACAGCCATTCTTTTAAGTCTATATAATTCAGCAGTGCACTCTCAGTGTTCCTTTAGCTATTGAGAATTGCAGTGCATCTAAGAGCTGCAACTCCCAAGTGCCCTATTGCTTGAGAAGGTACAAGCATTACTTCTCCAGAAGAAGAAAGTACCATCCTGGATATGCTCTGCTTTATCTTGCTGCAGACGACCACTTCTTACTTGCCCTGAAGTCAGTGGATGTTTTGTCATTCGCTTCAGTAGAAATAAGACAGGGGAGTTCAGTAGAATAAGCCATGTCTAGATTACATCTTTAATAAAAATATTAAGCATTTGTTTAATGGGTTAAAAAAAATCAGTTGGGGGGTTGGATTGAAGTCCACAATATTTGGCACCTGAGAGAAAACAGCTGATCCCTATCTGGAGGGATTTTTGCTTTGTAGAAAGATGAAAGAGAAGTGTAAGTATTCATCAGAAATAGTTCATGTAGCTGCTCACAGACAGACAAAAGTAAGCCAGTGCTACATAATATAGGGGATAATTAATTGATTTCCATAACTGCTAGAGAATACTCTCCACCTCTTGCTGTGGGAAGAGTGCTTTGTTGCAGGAGTTTGGCCCCGCTCCTCCCCTCCTCCCCCCATTCCTTTCTGCTGATGCCAGGTGGGACTGTGGAAGTGGGTTTAGTTTTGAAGAATTAAACAGGCATGTTGGTATGTATGACGGAGTCTTGTTTTTAGGTACATCACAGTTGCCAAAAAGAAAGGGACCTCTATCATACAAGATACAGAGGGAACATCGTGTGTTATGACAACTGTGTCCTTTAGGAACATCTGTGAAAATCACTGGTTCTGGGAATAACCACCATTATTTCTCTGGCCACAGAGTTGTAACTGCATGGTTGGACTGAAATTCAACGTCTATTTCTTTCTGCCAAAGACACCATTCTCTTGCTGGGGGTTTGTAGTTGGATGCCCCTTCCAGAATTAGTCCTTGAAGCTGAGGCACCTCACCTCAGAGGCATACAGAAGTTACTATCCGCTTAGGCAGTGCTTCATGCTCTGTGGATTTAGCAAACTAACTGCCTGCTTGAAATACGGCAGTAAATGAGCTTTGCAGTCATGGCCACGCAGAACTCATTGAAGTTTAATTTTCCTTGCTGCAAGGTGTAGTGAATAATTCTTACTGATCTTTGGCTGATTACACTGTCAAGATGTTTGGTGGCCTTTTAAGCCTTTTTTTACAAACTAGATAGCTAGCAACTCACTTCTTCAGAAATAGAAGCCAGACATGCATTCTACATGAAAAAAGATTAGGGAGACTTGAAACTTGTGTATAGCTTGCAAGCAATTTTGTGCCTGAACAATTATGACTTCTCAAGCCATCTTTTTTTTCCCACCTCCTTTGTCATTCATGTTTATAGTAGCTAGGCTCATTAACCTAATTTTTTCTGTGAAACTTCCTGCTGCTTTATTAGGTCCAGTTTTTACTTCCCTGCGCAACCTTTATTTTGACCCCTTTATTTTGACAGCTAAAGCTGTCTTTAGTTATGCTCTTGCATGTTATTTCCCTGGCTTGTTGACTCATTCACTACACAGGATGAAAAGTTCACAGTTAATAAAAATCTAGGTGCTTTACTTCATCTCCTTTCATGTGTTCTCATATCTTACTTACTGCACACTACTGAACTTGTTCTGAAGACAGAAATACTATCCTCTCATTGGAGTTTCTATGGTGCCTTTTGGTGAGCTGTGCCAGTCCTATGGATAGCCTTGTAAACTTTCCTGATCTTTTCAGTCCTTTTCCTAGTTATGAGAGATTGCCTGTGAAACAATGATTGGATCTGTAATTTTCCTCCAGCTTTGAAGTTCCAAATGTGTCTCTAGTAAAATAAAAAAGGAATTCATAATCTGGCTGTCTGATTTGCGGGCACAGTCAGGCAACTGTATACTTACAAATTCCTAATTTAAGATAATATTTAATTGTGGGTGACAAAACTGTCTTGTAAATTACAGGCACAAAATAGTGTTTTATTTTTCAGCTGAGTCTTTCAAAGCCAAGCTCTGTAACTGGGTGACCTGCAGAATGTTTAATAAGTCTAGGGGTTCCCAGCAGAAGCTGTTACATGTAATGTTCATTTCACATTGAACGTGAAGAAAAGTCTGGTTTTGTTTTTTTCTCCATATGTTCAGCTTTGGTAGAAAAACATGCACTTGTCTGTTTTTGAAGATGATGTCTCTAAGAAATGACTTGGAGTGTAATATTGTGGGGTTTTGTCTGTTTGTGTCTAGTATGTTCATACTTCTAGAGTGTTGTTGCAGTGTTTCCAGAAAGTGTACAGAAAAGCTTGGGGGGAACAATAATTAGATGGAAATATTAACTTGTTATTTGTCTCAGGTCATTTATTGACTTTCATGTCTTAAAGTCTGGAAGGTCCAGAGAAGATCCATGGCTTCACACTTGCCCTGGATCCGGAGTTTGTGGCAGCAGAAAGCAATTAGTTGCCATGAAAAAACCACCAGCAATTCTGTTTTCTCTCCTGTCCTTGTCTGGTTTTATTTATATGTTTTATGTCAACAAATCAGTACATAAGATTGTATTATATGATGCAGTCTATTTAATGGGAATTAGTGTAAGTACTGACACTGACTTCAATGGAATAACAGCACAATAATATCCTTGGTAGTGGAAGACGCTGTGACATTGGAAAGTAAAAAATAAAGCATGTACAGTTGGTTGAATCCAGTAGATCAGTGAGACGAGCAGATTTTAAAAGTAAAGTGCAGAAAATAGTTTTTCCCCTCCTTTTTGGTGGTTCAAGTGGCAGTGGCTTACAGGCTGCCCCTCAAGTTGCTTGTATTCTGCCTCTTGTTCAGCTGCTACTCAGTTCCCTCCCAGTTAGGAGCAGAGAGCTGCTGTTCTGTAAAAAAAAGATTTTACTAATGGCAATAAGGGGCTGATAAGCGGCCAGGCATTGAAGTGGCCTCCCGCTCCTCTTGGTCTGGTATGACCCCGATGCAGAGGCTGGTTGATGAGACAAGGAAATGGCTCCATTTGATTCCCTGCCCTGGCTTCATTATATGCAAGAACAAAGACGACTACACAAAACTATCTGTGTCAAGGACAGTAATGTCAGTACCCTCTGACTTCATCAGTGTTGTAGTCTTGGCTTTAGGGGCACATATCTGATGTATATTTCTGGTCACAATTCAGTTGTACCCAAAGAAAAAGACTCTGTGGTTTTGTTTTGGCTGATAAAAGCTGAACTGAAAACAAAAATACAGGATGATTCCTCTTACCTCTCAGTCAGGTAATTATCTGATTATTTTCATTATCGTAACTTATGAACGTCCCAACATATGGTTAAATTTTACCAGATAAATTTTTAAATAGAACTGCTTTATTCCTCTCCTCTGAACGCAGTATGCCAATAAAACATCACAAATCGTCATTAAGATGACAGAGCTCCTTGCAGGTCATATCTTAATTTGCATTCTCACAAAGTTTCTTTTGCCTCCTAGTAGTTTATTTTTGGTCAAGTGTTCATTTTCATTTACCATGTAATTGAATTTGGATATTACAAATTCTTTGCCTTTTTTTAAAAGACCATAAAGGATTTTAAGGCTTTGAACTAAAAAAAATACAGTCTATCAAAAATATTTACAATGTGAAATTGTAAAGCAGGGCAACAAAGGTGGTGAAAGGAGTAGAGGACATGACTTACGAGGAGCAGCTAAGGTACTAGATTTGTGCAGCTTGGAGAAGAGGAGAGTGAGGGGTGACCTCGTGGTGGGAGCAGAGAAGGTGTTGATCTCTTCTCCCTGGTGTCTGGGGATAGGATGCAAGGGGATGGCTTAAAGCTGTGTCAGGGGAAGCTCAGATTGGGTACTAGGAAAAAATTCTTCACTGAGAGGGTGGTCAAACACTGGAACAAGCTCCGCAGGGAAGTGGTCATGGCCCCAAGCCCGTTGTTGTTCAAGAAGCACTTGGACGACTCTCAGATATCTGGTTTAACTTTTGGGTTGCCCTGTCTGGAATCAGGAGTTGGACTGGATGATCTTTGTAGGTCCCTTCCAACTCAGGATATTCTATGTTTCTATGAAATAATTATTAAGAAGTCCAATTGAAATACAGGGAGACTGTTTTCCAGGTAAGAAGATGGTCTAAAATACTTCATTCCTACTAGATTTTAAAGATCAGATTTTAGGTACCAGATTTTAAATGGCTTATTAGGAAATTTTACAGCATTCTATGATACTGCCTTTTTTAATTTTATTTTTTTTTTCAGTCAGTGTCAGCATTTCTCATAGCTATGGTACAGCATTCTGATATTAAAAAAAAGTCACACGTTTTCTGAGGATAGCAAGCCTCTTTCTCTTCCCTTCACCCTGAAATTACATTTGTTAGCCAGGTTTAATGTGTAGTTTAAACATTACCTGATCAGTCACTCTCTCTTTTGCATTACTAAATAGGCTTAGGGCCTGCGTCTAAACTGCTAATGTAGTTAATATGTGCTGCTTCAATATCACAGCATTATTCCTTTTAAATAAAGCACAGTATATTCCTTTGAAATGTACACAGCTTCTCGTACCAGTAATCCTCAAAAAAGTGTGCACTTGTACTTCTAATTGAACAGTGCACCCCATAGTAAAGCGGTGAGATGCACCTACATTGTTAAATGTCTGATATTTTTATACGTTATTCTCAGCTTAAGGAAAGTCTTGCTTGTCCACATTTGTACTTAAATTTTAAAAAGACAGATTTCCTTTCAAATAGACTACGTTTGATTGGAATATTACTGCAGTGTCAGAATTGACAGCAATTCCTTATGTTCAGCTACATCTTAATTGAAATTCTGGTCTCATTTTAAAATTCTGAAATTACGTACAGAGAGCACCAATGCAGAACTGTCACCCTTCCTCAGCTGAGGTCAACTGTCAGCTACCAGACATTGTTTCTTTATTTTGGAAAGGTTTTGTTTGGGCAAAGACTTAGTCTTTTAACCAGATCCTGCTTTTCATCTGTTTTTCATGGCAAACGATCACATTTCCCAACCATTTGCAAACAGTGACTGTCTGGCAGGATTTCCTGGATACACAGTAGTTTGAGATTGTAAAAGGCCAACTTTCTGAACTCTAGTGATTAGTATGGTTATTTGTACTGCCTTTTCTTCCATGGGAAGAAATCAGCTCATCATATGGACGGTAGAAATAGGGTCCAAGAAAAATTCATCTGCTAGCTAATCACCTCCACCACGAATCATAAAAAAAAAAAAAAATAGTTGAAATAGGACACCTCACGACCTTTGTGTACTAAAACTTTCCGAAGAGCTGGAACCAATATTTTGGGAGTCAAAGCTTTGTAAGAAACTCCTGAAAAAGTTAGTTATAACCTGATCCCATTTTTGTCTAGTAGAGTGAGGTACTGAGGACCTCGCAGCACATAACCCATGAGTTAAAGTTGCGTGAGCAGAAAGCAGTGGATAACCGGTGCTGGCTGTGAAAAGAACCATTTCATTATTAAACTTTTTTTTTAATATTCTAAGCTGACCTTCAAAATTAAAGCAAGGGGGTAATAAAAACATGTAAACCCACAGACACTACAAGAAATTTGACCAATTTTAATTTGTTTCCTGTGAGTCAATTCACTGGAAGAAGTGGTGGGATTTTTCTCGTATGCATATGCCATATAAGGGATTGAACCCTTTGAGATTTTCCCATGTTCTGAGGGAAACCCCTAAGTGGGTAATATAGAATCGTAGAGAAGATGTTGATGTTGATGAGAGACAGGTTTTTGTCATTATTTTCATAGAATCCATCAGCTGTTTCTTCAGGTCCTGAAAGTGAGGGTGTTTTTTGAATATCAGGAGTCCTAATGGATTTCTTCTTAATCTTACAGGGAAGAGGAGGGAGCTGTGCTCCATTTTCCTTAGCATACATCAGTGGATTTTGGTTGAATCTTTCCTTTTCCTCACCTTATGAGGACTTATGAAGAGCACAACATTGTTTTCTACCTTCTGACTGTTAAAATTATGTTTATCCTGAATTGTCTTTTGTCCTTACTATATTCTCAGTAATGATAAAAATGGTCCAAATAGAGGAAGTAAAATGAAGTCCTGATCCATTCAAGTTCATGGGTGTCTCAGTATTAGTTTAAATGAAGCAGATTTTCTCCCATTGAATTTATTTTACAGAGAAAATTTCAAAGGCATCCTGATACCCTCTTTCTCTGCCCATATTGTCCAGAGTCTAACTTTTTTGCACTGTATAAATAAGACCTAAAAGTTTTGGGTTTGCAGGGTTTGAGGCTTGGGGGGGGGGCAAGCTGGATAGTTGGTTGGTTTTTAAATATGTATGGATCCTCCACCCCTCTGGCTATGATTGTCCGCAAGAATGTCATCTGTGTGTAGTTACTACTGACTAGCAGGCTAGTTAGTACAGACCCTGGTGCAGGAGGGCAGGGTTCTCAAACCTTGCAAAAATGCTTGGGCAGTACAACTCTTTCAAGTAACCACATGTCTGCATCCTTATATACATATTACACATTATAAAAGAAATTTAGAAGTGTTTGTTTAACTTCAGACACATAAGTTTGAAAGAATGCGTCTTATTCTACACCATATAACACTGAAAGGAGAGCAGGGACCGAAAAACAGAGTTTGGTGGTAGGATAAGCAGCATGAAGCACAGATTCTTTCTTAGCCCTCTAGGCAATTCTATACTCCTTGTACAAGCATCACTCACAGTGAAATCAATAGATTTGCTTCCCAAGCAGCAGGCAATCTTGTAATGCAACTGTGAGCTGCCCTTTTTTCAGTGTCTGCTTCTTTCATTAAATAAATCTGCAAAATAAAAGTGAGATGCATTGCATCACTGGCAAGTTGATAAAACTAAAGCACTTACAGTTAACAGTCACAAAATTGTTCCTGGCAATTTTTCAATAACAAAAAAATTATTTTCTAAAATACTAAGAGATTTGAGGGGCTTGAAATTTAAAATAATTCTAGCTACCTCATAGCCACTATTGTGGTGGATAAATATACATCCAAAGTAATTTTATTCACCTGAATAGTTATATCTGTGATATAATGAATGAAGCTTGTTGCCTAAACATTATTTTAAATTTCTTATGTTGTAACTAAATCATAGGAGAAAATGCTTTTGCCAAAGTAATTTTGGCAAACTAGTTAAAGTCTTATTGACAAGATATAAATCTTGGTCTGAAGAATTAGGGATTTGGGGCTTTGAGGAAAAAAAAAAAATATTTTAGGATCTAGTTTGGCTCTGCATGTCTGTTGTGCTGTAGCCATTGGCATTCATATTAAAATATAAAGATTGCTGCCTGTAAAGTTGAGAGAGCAGAAGCTATCTTGACTTTTTTTGGAGCTTAACAAATGTACTGACCTGAAACTGAGGTTGTGAGAATGATCTCTGAATGAGAGCTGCAGTACCAGGAACTGCTTTGCACAAATGTGTGTATTTTGAGCCAGAGTGCTCACTATCCAGTGAAGGGAGAATCGTCTGTTTGGGAAATATATTCCTCAAGCCAATTCATGTTATCGTTTGGAAACTCTGACCAAGCAGAACTGCAAAAAGACAGCTTGTCATAGGAAAAAAGTTAGAACAGCTGCTGTGCATTTGTGGAAAGAAATTCTAGAGACTGTAGTAACACCATCTTGTCTTTTTAAGAAATGCTGGTCCCTGTATATCAAAACCTGCAGCTAGACAGGATTGCAGATGTGCCTACTTTTGGAGTAGAAAATAATTTATTTCTGCAACAAAAACCTTTTACAAAGGTGTGCTTGAATGTATTGCAATGATCTGAAGCTCTTGACAGTTATTCTTCAAATTGCAAAGAGAAAACAGTACATGCCGATTAGTTAAATAGCACAAATAGCAGAGTTTTATTGGTATTACGATAATGAGTTCAACCCTATTAATTCTCTGATCAAAAGGGCACCAGTACTAGAAAAAAAATCCCATTTTTTTTACACACATGCAAAATGTACAATGCTCTGGAAACATTAATGGTGATTTTCTGACAGACTCAGGAAGCAAAACATGAAATAAAAATCTAGACTGCAGAAGAGAATTCTGGGACCAAATTCTGCAGTGTCATACATTTCTCTGCCTCTAGCCAATGCACTGGGATACAACTTTAAAAGAGAATTTTTCTATAACTTCATAGGGATTTTATGTCCTGTTTTGTTCTGGGTTGTTTGTCTGTCCTACTGTCTGTTCTTGCCCGGGGAAGATTTTTATTATTTCCCTAGAAGGGGATTCTGTGTAGTTGTAGTTTCTTGTTTGTTTGTTTATTTATTTTTACTGGAATGCAGAATATGTTAAACTAATAACAGCTTGTCTAGAAATGCCAGCTTGATAGTAAAAGAATATTTATTAGGTTGGGCTGCTTCTCCCTTTCTTGTTACAAGACAGCACCATTTTATATTTTATGTATGTAAACCCTGATTGTTCGTAAATATGGTCACTTTTGACATGGCTTTTATATTGGTAAATAGAGGCATTCACAACAAAACCTGATTATAGCCCTCGAGCTCAAATGGAGGACAGTTAAAACTATTTTTCATTATGTAACCTGTTTAACAATTTCTGTAACGTCATGAATCTGAAAATGTCATGTGTATCTCTCAAAGGAATATTTTGTCTTCAGATTATTACATTTTTCCCCAAAACAAAATAAACATGGTTTTAATAGAATCATTAATATGTCTCTTTAAATATGAGTGCTATGAGTGTTTACTCATCAAGTAAACAAATGCATTAATACCATTATATATTGTGTACATTAAAATAAGAATCCCATAAGAATGTTCTATATAATAGTTTCATTCAGTACCTTTTTTTCTTTCTCTCGAGAATTGGGATTTCATCCAAATTCTAAAGGTTAAGTTGTCAATAGAATTCAAAGGGTGTTTTGTTTCCATTTGTATAACTAGTTTAATGTTTTTTAAGTCCTCAGCGTATACCAACAATGGAATCAGTCAGTTACAGGGAAGCTTAGCAGGACATTCTTAAAGTTCTCTTCACAGTAGCAAATAATGCTGAAACTAATTCAGGAAAAGAGCAACTCTTTTCACTGAAGGTTATTTTAATTAGTACTTAGCATAGGATAATAAATATTCAAATACTTCTGTAATGTTCCAGCTTCAAGATTAGAAATTACGATGAACATGCAGTAGGAGAACAAAGTCCACAGTTCAGTCAGTTTAATAATTACATTGTGTCTCCTTGTTAAAGCTTCATGAAACTTTCATGAAACATTATCGGTGTCTGAAAAAACAAGTGCCACGAATTTTATTAGCTAAACCTGCAGGTTGAAATACTGTAGGCAGTCACTTGAACCTGCTACAGTAATGAATAGTTGAACTATTGAATGTTAGTTATTAATTTCTGCACTTTCAAAGGAGAAGTGATTGAGAGATACTGGGTTTTATATGTGTTTGTGTGCTTTTAGTGATATAATGAAAGATAAAATCTTATTCTCTCCAACTGCTGAAATGAACAGTATAAATGAAATCAATAGCATGCAGCTTTAAGCTCTTCCGTCTAATAGCTATTTTCTCTTCATATGTATATACTGTGCGCATGATCTTTTGCAAGATATTACTAACATTTTGGCTTTGAATAAGGCAAGCCTTTTTGCTTTCCTGATTAACACTGAATAATGTCAGCAGATAATTAAAATTCTGAAGCTAGAAAATAGTACTTAACAGCTGTTCTGGCTGCCTACCACCAGTTGTTTCAAGGATATCAATAGGGGCTGCCCGGAGTGCTTTGCAGCAGCTGTAAATGTGGACTAGCTACACTAGCTTACCCTTAAGTGCTGGTGAGTGCTTTGAGAGTGCCCTAAGAATGGGAAAATGTTTTCCATTTAAGAGAGGGAAGTTGTAAAAGTTCTTCATACTAAAAATCTAGTAAAGTATGTGTTTGATGATGTCTGTTTTTGGTATAAAATGAAAATATCGCTGTAGATTTCCATTAATCTTTCCCATTCTTCCCTCCTCTGTCAGAAATCACTAGACCACAACTGAGTATGAAATAGGCTGAAACTAACCCAGCCATCTCACAGTTCAAACTGTTCTGGCTTCACGGTACTGCTAAAAGGAGTGGCCTGGCCCTGCCCTCCTATTTCCAAACCTTTTTCTGCGTTTTGTTTTGACTAGCAGTCATGGGGCTGCAGGGTCAGTCAGATCAATCTGTTAATCTAGCTGAAATGATCAGCAAGGTTTGTTTCCGTCGGTTCAACAAATTGACCAAGGTGTTCATTCATTTCACCTTGCCACCGCATGGCTATTGTGACTGACACAAAGGAAATGGTGAGAGCGTGCCATGCCACGTAGGCCACCCCTTTCAGCAGTGCTGTGGCCATGAAACCACAGGGATATTCTGTTAGCCAAGTGTGGGCTACCTGCTTGTGGTTTTTTAATGCAATCTACTGGGATTGAATCTGCCTTAAACAGCCTCATGTATTGTTTGTGATTTAGAACCACAGAAAATAGAACACACTTTGTTTTTTGTTTTATTTGCAACAGCCCGAGTGTCCCATGGTCTGCCCCAGAGGCTTGGAAAAATCAAGAAGCATCAATATGTTAGTCAAGTCACCTGTGCTAAATAGCAGGGAACACACTGCAACTGTCTGATTTTCCTACTTCAAAGTACTGTCCCATGAAAGGAGAATCTTATCCATTTGTCACGTTTACTAGCACTCTGTACCATATGCCTGCAGCATGGCCCTGGACATGGGCCAGTGCCAGACAAATACTCTGTGTCTGTACCTAGTCAGCCATACATACACCAATAGTCTAAGTCATCCTGTCTAGGTTCTTGTGTAGTACCATCACTATGGTTTTTTTACAAGAACTCATTATTTCTCACATATCTTCTTAGAGGAGACAGGATCCATCTGAAAATAAATGTACATTCCACTTGTGTGTATGAGAAAGAAGGTAATAGCATTCTTCTTTGAGTACCTAAAAGAGAACCAGACCTATCAACTTTTCTTTATATGATGTTGGAAAATGTCAGGCTAATTGAGAAATACTTGTTCTGCAGATTGTATTAATTTTTAATGTGGTTGTTACAGGTGATAAAGCTGCAAGAGAAGGATGTGATAAATGTTGTCTGTGGGGAATGCCATTTTTAATCATTATTTGCATAATATATTTCTGTGAATTATTGTGTCTTCACAAGATAGCCTAAAGAAAGGCTCTACTCCTTCCTCTTCTGTTCATCTGTTTTAGTGCTCGCTGTATGAAAATGGATTTTTATCTCCATTTAACTGCATGACAGGGTGTATGTATTTGAGAGAAAGAACCCCCCGACCTACACTAACCCCCTCCCTCGCCCCCCCGCTGTGATTTCTAAATATGCCAGACATTCACAGTGATAGCTGAAGTCACTGGATGCTGTGTTTTGAACACAAAAGCGATACCTATTCTGTAAGGTCAGGGCCTAGATGTTTCAAAGTGTTCCCTGAAATTACTGGATACTTCTAAATACGTTGTACTCCTGATCTGTAAAATGGGGACAGCCTTGCAAAACTGAATGGAAATCTCTGAAGTTGCACTGTGATGATTTACTCATTATCTTTTAGACAGTTTCTTATATCTGTCACTAGAATGGAGTTTGAGAATTTTGCGGTAAATATGGGATGAAGCTGTATGCTAGATAAAGAGAATACTTAATAGCACGTCAGTAACTGAGCCTTTGAATAGTCATAATGCCCTTAGTAAGTAAAGCAGGCACTCTCTGGAAAAATAGTGTGTGATCGTATAATTAACAATGGTATCACAATGCACAACCGTGAGGGGACCAAAAGAAGCTAACACCGAGTATGTTATTTTGGTTCATTAAACTTTTAAAAAAGTATTAAACTTTTCACATTCCTTTTTTTGTGTGTGTAATATAAACATAAGCTAAAAGAAAAGACTAAGACAACTGCAAACGTAATGAAATTGATGCTTTGTCTGTACAGTCTGGCATGTAAACTGTCTATGCCAATAAAGATTTTTCTCCAAACGTGTTCTGTGTGGGCTCATGCCAGAGTGAAGCTCATTGTCTTTAACAAGATGTGATTCAGGTCATAATTTAACTCGGTCCTATTTCCACTTAAGTTTGTGTTTAACAGAGCTGTGAACAAGTGACAAGCCATAAAAGTTGGACTATCCTACTGAAATTATTGCATGATCTTCAAGCTTTACATTTTTAAGAGAAGTGATTGTCTCTTACATGTTTGGAAGGTAGTTCCCATGTTGTGGCGGCTGTTGCAGTCTATTTAACGAGTTACAGTTATCAAATGCACAGGTGGGTGCATGATGTTAGGACATGGTGCTGTAGTTTCTGTAAAGCCTTTTCATGTTGTGATGAGAGGCAGAACTTGGTTCTTGAAATTTTCCAGTCTGTGGTGAGAGAAGAGGGAAAGAAGCATGGCAAAGGAAGAGGAATCCAACTGCATGCTCCAGACAGAACAGGGTGTTCTCATGCAGTTGTTGAACCACATCCTGCCCTTCTTTTATGCATATAATGGCCATGGAGAAGACAGAATATCTGCAAAGAAATACAAAATATTTGTATATATAAATTACAATATATCCAAGATGAACTAAAGGTTCATCTTTTGCAACTAAAGCTACCTGAAGTTGAAAATTAACCCATTAGTATTTTGTTAATAATTAAGAAGAGTGCTTAATGGAGGATTCATACAAAGAAGCATTCACAAATTCTCTTTTAATATCCAATGGAGCATATAGCATATGTACAGTTTTCTTACTAGCGACAATCTAAAATGTTTCTCACTTACTTTCTTTAACGAACAATAAATTCTTCCCCCTTTCAGGATTAGAAAGATGACAGCAATAACTGAAGTGCATGCCCACGTCTGCAGAACCAGCAGGTGTTGATACAAGGTGACCTTGGCGAGACGTGGGGCAGGGACAGTGCTGAGGGTGATAGGCTGCGTATGGTCTGGTGAGGAAGAATTTTGCTAGTTGTTGTGGCACCGCCTGGCCAGTCCTCCCACCGGTTCCAACAGCAGACATAAGCTGCTGTAAAATGTCACTTAATTACAGAATTTCCTTGATCCTCTTCATCCCCTTCAGAGATTCCTGGCCCCACCCTTGATCACACTAACCACTTTAAGGCAAGACATTCATGGTGGTATTACAGTGACACTGCTGCTGCTGTGATCCTTAGGGAGCTGTTGGTGTTTCCTTAGTGAACAGTGGGTTTGGAGGTTTCTAAACATGCCGATAAATGTAACTGCTGTTGGTAAGCATTTAAAAATATTTATTTGTGAGTTAATTTTTTACCCAAAACAGTATTTTTATTTTTCTGTATACAGTGGGTCTCGCCATTCTCCTATTGAAGTTTCCTAGGAACAGACACTAGGCCTGGAAATCGTTTTGAAGGGTGTGAGGAAAATGAGATCAAAGGTTTTTGTAAGAAAAAAGGGATATTTTTATAAATGTACAGTAATTTTTTTCATCCTAATTGTTACACAGGACTAAGTACTTGTGCACATTTTTTTTCCATTTACCTTAGAGGGCTAAAATCATACTTCTGAAATTCACTTCATGTGATTTTTTGGGGGGGTGAATTGAAATCTTGTAACTTCCTCATTTTTTTTAATAAATTAAGACTGTACTAAGTAGATTTCATTTCTTTGGATTCTAGTGATGGCTTTTGAATTCTCTGTTTAGTGACAAAGAATATTGGTTCTGTGGTCTTTTTTTTTGTGCTTACTCACTTGCATGATGTCAGAGATCCAGTATAGTGAAGGACCTTCATGGCCCTTACCTTTTTTTTTAGCGCAATACGATAGTGTATTGTCTGTATATACACACAAATTCCATTAACTTCTGTGGGAATTGGACACATGCATGTAGGGTAATTGTTTCTAAAGCTAAAAATAATTTTCATTCAATTCATATCTTAAGTTTTGCTCACCTGTGACTGCAAGACATAAAGGTCACTTAAAAAAGAATAAAAGAGCTAAGATTTTAAAGAAGTTGATGATACTAGGCTTTTACAGGTGAACAAGATTCTGTGAGGCTAGTGAAGCAGTTCTCAAACGTTTTAAAAAATTATGACTTCATGCTCCAGTTGAGTTCATTTAGCATTTGAAAATCTCAGAGTACTATGTATGTGTCTGATGTCTCTAACAGTAAGTGAAAACTAAACCAGACTCTTCCAAACTCATTATCTGTGAACAATCTGAGTCAACTGTTCCCCAACTTGCTCAAATATAACAAAGATTGTGAAAAGCTAGCCAGAGTTTATAGTCCAAGAAAAAGGATCTTCTTTCTGCCCACTGAGAATACAAGATATATGCTGCTTTTTTTTAACCTTTCTGAAGTAATTTAGCAAGAAGCTGAGATTTTATTTGTTTGTTTATTTCTGCTTCTTAGTAAGGGTATTTCCTTTCTCTCCAATCTACAGCACAGCTCACCAAACTCCCACATCTGTTTGGCTGTTTCCCTTTTAGTAGATAGGATCTTTAAAACAATCTGCACTAAATGCCATCTAAAACTGATATTGTGCAGTTGTGAAGTCAGACCCTAGGGAAAGGGACTAGAGTGTGAAACAAGTTTAAAAGTAGAGCAAAGGAGAAAATATTTAAGAATATTTAAGAATTTTGAGGGAGCTCGCAAGGCAGCCATATAGGATGTTTCTTTCAATGGAAAGAGTTGGAAAAAAAAAAAACAAACAAACAAACCAAAAAACCTAGCGCCTTGTCTGCTTGAGATAAATTGTTTGGAGAGAGAGAGATATCACGCCAAAGCTAGATAAGCAAAGGATGTGGGGAGGGGAATTAAATGATAAAGTACTGTGAAATTGGCTAGGTCAAGTGCATTGACAGTTCTAAAATGAGAAGTCATTTTGAGCTGAACCTGGAATAACAGAAAACCAGTGAACTGTTTGCAGATGGGATTGATGTGGTAAAAGATACTGTTGTATATAAGGTACTGGGAAAGATGAAAGCAAGCTACTCTTTGAATACTCTTCTGTAGGAGAGGAAATGAGGGACTGTCTCAGCGTCTGCCCTCAGGCAGCTGACAAGGTTTTTTTAGAGATGCATGATAAACAATTGGCATTTATTGTTTGGTGCAAACGAGGATACAGCTAGTAGGTACCACCATAATTAATGAGTATGCTAACACACATTATTTCTCAGTTGGTGTATGCAAGATTAAGTCTTGATTTGCTCTTGATACTATTTATTTTTTTTAATGTGAACGTACTGTATGAATCTTTTCCCAGACCAACAGTTGTTGAATATTTGAATTAGACTGAAGTTTTAAAATAAATTTGATTTAGAAAATAATTGGAAAGAGTTCACTCTTGATTCTTTTTTTCACAGAAATGGGTTTATGTGCATTCAGGTGTGCATACAAATGCACTTCTATTTAGCAATTGCCCGTTGTGTTGTGAGGTTAGTCCTCTAAGTTCATTTTGGGCAGGGAGTGAGTGCCTAAAGATCTGAGGAGCGCGGTATCCTGAACAGGGCCTGGCTTGTCTTGTAAAGGAGACAACAACAGTAATAGTAATAGTACAGGTTTCTTTAATCTCTGCCGTAAGTCACCTTACTAGATTATAAGAGACAGTTGCTGAAAAATAGGTGAGAGAACTTTGCATGTTTAAAGGTAAGCAAATGCAGCTGCTTGAGCCTACAGTTACCTCCTTATTCAGGGTTCTTTCTAGCTCACTTAATTTTGTGAATCTGGATTATAGTGCAGCCCCACAAAACTGTAGCGTAACTGAAGGAGGGAGGCAACAAACTGCATTGGGAGCGCTGGAATGAACGTCCAGGGACAGTGAGCTCTCATGTCAGAATAGCTGTTGGGGGGCAGTTGCATGCAGGTCTCTGCTGAAGGCCTTATCTCTGGAAAGCGTGACATTTTATCTAGCCCAACGTGACAGTCCATGAGGAAATGTGTGAAGAGTTCCTGCCTTGACCAATCACTCCAACTGTTGTACCAACCCTTAAGTTGTGCTAAATTGATCCAATATATTAATAAGTATTGATTAGATCTATTTTTAATCTGGATCGCTTTGCTGATTTGAGTTGCTGTCCATAGCCTAAACCAGCTGTACCAACTGAACTGAGGAGATAGCAGAAGATGGGAATGAGCAAGGTGCAGAACTGACTGTGACATTGTGTTTGGCCTCACGAAGTGTACTGTAAAACAGGTGGTAACTTTAAACTCCACTGAATCTTTTATGTTTTGAAGGGCTGAATGCTTAGCACACTTGTGAGTTAGGCCCCTACACAGATGAAGGCATTAATGAAAATGAACATGAATTTTTCTTTGTTATTTCTGCTAGTTGTCTTCAGGCTGCACTGGGGCCATGCTAAGCCGGCGGTCATGGTGAAGGTGGGCTGCTTGTGTGGTTGCGGTGGGTCATGGTCTCTCAAGAATCCTGGGCCAGCTGACTTGTGATACTAATGGTTGCTTTAATCAGGATCAGAGAGGGCCAAAATTACTAGCTCCTACTCAGGGGAGAAAACCTACCTTGCCTTGTGAGAGGGAACCTGACTTGAGTGCGTGGCTGAGGCCACTGGCAGGGCGGGAGGGGAGAAGCTGTTCGTGTAGTTACTGGGAGCCTCTCATTTGTGTCAATAGATTGTTTTATACCAGCATGTTTTAAAGTAAATTTTGAAGGCACTGAAGGCTGATAGACAATTTTTCTTTTGCTGCTAGATCCTTCATGATAATGGTTACTGAAATACTGTGTGGCTTGGCTCTGGCTGTAGTTTTACCAGAAATTGCACTGCAGTACTGTGAGCAAGGTCACACAATGGACTGGGATGTTGTGGCCCCAAGGTAATTTTCTTAAATTCAAAAAACTTTCCATTTGTATGAAAGTATATCTGCCACATCACGCAGTGTGAAAGCACTGTGAGTGGACTCCCACTTGAGACAAGCTTCCTTTTTGTCCCTGTTTTGTTTACAAGGAACAGAGAGAAAAAGTTGGGCAATGATTTGGCGCTGCTTGCAGAGATGTAAACAGATTTCCCAATGTTTAGCAATGGTGGTGTAGCCGGAAGCGGATGACTAGACTTGCTCCAGCCCCGCGTGAGCCCTGTTTGGAGCAGTTAATGAGTCAGAACATGAGGGCTGTTCGTGCTGATGAGTCATCAGCTTCCCACTTGCCCTGAAGCAGCTTTACTTCCATGTGGCTCAGTCGCAAAATCCACTCTCTCGGTCTGTATGACAAAGCCCTGATAAGGGACCCTGTACAAGTACTACAGTGTTAGCCAAACTCTAAGTTTGTGTTATTTCAGGTGAGAGTGCACTTGAATAATGTATTTCAAAATCAATTCTTTCTCCTCAATTCCCCTTAAACCTTTTTAGATTAATAGATCTGAATTTCCTAATACTAGGGAAAAAAAAGGTCTGAAAATAGAACCCACTGAGATACATTTGTTCTTGGAGTTAGTACAAGCAGAAGGAGTATTAGTATACTTCATGCTGCTGCTTGCTAATTTAAACTAACTGAGCTGTCTTGGCAAGGCTGCAGTGGAAGTCAGGGATTAGGGCGTAGCAGTTAAAAACGCAGTACACAGCAGTAGCAGAAATTCTGAAGAACGTTTCAGTTTGGGAAACAAATAGGACACCCAAATAGGAAACGTTTAACAAAAGCCTAAGGTGCAACAGGTGGAACAGAATCAAAAAGTCCTAGTGAAATACTGAGTTGTTTAGATCTGAGCTTTGCTTTAATTTTTTTCTGATGAGTGGCCACCATTAGGATACAATTTACCACTTACTGAGCTTGTGCATCATAGGACTTTATGGGTGTGAATGCCATGATTTGGGCAGCTTGGGGGCCGCATTTATAATGGCATGTTCTGTGTCATACTTGATAGATACTTGGTGTATCTCATTTGAGTTGTAAATATTTACCTTTCCCTGATTTCAGTGGGAACAGTATTAACCCCCAGCTAAGTATTCTTGAAAATCTTATTTTCAGAACTTCTTGTTTGCTTATGAAGACCCCCCATCAGTCTCATCTGTGATGCAGAAATAGAAGTTAAAATGAATGTGTCTTCTTTCCTACCCTGCTTATTTATGAATGAAGTCCTTGTTGAGAAATGGTCTGCTCTGATACTAGGATTGATAATAATAAGAAATGCAAAGATTGCTTCTGAAAAACTTGAAAGTGAGAATTTGAGTTTGTATTTTGGGGCTACTTTGTCATGTGTTTGAATATTCCTCAAATAAGAATCTTATAAAAACAAGTCTTAAAAGTTTGTTATGTTTCTACATAGCAGTTCTCTATACTTTGTAGTGAACCTTCAGTATTATAGATTAGGCAAGATATCTTTAAAGTTTGGGCCTCCTCCTCTTTGGGTTCATACACATGTAATGGAGACACGTATCTTCAAAATTCATAGCAAAGAACTGTTTTACTAATAGTCTCCCAAACTCTTAGGCTGTCTTTTTGGATAATGTGTGTTCTGATGAACAGAAAATGGCATGCGATAAAAGAGGTAATAATAGATATATAATAATAGTAGACTATAATAAGAGACCAAATAATTAGAGATTAGAGCACTCAAAATTAGTCTTTTTCAGAATTGTTCTGACATTGAGCTTCAGCTTCATCTTTGGTTGAGCAATCAGTATAGTAATACTTGTTACAGAAGGTGCATTTAAATGTGATCAGCACTTTTTATTCATATAGTTTTTTAAACAAAAATCATGTTATTGTTCCATCTCCTATTTTCCTTTCCCCTTGCCTTTTAGGGGGAAAAGGAAAGTGAAAAATGACAAGGGAAATATGTAAATAATATTTTTCAAACTTTGGAGCTATTTTATGAAAAACTTTTGAAAATGAAAATTATTATCATTTGCAGAAAATGACGCAAAAATTAAAAGCATAAACTAGCAATTATGGAAAAATACTTTTTACTTAAGGGTAGTGAAAACTTGCAACTTACAGAAATAGAATATAGCTCTTAGGACTGAATGAAAGACAGATGTTTTTGTGGTATTTATTAAGTATTATTTTAGACAGACTTTGTTTAATAGGTTATCTTTCTGTATAGATGCTGCTACACCAGACTTAAGTGTGTAAAGTGATTTATAACAATATAATTCCATTGATAAAGCAGGTAAAACGGGCATACAACTCAGTGCCTTAGGGGATACTTAGACCAGGGGGTTAATGCAGTGATGCCCAATTGTCTCAGTGATCCTGAAAGTTAAATGCTTAATCTTTGTCCAGTACCAGTGTAAAGCTCACATGTTGGGAGAAGTAAAAATTTTAATGTCTTCCAAGCGGGTCACCCACGTAGTACTGTTTAGCAATGAAGGCAAGATTTCTAGCTTATGTTACTTGCCCTTGTCTGAAGCTTTGTTTTCTCTCTCATTGTTGTAGGCTATGTGATGTATGCCAAGAAAAAAATCCTTCTGGGATTAGTAGTTCTGGAAATAATAAAACAAGGAACAGATGGATTGATACAATCCCAGATAAGGATATTCAGTGGTTCTCTCCATAGTGTTTTTCTTTCTTGTGTACAGATACACATTTCAGAGCTGAATTAATGGCCTTCATTACAATGATATTTCACACGTATGAGCGAAATGATGATTTTTTTTTTCCCAGGGTTGAAATAAACAGTGGTAAAAGGGTGTGGTTTCACAATCGGAAATGCTGCTCTTCCGCCACTAAGGCTCTGAATTGCCTCTCCCTTCCTCATGCAACTATACAGCTCGTTGGATGAGAGTCCAGCAAAAACAGAATCGGCAAAACAGAAAGCAATAAGAAATTAGTATTAGCCATAAGGGTTTGCTTAGCCTGATCTGGCAGACTGCATGACGGCAGGATCACTACTGTCAGCCCAAGAAAAGGGATGAGAACACATGGCTGGGGACGTGGGACTTTCCCTCTCAGCAGCAGCATGGACTTGGGTTGTCCTCAGCCAGTCATGAAATTGCAGCTTCAGTCTGACTTACTCTGACATTGGACTGTATCATACTTTTTAAAAAAAGACCCAGTCCTATGGACAGTCCAGAGCTAAATGCTACTCGTACGCCTGCTCATTGTGACTGAATCTGATCTGGCTGCTCAACACAGTGTGCGTTGCTGAATGTTTGTAACAGGGTTATGAATGGGAGCCACCTGTCCCTTGGTGATTGTAGACTGGTAACTGCCTTTGAATTGATTTTGATAATGAAGGTCCTGAATTTTAGGACAGCATTTTGCATTTTAGTGTTTGAAATCCACCTGTAATGTTTAATGTTTTACCCATTGGCCTTTAAGGAGAAAGAGACTGTTCTGAATTCAGTTGTCAGTTCTGATACCCAGGAGGGTGTAAAAATCTAAAAAAGGCTAATTTCTGTCACTGCTACATTTTCTTTTATTCTCCTGTATAAATAAAAAGATACTGGGCCAAAATCTGTTATCCCAGTATAAATCCAATACATTTCAAGGGGAGTGAACTGGTACCTGTTTCTGCAAAGGTTTAACATAAACTTTTCCGATACCTATGTAGAAATAAAGGGGGGTATTTACATACACAATGGAA
>NW_008824056.1:4260444-4261847 GCF_000699105.1 Pygoscelis adeliae
TAAGCCCTTTATTTTAGAATCTTAGTGCTGATTTTAGGGAATTGTTGGATTTTCAATTCTACTATCTTAAGTTGTTAAATAAGCATTGTCTAATGTTTAACAGCCTTTTCTTTAGTAACTGGATAAAACCAAATCGGTTTAGTGGTCATAGTAATAAATTCTAGTAACAACGAGCCATTACTTGAACTTGAATCATAATATCAGTGCCATATTTGAGGGTTCTGTTTCAGACACTCTGTCTGCATGTTTTTGAATGAAGAAGATATGTTTGTACACTGCCAGGATGGCACCAAGAAGGGCAAGCAAGGCCACCCGTGGATCCTGGCTGTGGCTGCTGAGAAGTTACCATGTTTACACAGAAAATCCTGTGGATTGTTTTGTTTTAAATGCAGTTGGATTTTTTAAGATCTATGATCCTTACATTTTTTGATGAATTTTTCAGTTCTTCTGTAAGTTAAGGAGCATTGCTAAATGGATGTCATTG
The DNA here is from genome assembly GCF_000699105.1 of Pygoscelis adeliae. Classification (NCBI taxonomy): domain Eukaryota; kingdom Metazoa; phylum Chordata; class Aves; order Sphenisciformes; family Spheniscidae; genus Pygoscelis; species Pygoscelis adeliae. The sequence continues at coordinate 4,260,929 of NW_008824056.1, forward strand.
CCCAGCTTCTCACATGTGTAATTAAAGTACAGGTTGTTTTCTCTATAAAAAGGATAAAAGGGATTTTGAACAAAAGCAGTATTAGTTTTTAGCTACAATTTCATGACTGGTTACTTTGCATAGCGATTTGCAGAACATTTTTATCTTTTCTTGTGAGGACTTTTATGTGAGAAGAGGCTTTATGAATTTTTAAAAACTTGATTGAAAATTTTTTTATTTGCAACTCTTATTTCAAATTAAAAAGGAGAAAATCTGCAAGGCAATAAAGATACATCCTAGAAAGATATTAACTTAGAAAATACTTGTTTATTGATTCTAGATTATGTGTTTCTTCATGTTTTGTGCTGGCTTAATGCTGACTGCCTCACTATGTCAATAACTAAGAAAAGACACATACTTCAGGGAAAGCAAATGGCAGAGCTCTTCCTCATAATCCTTTGTAGGCAGGACATTTTAAGTGGGCGTATTTTAAAAAAACAAGAAAGGGATGGAGAATTGTCTCAGGTAAAGCTCCAAAGGAAAAAAGCTCCTTTGTAGAAAGAACTACAGCTCATTTAATCTTAATTTGGTGATCAGAAACCAAATGTTTCAACAGGGAGTGTTATGCCAAATGTGTTTCTAAAAGAGTAACTATTGCTTGACTCTCTGGCTTTTAAAGTATATTGAGGATAATACTAAGGTAGTACTGTTCTTAAGTTTTTTTTCAAAGTCATTATTTGAACAAGATTTTGCTGAGCTGATGATAATGTTTACTGTCAGCACTATATAAACTGTATTGCTGAAGAATATTTTTAATTACTTAATTAATTTAATTTAATTACCTAAACCCTATATTGTTTAAATTTTTTTACAGTTACCCAATGACCCTGTATTAAAAGTGCAAGACAAAAAAATTCAAAGTTATTGTAATAGACTGCCA
>NW_008824056.1:4261879-4303176 GCF_000699105.1 Pygoscelis adeliae
CTCTTTCCTAAATATCTGTAATGCTGTGAATCTGTGCAAAATTAAAAGGGTATTACTCACTTTCCATTGGCATCTGTAGCAAAACTTCTGGTGAATTCAGTGTTTCAGGATCAAGGCCTAAATGACAAATTCCATATTTTGATCAATGCCTGCCTTTACTACTTGCTGACCTATTTTGCAAAGAATAGCAGATTATTTTTGCTTTTCTCTATGCTGCATTTTGCATAAAGTAATAACAGCATTGAGATATTTTGAGTTAAAAACTAATACCTTTCAGTGCTTACATGTAACGAAATCTCAAATGCAAAAAAGAAGGTAACAAGGAAGAAACACTGCGACAACCAATGTGTGCTCCAGTGGTTCACAAACTTCAGTTTTATGAGTTTCCTGGTCATCTGAGTTTCTTGGGCACGTTTCTTAATTCCATTTTTCCCAGGAGATAAAGGCTTTTTCTCTTGAATACATCCCTGAACATGATATTTCAGAAGCTCTTGAAGATGCCTCTTCAAGACTAGCGAAGTGAAGCTTCTGAGCTTCAGCTTTACTGAGCATAGAATCACAGAATAGTTTGGGTTGGAAGGGACCTCTAAAGGTCATCTAGTCCAACCCCCCTGCAATAAGCAGGGACATCTTCAACTAGATCAGGTTGCTCAGAGCCCCGTCCAGTCTGACCTTGAATGTTTCCAGGGATGGGGCATCCACCACCTCTCTGGGCAACCCATTCCAGTGTTTCACCACCCTCAGCGTAAAAAATTTCTTCCTTCTATCTAGTCTAAATCTACCCTCTTATAGTTTAAAACCACTACCCCTTGTCCTGTCGCAACAGGCTCTACTAAAGTTTGCCCCCATCTTTCTTATAGGCCCCCTTTAAGTACTGATAGGCCGCAATAAGGTCTCCCTGGAGCCTTCTCTTCTCCAGGCTGAACAACCCCAACTCTCTCAGCCTTTCTTCATAGCAGAGGTGTTCCATCCCCCTGATCATTTTCATGGCCCTCCTCTGGACCCGCTCCAACAGGTCCATGTGACAGTCATGCTGAGGGCTCCAGAGCTGGACGAATGGTTCAGTTGGAAGGGACCTACAACGATCATCTGGTTCAACTGCCTGACCACTTCAGGGCTGACCAAAAGTTAAAGCATGTTATTAAGGGCATTGTCTAATAATGTCTATCCAGGCGTCTGGCTATAATAGAGAAAAGCCACAAAAGAGGAGCAACCACTCTCCACCACCATGGGCAGCCCCTGTCCATCCCTCTCCTGCCCTCTCCTCTCAGCCCTTGTTCACCTGGCTACTTGTCTGCCAGCCTGGTCTTGCATAGCCCTTTTTACACCTGTCCTGGGCCACCCACGTCACCAACAACTCCCCTGTGACATGGCCACCACCAATGTTCTGTCTTTTGTGACACAGCCATTACACCACCAGGGCTGGTTCTAGGAGCTGGTGGCTGTCTGTTGTCACATAGCCATGACATCACCAGGGCTTGTGCCTGGAGTTAGTGCTGCATCACTGTGACATAGTTATTATCTTCCACCATTCAGGCAAGAAGACAAAATTAAATAATAAAAATATAAATAAATAAATAAATGAAATAACAGCTGGCAATACTGGGGTAGAAAATTAGGTAGCTGTAGCAACAGTTTAAATAACAGGAGCTCAGCAACGGTTAGAAAACCGAACTAAACCCAGCAAATCTTACCCACTGCCCAATTTTCAAGATTTGTGTGGTACTTGCTGCTGAGATTGGTGGGTTTGAAGACAATTCTGGAAGAAAAATGCTTGTCCTGTTAACTGAAGGTAATATTTCACACCTTTGGAATTAAAGCCATGTCCAGTGCCAAACCCTGCACCCATGAGTGGCTGTGTGTGGTTCAGCATGAACTGCAAGACTCGCATCTTTTTTTCCCTGAAACAAACCAAAGATTTTGCCAGGGACTGTTTTGTGCTACACACTTCAGTTGGACACTAGAGTGAAATGCGTGAATTGGCTTCAATCTGCTTGGTTCACTGCAGGCTATTACATACAACCTCTTTAATTGACCGGACCAGAAGCAATGGGCACAGACTGAAACACAGGAGGTTTCCTCTGAACATCCGAAAACACTATTTTACTGTGAGGCTGACCGAGCACTGCACTGGGTAGACTTGTTCTCTTTTCCCAAATTCTTAAAATGGAAGGATCCTCAAAATCTTAAGTACAAACTCCCATACACGACTCTGCATGTGTTCATAGCTCTAACCTGAATCAAAAAATGAATGATCATATTTTGTTGTCTTTTAATGCCCATGCAATGTGAGAATGTTAATGCTGAAAGGAACTTTGATAACAAAACAGAATTTTGAAGTTGACCATTTTGCTATTCTAGTGTGTCCTTCTGTTGAGAGCACTTCCTGTTATTGCCCGTTGTATGTAATTGGCAGTTCCCATTAAAGGTTTTGGATTTGTAGTTAGAGTGAGGAATACGTTCAAACAAGTTACAAATTGCTTAATACAACTGACTTCAGAAATACTTTAACTTGTGCTTCAAGTTTTCCTAACAGGAATTGCTTTCAGTTTTTAGAGATGAACATTACAGGAAAAAAAGTCTGATGTAATTTTAACCTTTTTGCTTAATTTTTACAGTGTTTGCAAACTTTGTAAAAAAAAAGTTTTAAAGTGAGAAATGTGTTTTGATACAAGCTTCATCAAGGCGTTATTTTAATCACTGAAGCTCATGCTTGAAAATATGTTTCTCACTATTTGGGGAAAAATCTTTTCTATTACATGTTGGTATTCCAAAATTCATAGCTTTGATTAAGCGTACCGTCTTTATTTGAATTACAGTGCCAGAGAAATAAAACAATGGAACTTTAAATAAAAATGCTTTTCATTTCATTTAGGCACAATTAGGACTTAACAGAAAACATTGCCCGATTTATTGCTATAGCAGCATCTTTCATTCAGAATGCCATTTCTTAATTTTGGAAAAAGGTCATTTAACTAAACTGGATACAAGCATTCTTATACTTGAAAAGTAAGAGTAAAAAGAAGAAAAGCTAAAATATAAAAAAGGTTTACAATGAGGAGAGAATAAAGTGTTTTAATGCTAGGGAGAAGCAATGGTGGGTGGTTTCATTGTGAATGGTAACAAACAAATATTCTAGAAGCCATGAAGAAAGGAAGTGGCTCGACAGCTTAGAGGCTGAATTTTAGATAAGCATCGAAGTGAAAGTGTGATCTTCAGTTACAGTTTTGGAACTGTACATTAAATGTAAAATATTAGGAAAAGAAAATGGCTACAGACTAAATAAAGACAGCGTCACTTCTGTTCTTTAAAAAATGGTTCAGGTTGTTGGTTTTTTTTTCCCTGCTTGTAATTCACATTATTTTTGGTAATATCAGAGACTTACTGTAAAGAGTTTGGATGTGGTAACATCACAATAGACGGAAACTTGCTTGTGAAATAGTACTGGTGATCAGCTGAGTCTGAAGGTGTGGAGTGGTCACGGCAGTAATGGCAATTACTAATAATAACGTAGGTGAAAGTAGCAATGACAAATTTGAGACTGAGTTCAGTAAAGGTGATGTTAGACTGTGCTTTTATGAAAGGTGTATTGGAATGGTTTTCCAGACACAGAATATTTAAATTTTTATCCTTCTTTACATGTTCTTCTTGAAGGCTTATCTCTTTTTAAAGTTCTCTAGCAAAAAACTAATAGAGGAAAATCCATCCAAGTCTAGCCGGTAATCAGTAGCCTGGTTAGTCAGTTGGGCAGAAAGCTGGACATGGAACAGGCAGTCTCTAGATAGATACCAGACTATTGATTGCTTTAAGACAGTTCCTTTTTCTTTTCTTGTTTCAAATAGAATTACATGCTGATCCTTAAAATCCTTGCCCTGATAAGTTTCTTTCAAAACTGATGCATTTCAATGAAAACCTTCAGTTGCAACAAAACCACAGTTCCTTCACCACTGTATTCTGTGGCAAAAAATATTTTACAGAGATCACACTTTATAGTTACCTCACTGTAAAATCTCATGCAGATTTATGCACTACTCCATAGTTTTCAGGGTAATACAGGTACATGAGGGTTTACGTACTAGGGTGGTAGATCCATTGTTGACCTACATTGACTACATTGCAATAAAAACTGTTAGTGCCTTTACAGAGAAATTAGTGATTACACATGAGTCATGAGGACATAATCTGCCTCTTTTGGTAATGAGAATATATTCTGATATTCTTGGAGACATACTGACAGACTAGTTTTCATGGTGTGGTAAGGAACAAAGCAGTTGGCTTTGGCAAGACAAACACTTGTCTTTTCAAAACTCAGCAAAATGATCATCTATTGCTGAATGAAGAATGGCCGTATATTTGAGTATGTAGAAAAAGACTGATAAGACAAGAGTAAACAACTTTTGGACAATTAAATAATCTGGAAGATGAGTTTTTATTACAGATTTTCAGTATCATAATAGAATTCACGAATTGTGCAGGTAAAAGTAATTATTCAACAGTAGTGCATAAAAAGTTAGAATGGCGGGGCAAAAGATTGGAAGAAAAAATAAATGACAAGAAGATGGTAGATAATTTCAAATCGGTTAGGGTGAGATGAGAAGGGTAGAAAAATGTGGGGTAAGAAAAGCAAATAGGACTTTCATGACATTATGCCTAACCGTGTATATAATATACTTGGGCATTTTGTGTTAAGCTTGTGTTTTATCTTTTCTTTCTCAGTCACATAGAAAAAATTACAACATGGCAAGATCCTCGAAAAACTATGAACCAACCGCTGAATCACATGAGCCACCATCCTTCAGCTACTTCCACACCAATACCACAGAGGTCTATGGCAATGTCTCAGCCAAATCTCGGTGAGTACTGGATGTCATCTCTGTGGTGAAAATACAAAAGAGAGAGGAGAGCTACCTTTTAGTGATTTGTTTGCCAAAGTAATTTTTGCTTCAAGAAGGGTAGCTCTGATTCTGCTATTAGGCCTAACAGTGTGTTCTCCACTTCCTTTTCTTATTTTTCCCTCTGTAGACTTGGCAGCAAGTGAATTTGTACTGTTTGAGGTGAAGTTCTAACATCTTATGCATTTTATTTTAGAGCCTCTGCGACAAATTTTTGATGTAGTATTGAACATAGAAAAATAAGCTCTTCCTGTGCTTTTTCATTCAGAGGTGGTATAAAGCTTCTACAAGCCCACCATATAATTTTCAAAGCTTAGTGTGCAAAGTGGTGTTAGATAATGTCTGCAGTCTTTCCTATGTTTCTTCAGGTTAGAGGTTGTAGCTAGTTTGTTTGTTTGTTCATGGTGGTGGGGTTTTTTTTGCATAGTTAGGTTCTGCACTGGAAGCTACTTGCAAAATACTAAAAAGTCTGTTTTGCAGTATGAATTACCTGAAGACTTTCTATAATTGGTGTGGTTTCATTGCTGTTCCTGTTTAGCACTTCAAGCTTAAATTTAAGCACCAACTTATGTTTCTCTGATTTTGCCAGATATGAGCCTTAGTGAAAATAAAGCTGTGAAAACTCTGAAAATTTTAAAGAAAAGATGTAAATGGAAGAAGTAATTTTCATGTATCATTGAGAATTAGAAATAATCCCTAATATTTCACTTCTGCAGTTTTAACTTTTCTACCACTCAAGAAAATGAGGAACAGATAGGTGAGCTTACAGACTCAAGATCACAAAACTACGTCAAATAGATAGTCTTAAAAACACAGACCAGATTCTTGTTCAGCTCAATTTTTGGTAAGTTGGTCTCATGATTTCATGATTATTCATTTGCAATGTGGTTCACCAGGGCTGTCTCTTCACATACCAAGAAAATCGTAAACATTTGGCTGCCAATGGTCACCAATAGCAGTAATGCAGTATACATACTTACTTTTGTCTTAAATTTATAATGAACACCTAGGCTGTCCCCTGAGGTAACTACCTTCAGTTCTTTCTTTTACCTTTCTCAGCAACTGTCCTGCTTGAATATATTCAGTAAAAGGTGTTGGTTATGTTATGTGATTTAGCAGACAGTGGCAAATTGTATCATGAGAGTGGTTATCTGAAGAAGAAACCTGAGTAAAATCTGAAAGGTTAGGGTGTACTGCAGTGTGTCATACTACGTGGTAAAACTAACAATTGTTCTGCGCATGTTACTTCATACCACAGCTGCATTTAGGTCAATCTGTTTATAGCAATTCTGAAATGGCCAAGAGGTAAGAATAGGACAGTGGGATTTTTTGTTCATACCAACTCCTCAACTTATGTTGACCTCCATTACGTTCTCTCTAATTAAAAACCAAAGGAGGTGTTGTAAATCAGTGTACAGCAAGCTTTTTCCCCCAGTTTGTCAGTGGAAGTGAATCAAAGCCAAATCCTGTACTGAAATACTTGTACACTGAATTTTAGCAGAGGGCCTTTCTCAAGATACAAAGGATTAGAAATAAAAGCATACACCTAATTAAGGGTCTGTTCTTGAAGGGACTTCAGGTGCCCAACGGGGGCGTTTCCACAGACTTCAAAATCTGTCACATGAAATACAGACTATATTTCATTCAGTACCCTTCACATTTATAGATGAGGTTCCACTTTTTGGTAGGTATTTATACAGTGCTTGGCACAGTGGTTCAGATCTGTGACTGAATTTCCTAAACATTAGCCCACTAGAAATACTATGTAAAAATTTCCAGTGTCCATATTTATTTAATCAAGAAAATATTTTGTCAGTACATTTTGGTGAACTTTTTCTCATTCTGGTGGCTTTCGAAACGCACGCTGTGACACTTTGGGAGCAAGCAAATCTCTTTGCACAGCTGAGTAGCACTTTCAGCACCATATTATTAAATTCAGCATCACAGTCCCTGATTTTCCAATCCACCTGTTTGAACACACCAAGTGTGACACCCTTTTATTTAAAAATATATTTTAAAAGATTTAATCTAGAAACTGTGTGTGTGTATATATATACACACATATATACACACAGAAATTACAAGATTGCAGTAATCTGAACAGATACAGTAGCCTCTGAATACTTCATGTGACAATTTAAAATACATGTGAGTGCAGTTTGCAGTACTAAAGTAGAATGTCTCTATTTTGAAATTATCTTGGGCAAAAGGAAGGGCCTTTCTGCTCTCTTCTGCGATGCTAGCAGTGTTACTGCTAAACCTGCTTTCTTGGGTCTGCTCAGACATTGAAGTGAGCAATTTGTTGGTCTGGCAGTCAGACCTCTAAGCCAGAAGTGATTGTGCCAACATCTTACAGACATCAGAGGAGAAATGGAAACTGGATACCAAGTTAAGCCACTCTTCTGGCCATAATTTTGTAACTTCTTAGCAAATGAAGTCTATTTATCTGTCTTTTGCCTAAGCGTTTTTTGGTACTGTAGGAATTAAAAGTTGTTTTTCTTTTGAAGATGTGCCACTTAAAAGAAAAGGATTTAAGTATTCCAGGTCTGCATACTGGTCTGCACTTCCAATTACTAACGCATGTGTTTTCCTTGCTATGCTTCTTATGAAGAGATGGAAAATATGGTCTGTTCTGTACAGCTTGTTGCTTTGGTTTATGAACTCCTTTCAGCAATATTTGCTGGGAAGTGTACAAAAGGCACTTAGAAACATTCTATCAAAAGCACAGTGTGACTAAGTGATACCAAATCATAGTATGCCTATGCTTGAGACATAGAGAAACATATAGTGATAATTGGTTGAAATTAGTAGACATACCTTACAAAATCTGCTGTATTTTTCTACCTTTTTTTCTTACTGTGATTTTATGTTGTCTATTTATGAGCTACAGATAGTGGTTTCCTTATAACTTCAGCAGTGTTAGTTTTCTCACTAACATTTAAAGCATTACTTTTTACATGTTATATAGCAAAGGCATCTGAAGGTATTTCTTCCTTTGATGCATCTTGTTAAATTTACAGAAAACTAATAGGTGCTAGGCAGGTTTCTATGCTCACTTACACACCACCACTAAATTCAATGAAGTTTCATGAATGAAAAGGGAAATTTGTCCCAGAGATTGAAAGCATATTGTTGCAGGTTAGCATATATTCAGACTTGTTCAATCTGCTTTTTCTAAATATTTTACCTTTGTTGTACTTCTAAGACAGTTTGTAGATGGATATACTAAGGAAAGGACAACATTAACAGGAATCTTCTAAGTATATATTTTGTTGTTGGAATGCAAGAGGGAAAATTATCAGCCTCTGACTGAAGACAACCAGAAACAGTGTATTTCCTGCATCTTCATAAGTGCTTCATAAATCCCATTTACTTTGATGCTGAATCTGCACGTGTATTAGTTTTCTGCCCATTCTGAAACATAGTCTTTTTCACCTGATTGATAAAGTATTAACTATCTACTGCCAGTCAACTCCGTTATTATGGTAGAATCAAAGAAGAATACGTAGAAGGAGGGGTATTTGTACACTCTTATTTTAGGCATCTAACCTAGGTTCCTGAATTAGGAGACCAAGTTCCGTGGACTTCCTGTGAATGAACAGAAGGAGAGAGCAGTTGCAGTGCAACCAAGCTAATGGTCAAACTACTGCCTGACTTAAATGACTAAATTGTTCTCTGGAAGAGCCTAAGTCCAAGCTAGGGAAGCTATTCTGCCTTAATGGCAGTCACTGCTGTAAGAAGATTGTGGAGTATGGGTTTTGGCTATGTGTAGCAAGATTTAGGGGAAAAAACCAGATCCTTACAAAAGTTTCTTTTGCAACAATTTTTAATTAAATGCTGCTTGTTTTGTAGTCTTTCTCTATTCTACGTTACGCAACACTCAAACCCATTGTTATTTTCATCCTGATTCCTTTGAACTGTTTTAAAGAAATTTCTTTTGTGATTATACTCTTCATCCAGTTGGTGAGCACAATCTGGTCTTCATTTAAATGTTTTTCAAGTTTAAGAAATTGCAACTTATTTTGACATAAAATAATAAAATTCTCTGATAGTATTTATGTTTTCTATATAGATTAGCTTGAATTTATATGCACAAATTCCTTAAAAAGCTCTTATGAAAAGACCAGACTCTATCTGAATGTGCCATGAGACTGGCACCGTAAAGAAAATGGGTGTTGTATCATCAACACTAGGTGGTGGAGTTTCAGAAGATGTAATACACACTTTATAAAGAACAATTTGTGGCAGAGGGAGAGGGGCGCTACGTACACTTTTGTTTGCACTTGACACCTGCACTTTCACCTGATCAGATCATGTGTAAATACAATGTATAAGAAAAATAAAACATCATGGCACATCTGTGGTAGAAGCTGGTAATATTTATCTCTATTTTATAGATCAAGCAGTTCAGGCATAAAATAGTGGAAAGCCCAATGTTAATTTGTTTAGGGTCAGCGTATTCATTGATCCTGAGAGTTCAACCACATTAGCTTATTGTGTCAAACTCCAGGTAAAGAACTATTTGATTTTTACTTTTTTTTTCTCTCTGAAGAAGAGAAAGCTCCTTACCTTAGAAGCTTACTCTATCAAGATCCAGCAGCAGGCGTGACCCAAGTGATACAAGCAGGATAGTTTTAACTATTAAATACACTGGTTCTCTAAGGTGAAAGACATTATGTATTACACAATAGAATTTAACGTGGAGAGCCTCTTACACTGACAACTGTTTGTGTTATAGAAATTCATCTGTGAATCTAAAAAGCTTAGCTTTCAGCTGTATTGCTATCAGTAATTTAATTGGGTCTGGATACAACTGGGGGTTATGGCACTTTGTCTCTGCTTTCTTTTTTTTTTTTTAATCAGCCAGGAAATCCAGCCAATAAAACAATGCAATAATCCTGTCTAAGAGCAATAAACACATGAACCAAAGTTTCCATATCCTGCCATGATAAAAGAGGTGTAGCTACTATTGTTTGAGGATGATAAAATGCAGTTTTGGTTACTGTGTCAAAGTGAGGCTCTGGAGATAAGAATGGAGAAACTCCCGAAGTGTTTAAAAACAGGTGGCATGTATTTTAGTGATAACTAACATACATGAAATGGTCTATATTTTGCAAGGCTTGGTTTGCATTGGCTGGAAATTTGGCTACAAATACGTAACATTGAGAGGAACATGTTTTTCCCTCAGTGTAGTCCATACCCTCACACACCTGCACAGTGGAAAGGCTTCCTGTTCAGGTCATTTTTAATTACTGGATATCCTGAAAGAAGCGGACACAATTCAGTTGTGGTCAATGTGAATAATTTTGGTACCTGCTTCTGGTTAATGAAATACTACTTACAGAGCTGAAAGCATTGTAAAGGACTTGCACGTTCAGTGGGAATGAGAGTTTTATGACACAGCTCTGGAAAAGAACGGGTTTTTTTGTTATTTGCAATTTAAACTTTTAAGAAGTAATTTATCAGGCAGATTTCAAATGGAGTAATTAATTTATGTTTTAAGGACAGTGGCTAATAGTTCCAGAGACTAATAGGAATTAACTTCAGTATCAGGTCAATTAAATCCAGGTATCTCAAAGGACACACACCTTTAAACCAGCAACTACTGTCTAGTAAACCTGAAATGTTAAAGGTTGATGTGTTGAAAAGAGATGTTGGTATTGTTTCAAAATCTGGTAATTTTTAATTTTAACACAAAGACGTTCCTGTTGGTGTAAGCATTTCCCTTCAAGGTTAGTAATCCAAACATGTGCCAGTACAAAAGTGGAGTGTCATTTTCATAGTTTCAAAGTGAATGAAATGCAAAAGTTGAAGACTGCAAGAAACAAAAGTAAAAATAATTTAATAAATATTTTAAATAATAATGGTCATCAGTAATTGGTCATTAGCATTAAAGCTGTCTTTCCAGTCAAGCAGCCCCCACCGTTATTTGTTGTTATTGATTTATTGTTAAAAGTGCTTACAGAGTAAACCTCTAATCTTTTAACTAACTTCCTGCTAAATCATAGCTTTGATGCTGCACCTGCAAGTTGTTCGTTTGGGTTTTTTTAAGCTTGAATCATTGAAGACAGGAAAGATTAGTTAAACGTGAATATCTCAGAACTTAACATAACAGTTGAAACTGTTGAGAAATTTCTGTATAGCTATTTTCAGCCCAGAAATCTGAATAAAGGAGTCTCTGTGCACTGGGATAGTACAACTTTTTGGTTTAATACTTTACAGATTTTTGGAACAAAATGCACCAGAACTGAAAAGCAGCATTTTTTGCTGACCTTGTTGGAAGGCTAATGCTGTTTCTGGGAAATAAGTGAAACAAGGAGTTCTTTGTTGGCAGAAGCGGAGAGAGAAAAGGAGGGGAGCCTAGTCTTTTTTTCTTCACAACGTGGTGACTAAGTCAAAACTGTAATATGGCTGGGTTCATTCTTTTTTTTTTTTTTTAACTTCTATAGACATTTGTTTTTCATCAGACTGTGTTGCGTGACACCTGATGCTGGCCAGTTCATATGAACAAGGCTCTGGGCTGCCTATAAACAGAGTAGAGAAAAAGATCCACAGTTGCATCCAGACACTCTGACACTAAAATAATAAAAGTTGGTACAGCCGGTTCAATGCATATGTCAGAAACAGTTTACACTTGCATGTTTTGGCTTCTGCAACTTGCAGAGTTTCTTGCCCGCAAAAGAACCCTTGCTTAGTATATATCCAGCAAAGTCATCAACAGAAAAGTCTCCTACAATGTCAGAAAACCTAATTCACTAGAATATAATTATTAATTTAAAAGCAAACAAAAGCAATAAAAGATTTTTTTCATTTTTCATCTAACTGGAAAAAGAAAATTACGTAGGTCTAACTTGAGATGTGAACTAAATAGTTGTAATTCCATGGACTGCAATGAAACTGTGGCCACATGTTCCAGGTTTGGAACTTAGCTCCACATTTTTACTCGCTTTCATTTGAGCTGGAAAATTGTGTAATGGCTGTTTATTGAAGAGACTTACTTCATTTTGCAAAATAAATTTGTTTTTCCCCAAGAGAACTGAATTCAAGGCCACCCTGAGTCTGTCTGCTAGAATGGTGAATGCTTTTCACCTGCTATGTTATGTCCAGTCTCCTTTACCATAGAGTGGTAGATTTGAGCTTTTTATATTTTTCCTTTGTTTGCAGAACCTTAGAGATGTTACACTGGGAGTCCCAAACCCTGCCTAGTGAATTTAAGCTTGCTGAAGACCAGTTGATTTTCCTTAGTTACCTTTTGACCTCTCAAAACCAGTCCAGAGGTCTTAAGGCTCCCCAGACCACAGACTGAAAAGAGTTGTTAAAGTGTCACTGATTTATTAGATAAGTGTAATTGTACTGAAATCAGTATTTATATTGGGTAGTCTAGCTGGAGCGTGAACTGCAGGTTTTTCTTTTTTAACCCAAACTCCTTTATGTGCCTCATAGCATTCAAATACAAATTCAGAATTTGAATATAAATAATAGCAGACATTAATAAAATTGCATAAATAGCACAACAAACGTGCCATATGATTATATCATAAGGAACAGAGATTTGTAGAATGTCATTGTATTGTTAAGTTGCTCACTGGAGTTGACCCAAGACTTTCCTTTGACTTCGCTGCGCTCATTCAAACGTTTAGTGACAAAGTTATCAGCTATATTCAAAAACAGTGTTACTGAACTGTTCAGTACAGGAGTTCAGCTCTGCTTCAGTTGACTAGTTCTGGGAAAAGCAGTTAGCTAGAAGACTTTGCTCAAACTAAGCTTATATATATACCACAGGGGTAGTTTTTCCACTGTTGGGATTCTTTTCATTCCAGCTAGTATATTTAAAGATTCACTATTAATTGAAATCTAGACAATATCAGACATTTCAAACATGCTTAAAAGTATTCCAGGTACTGTATTTTTCTGTTTTCCCTGTACATATCGTTGTAGCTCTACCCTTAAGAAAAGCAACTTACTGTTTATTCAGATTTTTTTTTTTCTTATTGTTTGAAGAACTCACACAGTGGAAAATGCAAAAGCAGGGAGAAGTCTTGGTCCTGTAATAACTATATCATCATACTTTTCCACACTTCTTTTGAGGAGACTGGAGTTCTGCCTAGATGTTGGTTCTTGCCCAAGTAGATAGCGTTGCAGGATAAAAAACTTACCTGATGTTACATATAGTGTTGTGCATAGAAAATACGTGGGAGAGGGGGATAGAGAAAAAAGAGGGAAATCATTTTAAGTGATCATAACTGTTGGCACAATTATATGGGAGACAAATGTGACCACAGATTTTAATGGTGTTGATTCTGTAAAGAAAATGTCTAGAAAGATGCAGGTAATTACCTGTAAAAGCACACTTCATTATCAATTGATGTATAAAGTAGAGGTTGATAATAGCAAGAATCAGATATTCTATTCAGACTTACTTTTGGAATTGTCCTGTCTAGGGTGGTGTTTCAATTTGTTCGGATTGGTAAACTTCAGTGTCATTTTTGCAAGCATAGATGAGGTAAAAATACGTAATGATTTTCAACAAAAAACAGTTCACAAAAAAGGTTTCCAGCAAACCTGAATCTTGGTTTTAATTTGTTTCGTGAAAGGTCCAGTCATATTAATTGTATAATTCCAGGACTACATACATTGGAAACTTCCATATTTTTTGCCACAGTGAAAGGAAACAATCATGTTTTCTGTCATGAAATGTGGAGAAGCATACACAGGACCAATATGAGCAGATCCTTTGACTTTACAATGTGTAAAAATGTTTTCTGTAATAAGATTGGTATGGGATGAAGTTATTTTTCATATGTATCAAAACACAAATCACTCGCTAGTGTATTTTGGTTTATTCCCAGATGTACCTTGCCATAGTCTCCCTGTGCAGTCAGAAAGTTTGAGACATTAGAAAACATCTGCAATCTCCTCACCAGCAGAGAAACCAGCTCAGTGGAGCTACAGTATGCCCAGATGCCTCCAGATGTGGTTTCCTTTTTTAACCCAGACTTGAATTCAGGTAGAGCTTAAGGATTTTTTTAATATTGGTTTTGAATTACTGGTTTCCATCATCCTGACTGAAAGGTACTGAAGAGTACATCGGATCAGTTGTACTGCATCTGAACAGAAAGTCCAGTATTTTACAGACACATTTAGTTTACTATACAAGTGCTATGCACTCACCCTGCATTTGTACAGGGTTTGGCTGGGATGGAGTTAATTTCATAGCAGCCCCCATGGTGCTGTGTTTTGGATTTGTGACTAAAACAGTGTTGATAACACACCAGTGTTTTGGCTATGCCTGAGCAGAGCTTGCAAAGCATTGAGGCTTTCTGTTTTTTCCCACTTTCCCCTCCACACTGCAAGTAGGCTGGGGGTTCGCAAGAAATTGGGAGGTGACACTGCCGAGACAGCTGATCTGAATTACCTACGGGAGTATTCCATACCATATGATGCCGTGCTCAGCAATAAAAGGTCAAGGAGAGGAGGAGGAAGGGGGGATGTTCATGGTTATGGCATTTGTCTTCCCAAGTAACCCTTACGTGTGCTGAGTACCTGCTCTCCAGGAAGTGGCTAAACATCTGCCTGCTGATGGGAACTCGTGAATAAATTATTCTGCTTTGCTTGTGTGCACAGCTTTGCCTCACTTATTAAACTGTCTTTATCTCAGCTCACAAATTTTTCTCGCTTTTGCTCTTCCAGTTCTCTCCCCCATCCTGCTGGCCGGGGAGGAATTGAGTGACTGCCTGCATGGGGGCTTAGTTGCTGGCTGGTGGGGGGCCCAATCCATCACAGCAGGACAGCTGCAGTTTTCAAAAACTGTGGATGGACTTACTGCACATTTGCGCTGTATTGAACCACCTATGCCCAGTAAGCCCCATTGATGGATTTGCTTTGTGTACTTGCACACGCTGTACAGCACGTGCAGATTTCTGCCAAACATCTCCAAGCCTTGTAGCCAGCTATTCTTCCTAGTGGAATTGTTCAGTTCACCAAGAAGTCCCTTTTCCCCATCTGTCAGAACTCCAATGGCAAATGCTTTTGCTTGCAGCTTGTGCAGCACTACTGCATTAGGTTTTCTGAAGCATCATTCAGTAGCTTTAACTGCTCTGCCAAACTGCAGGATTTCTGGGCCAATAGTTCATTTAGGAGGATTATGAGTGCTGCGGGTTTCACATTAGTACTGCCAGTGCCTGTCTCTGTGCCTCTGGCTTTGTGTGTAACATCACCGCATTTCCTTTCGGTGCATCATTTGTCTCAAGTATTCCATCTGCCACTAGGTTTGCAGGGAACATGGAAAGATCATTTATCATTGGTAGACTTTCTTTATGTTCTTCGACCTGGACATTTCTTTAGGTCTTCTGATTTTCTCAGGTCAGAATTTCTCAGAGATAATAGCTGTTGATGTAGGAAGCTGCAGTTTTCAGTATAAGTCTGACTACATTCAGGTAGTACAGTCGTCTTTCTTTATCTTGAGAGCATCATGCAGGGAATCCCAACTCTGAAATTGTATGAAAATCTAGCCCAGGTCTGATAATGATCCTTTCAAAGCTGGTGATAATACACTTCCACAAAATGAAGTGGGTGCTTCTGCACTGCAGTCTGTGGGTTCCAGGAGACTTAACTTGGGGATCAAGTGACATCTACGTGCTTCTGGAGAAGTCATGTGGGATGACACACTGGCATCTCTGTACTATACTCTCCAGAACTCCTGATTCTGGAAGCACATTGCAAAGGTGGTTTAGATATGCCTGCGTGCTTTCCACAAGGTCCAGAAAGATTTGTTAGCATGGGCTTTGCACCACCTACAGGTAATAAAGCTGCCTCTAGACCCAAACTGGCCCTGGATATAGCACAGGACTAATCCACACCTGTTAGATGCAGCTAGTACTGATCTGCGTAGGTAATTAATCTAATCTGCACTCTGAACAAACCATATAGGTAATACTTGGAAAATTCACTGTATTTCACTCCTAGCTTATCTGGAGGATATCAATGCTGGATGCTATTCTTAGCACCATAAACAGGAAGAACTTTTGTCTTGGGTAAATCAGGAGCCTATACAGTGTCTTTGGATTGCTTGACATCAGAAGTACTGGACTTGCTTGTGCAGTTGCAGACTTCTTCACTGAAAATGACTGATACCGACAATCACTACATTTACACAACACTGTGAGATGCCAAGAGTATCTCTGGCACCAAAAATTTTAAAGTGTTTCTGTTCCTCACAGTCTTTTGACTGTTGTGTACAATCTGGGAATTTTCACCGCTATCTTCCTGTGCTTACCAGACTACGTTCTCAGTCAGCCTGTCTCTTTCTTAATTCACAGCTCCTTTAGCTGGAGCTGATACACTTGTTCAACACTACTGTCTGTTACTGTTTTCTTCATTTTCCTGGATGTTTCAGTTAGATTTTTCCCTGGTACTTGAAGACATTTTGGTATCAGTTATATTGTTTTCCTGAGAGCCATAGTCATGCTTTCTATGAATGTTTCCTGTCTTGAATCAGGGACTCTTCATGTATGTGAGATTGCACATATGAAGGATTTATTTGCTGCCTATGGGTATTTGCTAGTGCACAAACTGTATGGAGTTTTTTGGTGCCCAAATCACCTAACATGGGCTAAGAACTGTGCTGAGGAAAGTGACAGTGGCTGCAGGGTGGCTATTGACTGAGGGGAAAAGGAGCAAGCGCTTCATCTTCCATGCACAGCATGTCTTTGGCCTCGTGAGTCATCCTCTGGGAGTGTTTCAAACTGGAGATTATATGCTGCTTTTCATATGGCCCAGCCTTCAGTAGCCCCCAGGAAGGTGATGGGCAGTGCCTTTCAAAAGTCTGGAGGACCATTTGGACAGGCTGTTTTGCAGAGGACACGTTCCACATGCCATCACATGTGAACTGCTGGTATAGAAAAGCCCTAAAACTTAACACATTAACTGAAGGCTTGCTTATAATAATTTCAGTGCCTTTCCGTGGAACCAATGCAAAAGAGTACTTGCAAATCTGCCGTGATTTAATTACTCTTCAAGCTAGTTCCCAGAGTCAGCTCTTTTATTA
Source organism: Pygoscelis adeliae (assembly GCF_000699105.1). Lineage (NCBI taxonomy): Eukaryota > Metazoa > Chordata > Aves > Sphenisciformes > Spheniscidae > Pygoscelis > Pygoscelis adeliae. The sequence goes on from NW_008824056.1 coordinate 4,278,818, forward strand.
CTGTACATGTAACATTTTGACCCTTAGGATATATATTTAGAGCAGCTGAATGCAGCAGTTGTTGTGGGAAGTGCTGCAGAATGCCCCAGTTTTTTGTTTCATTTTGTTTGCTGTAATAGATAGAAAAAAAGAATTGCCCAACAGTCTTGTGTTTTATACTATTTTTATTTTCAGTTAATATTTATTTTGAGCTAGGTTAGATTAACTTAATGTGCATTGTAAGTGTGCATGCACACGCCCAAAAACTAGATTTGACTTCACAAAAGTAGACCACATATGTCCTAAATTTGCTTATGGGACATTATCATGATTGCACTCAAGAATAATTCAAGTGGAATGATGCTGTTATGCAGTCAGTAGAATCAAAACCTGGGCCTTAGCATCTGTGTATTTATAAACTGGTTTTCAGTGATATTAAATAAAGAAAATTGATTTTATCACCGTATCAATTTAATGCTTCATTTTAAGTTAGACTTTATCAAAAACATACTCTATCCAGATACCTTGACGAAACTATCTGTACTTGTTTGAAAGCACAGACACGTGACTCCTCTATACTTCAAGTTTCTGAGTCTATCCAGTTTGGGCTGCTATGAAAGTAGATGTCTGGTATTCAAACTGACTGGAGAGTTACCTCAGTCCATTTTTTCTTGAAGCAGTGTATGCTGGAGAAAAATGTAGTGTCAGTGGGTTCCAATGACCTTCAGTAAGTTTGTCTCTATGACCCAAATCAATGGTTCTTTAAAAGCCATTCCAATTAGTGGTAGTTTTGAACAGATCTATTTTTCTGTGGACCTGTGTCCAGAGATTTAGACCTACAAACCTCTGAGGAGAAAGGCACTGATTGAAAGAGGAGCAGAGCCAAATAATGCAGGTGGCAGAACTGACTGAGGATGGCTCCTACCTACTCCTTTGCCTTCTGTGCATTTCCTGCACTGAAACTTATAAAACTTTGCCATAGCTATAGCTTTATCAAACCCAGATGATGTAAATAACTTTTTTTGGAAGTAGAATGGATTTTTGTTGTTTCTTAGAAATAGGATCACACACGGCATACTTGACTTGTAGGAAATTCAGTGTGATGTAATTTCTATACTCCTAATGTCAAGGTGTGAGAATGCTTACTTTACTGATTGTACTGAGCTTCTTGTAGTTCTTTGATGGTATGTAACAATGGATAGTATTGCTTGAAAGAAAAGTAATTTACTCCAAGATAGAGAGTTCATTGAACCAAAATATTCTGTCTGTCCCCATGAGAAGAAATGACTTGGAGGGTTATCGGGGACCGTAGCTCAGGGAGAAGTATTCTTCAGCATTTTTATACTGTCTTGCTCTTTGCCTTCTTGCATGTATAATTTCAGCTGTGATACAACATGGGTATCGATCAGCTGATGAAGAAGAAGGGAGTATTTTATATAGCAAAGGCAACAAATAGCCATGACAAATAGTACTACAACTCATGCCCTAGCTCTGAGTGTATCCCAGACGCACCGTACAGGCTATTAATCTTTACTTAACTTTGCCTGGTTCTAACATTTGCATGTGCTGCTTAGATGAAAGCAATTTTCTTATGGAGAACTTAGAATATTGTGATAATCCTTCAGCCAGCCTGGATTCTTAGCATGGTTGTTCTGTTCACTCGACCATTGACATGCCAAAAATTCAAGCACATGCTTATGGATATGAGAAGAGTTAAATTCCTGCCTAAGTGCTTATGGTCCTGGCAATTTAACACCAGATTTACACTGATATAATTGTACTGATAATATTTCTTACTTATTTTAATGTGAATAAGACTAGGTTCACTGCATCTTAAAATGTGGTTCCATATATTGTTTTCCCATTATGAAAGTGGTTTGATTTCTGCACCCAGCTCTCATTCCTACCTTTCCCCTCTCAGCACTACAGCTTGCTAACCTTTCTGGGGTTTTACTACTGAAAAGTTACTGATCAGTGCTGGCTTTGGTCCGTCTTCCCTGCAACCAGCCTGTTTTTCCCACCTGGACTCGTACATTGGTTGCACATAAGCATTTTCATGGCTACCCAGTTACTCTTGCTGGGAACTGATCTAGCCAGAAAATATCTTCTTTTTATCCCCAGGCAATTTTTAGTTGGCTGCGTGGCCACAAAAATGCTTTTGCCAGCTTGGTAAAGGGGTAGCATGTGGGCAGGAACAAGCAGCTGGGTGTGGAAGAGGTGATAAACGGCAACACTCTGGTTTCATGTGGAAGCATGATGTCGTTTGTGTGGATACAGCTGTTTGTGGACCACACATAAACTGAATCTGTGAAAAGGTTATATTACTGCAGTGCTGCTTTTAGCTTGGATTATTTCTTGAGCTGGATTTGCCACTGAAGCTAAAATATCATGCAGCTGCACTCTCAGATGGTTCCATAGTCTTTACATGCTGGACCTGTGTGATACTGGATCACCCAGAAGGAGAACTTTGATTCAGATCTGATGTGAACACCTGTAAATATTTCTGTCAAATGAAGCAGGGCAAAGTTTGTGCTGGCCTAATGCCTGTGTACCTGCCTTACTCCAGCTGCAGAAAGGCAAGACAGTACCTGATTTGGCAGAAAGCTGGCTAGCATAAAGTCAGCCTTTCAAGAAAAATTTTAACTTGGAACTGCCAGAGTGAGTTAAGTTCAGCATTTTGCGTTGTATGGGTATCATACATTTGATCCAGGCTGTAAAATCATCAACCCATTTCTTCCAATGCACACTTCTAACAGTGCTTGCTGTACTGTATCCTTTGAGGTCAGACATGTACATACCATAAATATGTTCGGATCTGAGAAGCATAGAACTGCGTTGAGATTTCAGTTCTCATATGGTAAGAACAATGAGTGGAAGGTAAAAAGGAAGATACAAATCTTAGTCCTTTGGACAGAAAAATATTGTATCTCTTCTAGAGAGTATTTTAGTATCTGAGGTGTTCTTGTTAAAAGATAAGAGCTTTGTTAATTATGCTGTTGCCTCATTAGTTAAAGAGTTTTTGCAAAAATGTCAATTAATTTTTAAAGCAGTACATGGCTACCACTTGTAATCCAGACTGGCTTTAGGTACTGTATGTGTTTTTTACTGGAAATGTGGAGGTGGGGAAGGAAAAGAAGGAACTGTTCACTCTTTGGCTCACAAAAGGTATTAGGTTGCATTGCTGGGAACTGATACATTTTACTGGAAAAGGAGGTACAAGCAGAGGCTATGCAGTTACCCCTCTCTGCCTCATTTTCCTCCTGTTTTTTCCAAGCCTGTTACTAAGAGGGAAACATTTCTAGAGAGAAGGGGTGGTTCTGTTTCCATGGCCAAGTGATACCTGCTGTCGAAGGTGCCAAATGATTATTTTAGCTTTGTGGCGTGATTACCAGAGTACTTGTGGAGCTACACAAAGACTTGCAATTTCTTTCATAACAGTTCTCTCAATAAAAATGCCTGTCCAACAGAGAATTCTGCTCTGATTTATAGTTTCTGAATTTGACCAGAAGATTATGTTGATTTAAGTAACATTAACAGTTTAAGCAACATTAACTGTCTGAGCAGCAGTCTTCTGTCTGCAAGTGAAAGGGTTTAGCGAGTTTACATGGGTATAAATCAGGTTTGCTTACAAAAGGTCCCATTTCTGACCTGCCATCTGTGGAGTTATTCCCCAGACGAACCTTTTGAATATCCTACCAAAGCTGGGGAATTAATGGTTTGTTTCCAAATCTGAATACCCCAACAGATAAGGTTTCGGATGTTAATCAAATGTACAAAAGACTATTTTGATTTTCTTTGTAAGATATTAACTATACAGTATGGTGCTTGCATATCCAGAATTCACGAGAGAGTTACAAATCCCTCTGTTGTGTTAAATCAAGTCTAAAACCAGACACCTTAATCTCTAATTTATTACATCTTTTTCGTTTGCAAATGAAACCATGAATTGTAAATTCAGCCTTACCTGACTTACGTAACTCTTGAGGCCTGAACTTGTCATCTTTTTGGGATTAATTTTATACAGGCTTGCATTTAAGAACTCATAAAACTTGATTCTTGCCTGATGTAACTGTCTAAAGCAGCAGTGAATTTGGGCAGTTCTTTCAGTAAAAGATTGATAAAGATTTTTGCTGAGTTTGAGAATGAAACTGGTATGATTCTATTAATAACTTGCAATTACACTGTTTTGCTGTTGATAGTAATTCTCATACTGTGAACTCAAATAGCTAACTTTACACTGACTGCACCCTGAAACACGGAATGGCTGAGGCCATTTGGCAAAAAGCGCAGTGTTTGTTCAAAAGAGACAAAGACACCTATCAAGAAAGGTTAGCAATGATTCTCACTACTTTGCTTTTTTATTTATGAATGTGGTACAGCATCAATTTTAGTATCTTTTCCTTGCATTTCACCTGCTTTGAAAAAGTAAGTGAGAGTACGTTAAGGATATTATGGAAAGATGTAGCTTCTGATAGTTTCTGGTGTCTTTTTATTGTGCTGCTTTTGTAACTTCTGACAGTCCAGCTTGTCACTGGATCTCATTAGATGCACGTTTTTTCTTCGGTTACGGTTCTCAAGCTGCTTTTCATTACTGTAATGTGTGAGTGCCTGTGAGGTAAGGAGTGCTTAAAACACTTCTGCAAGATATAAGAATAATAATAGCCCTCATTTATAGATAAGTACACAGAGATTGTGACTCATCCATGATAATACAGGAAGGCTACAGCCTGCCAGGGAACAGGACCCCCTATGAGGTTTGCTTCTTAACTGGAACATCTCTCATCTCTGTGTCATTGAAAAAAGTGTGTATCTGCTTCATAGTGGTGGAAAACACACTCAGTGCTTATTATTTATGCTGGTAATTATTCTTACAATAATTAATTTAGATCTGTCAGTAAAGAAAATGTTAAGATTGAAAACATTTTTACTAGCTTACTGCATATCATAGGCACACATTTGTAGAGGAATTCTCATTTAAAAAAACTTGTATGTCATTTACTACATATCATTAGGTGAATATTTGAACATACTGGGATGAATATAAATACTTGCTGTATTATAAGTATTCATGTTTTATACACATATGAAATATTAAAAATCATTTATTAAGCAATTACTAGTACCAGATCTTGCCAGATGGAGTAGTTATCTCAGTCATTTGAAATACGGTAATTCTAATAACTCTATACTCACTGTAAATGAGCAACATGTGTCCTAGGTCCTCTGCTATCTTAAAGTACAATTCTACTTAACCAGCCATGATTTATTTTCTTTCCCACAGTCATGAATCACCAGCACCAAATAACACCCAGCACAGCCATGTCGCAGCAGAGTCGTCCTCCCCAGACTCCGCAGCCAGGACTGTTGAACCTGCCTAGTGCACTGACCACACAGCAACAGCAGCAGCAGAAGTTAAGGCTCCAGAGAATCCAGATGGAGAGGGAGCGAATTAGGATGCGTCAGGAGGAGTTACTGCGACAGGTAACGCCAAGGATACTCTTTTATTTTGTTCAGGAGCCTTTAGTTCAATGCATCCAAATTTTTACCAGGTACAATTAGTAGCTCTGTTACTTTATGTCAAGATTAACCATTGTTTTAGGTAAGGGTAACCAAAAAGCTAATATAAATAGAACATTTCATTTTTTTTCTCTAAACTAGCATTGAACAGAACACAAAATGGCCATCTGTCAGGAGTTACAGACCTGGTGTCTTTCTTACCAGCTGTAATAGTAGTGTAAGGACCAAATTCTGTTCTGTGTCTGTTTATAAATCTAGAGCAACTATCACTGATTAATTCTCAGTTTAACTTGGTTTGCATAGTAGACCGTGTTCATGCTTCACTGAAGATAAAGGCAGAACATATGGAGTTGTTCTTGACTCTGATCCCAACTCTATAACTTGCACCCTTTGCCTTTGAATTAAAATAAAATCACATTCACATCTTACATGAATACCTCTGATTTGAAGACTTTCCAGAGCTGATTCTTTGTGGATGTTTTGTTTATTGTTCTATTTCTTAAGTTTCAGCTCTCTATAATGACTCATATTGTACAAGATGGGTATGTAACTTCCTTTACACTGCCTTAAGGAAATAAAAAGTTTTAACAATTGTGTTTCTTGTGTTACGGACGACTCCACTGATGATGATGTGTTTTGCATGGCATATTAATCAGCTTCCTTAAGAGAAAATAAATAACCTATTTCTCTCAGGAACAGTGTGAACGAAGTACATTTTATCGAGAATAACACCATTGTTGGTGGCCTTGTAAACGCTGCAGTTACAGTTCTAAGTACCTTTAAAAATGGTAACTTTCACAAAATCACAGAAAGGTTGAAGTTGGAAGGGACCTCTGGAGGTCGTCTGGTCCAACCCCTCTGTTCAAGCAGGGTCACCCAGGGCCGGTTGTCCGGGACCATGTCCAGATGGCTTCTGAATACCTCCAAGGATGGAGACTCCACCACCTCCCTGGGCAGCCTGTGCCAGTGCTCTGTCACCCTCACAGTGACAAAGTGTTTCCTGATGTTCAGAGGGAACCTCCTGTGTGTCAGTTTGTGCCCACCGCCTCTGGTCCTGTCACTGGGCACCACTGGAAAGAGCCTGGCTCCTTCCTCTTTGCACCCTCCCTGCAGGTGTTTATATACATTGATGAGATCCCCCTGAGTCTGCTTTTCCCCAAGCTGAACAGTCGCAGCTCTCCTGATAGGAAAAGCAGTGGGCCCACATTTTCCCTAGCCTTCCTATTGTCACCTAGGTTCTTACAGAAGCCTTTCTTGTTGTCTTTGACTCCCCTGGCCAGATTCAATTCCAACTGGGCTTCAGCTTTCCTAACCTCATCCCTGCATGCTCGGACAGTGTCTCTGTATTCCTCCCAGGTTACCCATCCTTACTTCCATCCCCCGTGGAAATACTACTAATAATAATGATTTTGTGGAATTATTATTTCATGCCTTCAGTCCTTTTGCCTTTGGGTTTGTACCATAATTTGTGGTTATTTTAGGGTAACATTTGTTCATACTGCATTTAGAAATACAGTATGACATTTCTTTGCAGCAGGTAGAAGCATGTTTGTTACTGGGCTAATGACGCCAATTGGCTGAACTTTTCTGATAATTTATTTTATTAGAGAACCATAAGTTGCTGTAATGTTTTGAAATGCTAGTGACTTGTATAAAATGCAAAAAGAAGCCTAAGAAAAATCCTCACACTTAGATGCCCCCTGAGGAGGAGTAGCAGAGTATATGTCATGGCTTGATGAGCCACAAGTGAGGAGTGATGCACTTTTTCTTCCAAGTCTGGAGGAGAATGACTGAGAGAAAACACATTAGTGATGAAAACAGACTGGAGCATCTCAATGACCTCTAGAAGACTTTGTGGGTAGCAAAGAAAGGGACACATACATCTTTAAAACCTTTAGGTTTGAAATAGAGATCTGGATGAGCAGAGCAGATTTACCAGAAGGGAGATGTGCTCACAAAGGATTTGTCATCTTTTAGAGACAGCAGTCATGAAAACCTCAAATTAACGGCCAGCTTTTTGGTTTTCTCTCTGCAGCCTTTGAATGTTGGTTTTGCTAAATATGTTGTTGGTTTTTTTAAAACATACTATCTCAGTAAAATTAATGGAAGAAAAGGTCTTTAATGTTTGTAATGATTGAGAATTTGAGGTGCTCTTTTTCCATGCTTTTATTTCAGAACAAATAATTTTTAATTGTATTTTACCAAAACATCACTTTTCAAAAAGTAATAATAGACATTATTACACTCGCTCACCAAATTAAAGGTTATTAGAATTGTCTTGAAAGTGCTTTTTTTTCTTTATATACAGAAAATGCAGTTTGATATGGGTCTTTATACTAATACAGACTTCTAACAACAAGAATATGACTACTTTTCTTCCCATGTACAAACTATATGTAAGTCAAATTTCTCTCCAGTTACACCATTGGAACCTTTGTAACTTGTGCAGACAGAAAGACCAAACGTAGGATGAATGTACATAATATCATGTAGTAGGTTTTTGTAAAAGAGAAATTGATAACAAAATGAAAATGGATGTCTGACAAGAGAATCGCAAAAATGTAAATGAGAGTATTTGTAAAAACACTTCACAACAATATATTTGCTTCATTTATATTTTTTACTCTTTTACCTCCTTCCTCTAAATATACGTATAAGAATGTAAAAAAAAATTCTTAACAAAAGTAATTAACAAAAATTCATTAATATAGTTTGAAACTGTACAGCACCATCTAGCTGCATTTGAAAAAAAAAGCATTAAAAATATCTGCTTCTATAGCTCCTGCAGCAACACTTGGCTATCTTTGCATGTGATTATTCCCGTCATCTTTGGTGAATATATGTACATGTTCAAAGTTAAGCAAATGCTCGGTGCTCTTGCTGAACAGGGGTGAAAGGCAGATATGATTCCACTACAGTTTCTGAATTTTTTTACCTGCTCATGTCAGGGCTGAATCTGACTTTCATGGTTCAGACCTGAGTCTGGAAACTGTACAGACGCCAACGTCTTTTGCCCATGTTCAATTTCCATTACCCTTAATTATGATACATTACCTGTGTGTGCAGAGCTATGCTCAAGGTGGTGGTCTCTGACCTGAGCAGTGATCTCAAGTCTTTTGCATACCTTCTCCTTTACTATCAAGAGCTGAGAACATAATAGAGATGGGTGTGGGAGGAGAGTAGGGATATCTGGTATGAGCTTAGTCATAATTGTCATCGTGCTAATAACGCGTTTAGCTATTTTTACTCTCTTTGGCTCTGTTCTTGCTTCAGGACAAGAGCAAATTAAGCTTCAGAACAGTTGTGCCATTAACACAAGGGCTGGTTTCCCTGCTCTGCTGACTGTGTTTTACTTTGAAACTAATACACACACAACACTCTGCAGCTGTGCCGTACTTAATCAAGCCTCCAACTTATTATGCCCAGTACCACCCTGCACCTATGGTGTTTGTTTGAGCTCCACATTATATAAAGCAGGACAGTATTACTTTGCATTACTAAAGTTTTCAGAACTGCTGTAGCTCTTGGGGAACAATGTACTTCCCACCCAAGGAAAGCAAGATGCAAAATCCATCCTTCCTGACAGAACTTTGTGAACTTTCCTGTCAGTAACCTGAGCACTCCTGAATCCTGGCAGCTGAGAAGAATGTGACAAATCCCTCTGGAGTCGTCACTGTTGAAGTACAGTTACTCCTGCCCTGCCCTGCCCTTTCACTGTTGCTTTTGCTTTTCTAGTGTAACCTATCTAAGGGAAAAATGCTGAGTAAGTGTGCACACTGCTGCTAGCAACTGTGAGGAGGTGCGGAGAGTTTGAGTGAGAGGGGAGGAATTCCTTTGGTGGGTCACAAACCTCCTTTCAGCCTGGCAGCAGCTGCTGGCTCCCCACAGCCGTTCCTGGCTGCAGCTGCTTGGGTGGAGCAGCACACCCAGCTGGGATGAATACGCGGTTCTGGAAGATCTCTGCTTAGGGAATTTGTTTCCTCCTTTGTCCTCCTCTTCATTTAGTTGGTAAAGCCTCTAGAACTGCAGACTGAGTACATGCAAGAAGGGCAGCATTTCAGAAAACTAGTATGACAGCTTCTATTTAAATGTTTCCTTACTCAGTTTTGTCATTCTGGAAAGAGTTAATTTTCTTACTGATTTGTTTTTGTCAGCTTTCCAAAGGAAAAGGGAGAATCTGCTTGCTGCTCAAGAGCTTCTTGGAAATGGAAGTAGTTAGAGGTGATGCCAGTAAGAAATCATTGAAGGGGTCCTACAGGGAAGACGTCCCAGCACTTCTCTGTGTGCACAAGTGCCATCTTGCACCTTGTTTGGAAGGGCGGGGATAGTCACAAAAAGGCAGCACTACTCAAAGGTTCCTTTCTGATCCCCCTATCCTATTTCATAAATATGCGCACAGAAGGATACAGGGGCTCAAAAGAGGCTGTAGAAGGAGCAGTGTATGGGGATGCAGAGGAAGATTTATCACTGATTTGTCCCCGCAGAGTAGAACCTTACTGGCCTGCTCCAGCCTGAACGGAAAAATTCCCTCCTGTGCTCTTTCCACTGCACAGACTGGCCCATAGTCTGCTTTTTTGATGGCACAGGCAATATCTAGATGTCTCACCTTCCACCCTAAGTATGAGGACTGGCAGAAAAGGAATTGCAGTGACACGCAATGTAAACTCACTATAAAAAATGCTCTCACTCATCTCCCCCAGCTGGAAATGACTGTTTGGCAACTAAGCATGGAGCTCAGTTCAGTTCTGCCAAGGAGGGTTCCAGGAGATGTGACAATGAATTTCTAGATTAATCTGGTGTACAGCTAAAAAGGGGTTTACATCAGAATTGTGTTCAGAGGCAGTGAATAATTCAACTCACTGTAATGCTTTGAAGCTGTTAAAGATTTTCGCAAATAACCACTGGTGTAGCTTTTTGACATGCCTTTGTGATGTCAGAGTACTGTGGGGTTTTTTAATTTACTTTGTTTTGTTACTTATTTAGAAAATCCCCTTTGGGTTTTTAAAATAGCATATGCTGTAGTGCCAAGCAGATCATTATGGGCATTTGGTCCTTTTTGAACTAAATGCTAAGGATTGTCTCTGCTGGTGAACAGGAGGCACTCCTGTATTTGAGAGCTAAGAGCTAATTAGAGTAGCTAAGGTTATTCTTGTAGCTTGTGACTGTAATATTGCCATTCACAGGGCTGCGAGAGGTCTCTGGGTTTTTTTGCCAGACTTTTTAACCTAGGGTAGAAAATTCCTGAATATTCTTTTTAAGAACCTTGTAGTCATGCTTAGAATAGAGAACAGGACATAACAGGCTATCACACAGCTTTTATGATTGTGTAATTGATCCATTACTATTGACCATTGTTGTAATAATATCAAAGAAGCAAAGAAGTCTAACATCTGTAGCAGTAGTAAAATTGTAGTGTGACTTCTGAACAAATCACCTGCATCAGGCAGCAGCAGAGCACTTTAATGTATGGTAGAGACAGTACTCTGCTTCCCCAGCCTAACTCTGACTCCAGTATGCAGGAGTCTGTTGTTCCGTATTATGAAGTACATGTTGAGTTAATATTACAAGCAACATGCAATATGTTGAAATACAGACATGGGAGGTGCCACGCTGTTCCCCAAGTGAGAGTAGATCAAGTAACTTTATAATAAATGTAGTGTTTCTTGCAACAAAGAAGAGACAAGACATTTTGTAAATGCCAGGGTGAGTCTTTCTTTAGGGTGCTGGAGGCTTTTCAGCTCACAAATTGTCTTGGTTTGCAAGGCCTGTCTAAATCATGTGGTAGATTAAACATTCCTGGAATGGATTGTTGGCCCTGCTGCAGTTAGCGGTTAGGAGGGCCAATTACTGTATCTGGGGACATGATTAATAAACCTGGGTATGAATCTCCCCTTGTGGTGGAGACCATGGTGCCAACTAGCACCATGTTTTCCAAAGAGAACACTATCTGATTGCATGGGTCAGCTACAGGACAGAAAACAGCCAGCCAGCATTAAGGTCTGCAAATACATGTGAAATTCACAGCACTTTGTGCAGGAGCAGTAAGTCCAGCCCTGGAAAGAATGGACATTTTGCAATGCTTTCCTATTTGTGGAAGGCAGTTCAGTGAAAAACCTTCAAGTTCAACAAAAATCCTTCTCAAATGGCTGACTGTTCATCTTACTGACCATAGGATAAACAGCCTACAGCAGTAATGTAGTCTCTGAGCTCTTGTTCTTACTTTGTTAATAGTCTATTCTGAGCTACTTCTGGAAATTAAATTACCATAGAAACGGGGAGTAAGTTACAGAACTTACCGGTATTTTAGGTTTTTCCCCCTTATAATATGATATAGAAAAATCTTTGTGTCTTTCTGGAGGAAGGCAGTGCCTGTGTCTATTCTGTAAAAAGGAGGTACGGTTGCAGCAAGTATAGGCTAACCTGAGTTTAGAAGGCCAGTAACTGTGACATTGAAGTAGCACAGGTTTCAGCTTGGCCTATACAAGCTTGCCTGTGGCACACACTTGGGTGTCTGGCCCACAACAAAACCTGTTCTGTTGTCATTTTGCTCCTGTTAGCTACAATTAGTTGTCCCAAGTACAGTCGTAGCTGTTTCTTGAAGTGGCACAGACATTGCAATATCAGAAAGTGTTGTTTATTTGGCTGGGCATTTTTTGAGTCATTCTGTAAGAGAAATGAAAAACTGCCAGGAAATTCTTGCCTATTTCTGTGCAGTTCAGTGTGAGAGGAAGAATATTTATTTCGTGGAGGGTTAAAGATGTGAAACTCCCTTTGTGAACAACACTGTTTTTTGCAGTGTACTTTGATTTTATGTGCAACTGCATTTTTTAAGTAGTTGGAGTTTCAGAAATCTCTACTAGTGCTTCGTCAATGAAGAGTTTGCACATTGTGCCCAGGGCTTTCAGCACTCACAAAAACATACTGATCTTGGCAGTTGAGTGGCTTACTCCATGTTAGATAAACCTCATCTTGGAACTTAAGCTGTTCTGGGAGGTGTGTCCTTAAAACGCAGCCTGTGTATCTGTATTAACCTAAATTTAGGTAATACAGGTGCAGTTTTGGTTGGTTCTTTTTGCCAGATGGAACAAGCCAGCAGCAGTAGATGTAGATTCTCTGCTCTTTTCAGTGTTGTTTATTTGGCTGGGCATTTTTTGAGTCATTCTGTAAGAGAAATGAAAAACTGCCAGGAAATTCTTGCCTATTTCTGTGCAGTTCAGTGTGAGAGGAAGAATATTTATTTCGTGGAGGGTTAAAGATGTGAAACTCCCTTTGTGAACAACACTGTTTTTTGCAATGTACTTTGATTTTATGTGCAACTGCATTTTTTAAGTAGTTGGAGTTTCAGAAATCTCTACTAGTGCTTCGTGTTTTGCTGTTTTGGAAAGGTACTAGGAGGAATCAGACTTACGGGAGGAGGGGTGTGTTTGTGCTTCTGTAGTGAGCTCAAAGGAAGAAGGCATGACAAGAAGAATGAGAAAAGCCTCATGTTTCCTGTGCTCATTTAATTAAATGTGTTCCATAAAGAAGAGATTTATCTCTGTCTATGTTTAAAAACAATTCCATGGAATTGTACAGATTTTTCAGTGTTGTTTGGAAACCTTTCCTCACTTCCTTCATACACATCTTTTGTTTTAAATACAGTACTTCTACAGTGGCTGTGGAAAGCAGTGGAGTGAACACAAGTCTTTCAAAGTAATAGAATTTACTAGTCTTAGAAATAAGCTGTCTTTGGCAGTATAATGAGAACAATTATGTAAAATTAATTACTTGGATAGAACTTTAGGCTGTCAGTACGTCACTACCTGTTGTGGAAACACAAGGCACTAGAATATCATCCCTGCTAGGCATCTGGCATTTTTAATCAAGAGAGTTCCAAAACTCTTGCTGTGAATCCACCTACTAATTGTCAACAAATACACCCTTAAATAATGGCCTTTCTTCTCTACAGGTGCATGACTTTTCCTTCATAGATTTTCTTTGGCATTGCTCTCTGGTCAAACAGTTGGTTGTTAGCTTTTGTCACCTCTGGTTAATCATTACTATCAACTATTCAGCTTTAGTATTTTTCTGGGCAGCATATTTTTAGTTCAGTTTTTCTCTTTAATGAGTAGGGAGCTTGGCAAGCTCTCCCCTACCCCTCCAACACATACATAACACAATCCCCAACAAGTTGAGACATTGATTTTTACTATATGATCCATTGAGAAGTTGCTGGATACAGAAAAGATTGTCCACCACCTCCTAAAGGCGAGAAATTTTCAAGCTTATGTTGATGTGCAGTTCTATTGAACAATACAATTGAATTTCAGTCTGATAATTGAAAAAAAAATGACGTGACAGCTGGCAAGAAATTATTAAGAAGATTGTCCAACAGAAAAGCTGTATCTTGTACAGAAAGATGTATGTATGCACATGGTCATTCTTTGATTCATAGAGTCACGGGATAGTTGAGGTTGGAAGGGACCTCTAGAGATTGTCTAGTCCAACTCCCCCGCTCAAAGCAAGGTCAACTTAAGCAGGTTGCTCAGGGCTGCATCCAGTCAGGTTTTGAATATCTCCAAGGATGGAGACTCCACAACCTCTCTGGGAAACCTGTTCCAATGTTCGATCACCCTTATAGTAAAAAAGGGTGGTGTTGGGGCAGTATTTTCAGTGCACTAACGCATGTGCAAAGTAGCAAAGAGAAATAATTTCCATCAGATTAGGACTTATTCATAATATTCTGAAAGAGGCAAATACTTGGATCTTGAACAGGATGTTCTCATTTTATTTTTAATAATAGCATTTGATTTTTAGAAATTACAGCAACCAGAATGATAACCAACGTGTATTTTACATGTTGGCAAACTAGGGGAAAGGCTTTTTTTTTTTTCTTTTTTTTTTCCCTGTTCTGATCTTCTCTTTATTAGTGTAGAACAATGTCCAGTGAGATTTGAAAATGCACTGCCCAAGTATCAAAAACATTCATTGCTGGATTGGGCTTTAACAAAAAAAAAAAATCTTAGCTAAGTATGTCCTGCCTCATTTTATCTGTCTTCCATTTCTTCTCTCTTCATTTCTCTTTCAGTATTTCTTTCTTTCTGGCTGTCTTTTCTCTTTTTCTTTCTGGCTGTCTTTCTAGTATTAGCCTTGCTTGTGTTGCTGCAGTTGCTATTCTTATATTTAAAAAACCACTTTCAGTATCTTCATGTAGACAGTTAAAAAAGCCAGTCTGCCCATTTTCTGAGGTTTGTACATTTTCACAGACTCCAGCTGATTTAATTATAAATAGAAACATCACCGTTAGAATTGTCATTTGACAAATGTAATGACATACATAAGCTATTAAGAATCTTCAGGCTATTTATTCTTAACACTTACTAAATAATGACACCATCTATGTAAATTATTATTTATCAGTGAATATATTGATAATTTTATTATAAAGGAAACACTGCATTAATGGACATCAATATATGTTAATTACCAATGAATAATTGTTACATTATTCATGAAGAGACCAGACCGGTCCTCCTCAATGAAGAAAGCAATTGAAAACGTAGTAAAACATCATATTCTAGCCTCAAAAACATGTTAATCTTTTCTGTACTTGGGAGAGTGAATGACTGATTCAGTGGAGAAAAGTTTTCTACTAGGATTTAAATGAAATATTTCCTTTGCTTATTTCATTAAAAAAAAAAGTTGATTAAACTAGGTAAAAAACAGATACAGCTTTATTATTTTAAGGTCTTAGGATATTTGTTTGGAACATCCCCGTGGAGCCAAACAACCTTTGTATAGACCTCTGTACCACTAGATGTCATGGTTGTTTCACAGAGGTAATGCTAGAAGAATTTATCTTTCAGGAAGAGTTCTGAAACAAGTTTCCTTTGGCTCTCATTGCTCGTTTGTCATCCTAAAGACAGTGTACGTGAGACAGGTCATTAGGCAGATGCTTGCTATTAGGCAGAGGGTTCATTCTAAAGATTATTGGGTCAAAGTCTTGGCTCCAGTGGTTTTCTTCTAACATGTAAAGTACTTTATGGTTGCACGTGATATTCTTCTGCTTTGATATATAGCAAATTATGTCATCTAGTAGCAACTCACATAGTTTCAGTGCCTGATTTTGCTCTCTTTTGCACCAGTCTAAACTGAGAGCAATTTCACTTAAGGTAAGCTGTTACAAACAGATACATGGGAGATTAAATTTGAGTCTGCAGGTTTTAAACTGCTTTATTATTGCTACTCCAGCTCTCAGAGAACTTGGCCTCACTGAACAGTAAACTGAAATTGTAATTTGAGTGTTACACAGCTCTAGTATGCATGTGAAAACCCTCAACTGGAGTTAGCTGACCCATGAAGTGTGGACAGGCTGTCAGTAATCAGTTGTAATGTGCAGGCCTATCAGTGTTCCATGACGAGGTGACACACAAGTTGTCCTAAGTTATACCATAGGTAATTTGATTTTGTAGGGATTATCTCTGTGGCCAGCAAGGCTATAGAGGTGCAGTCATTCTGCAGGTAGTTGTGCTTGTTCAAGGTTTGACTTTCCCCTGGCTGTCTGCCACTGCCCCTCGCTAGAGGTTGCCAATGTGACAGCTCTGCCAGTAAAGGCATTTATATGAGCATTTCGTGATCTGCATCATGAAAAAAGAGTGAGGCTAGTTTAAACAGGCAAACAGGCTCTCTGGTTTAGTGTGAAGCTGATTAGAAAGTCCTCAAATACTTCTGCCTGCTGGCTGAACTATGGGACTGGCTTCCAGCCGTAATAGTAACTGAAAGGTAGATTCTGCAGTGTCTTAAGCCAGCACAGATGGGTATAAAAAATGCTGTCTGTCTACGTTATGATTTTCTTCACACCAGTGTAAACAAATAGTCATCGGTTATGGTATTTAGAATTACTTTCCTAAATAAGAAGATGTGTATATATTACATGTTCGCTTGTTACAAGACTGCAGTACTTCTCAGCTGTTGGAATAACCCTTCCCTTATATTTATTTGCCTTTTCAGGAAGCTGCTTTATGCAGACAACTTCCCATGGACTCAGAAAACATGGCCCCAGTTCAGACAGCTGTGAATACACCTGCCATGACACAAGACATGAGGCCCATTACAAATAATGGATCCGATCCTTTCTTGAACAGGCAAGTTCATGTCCTCTTCATTAGGCAATTGATTCTGTTGCCTTCTCTACACTTACAAAGCTGTCTCTCTAAAGTAGTTTCCTATATCATCTTCTTTTGTACTTACTGTGAACAGGGGGTACGGCCGAGTGGCTGACCTGAAATCTTTCAGCTTATACTTCAAGAAGGAATCTTAGAAAAATCAAACAAATGGTAACAGGCGGTCTGAATTGTATTGTAGGTGTATGTAGAAGACTCTAGGTAGAATAGGTACATTACCTAAGTACAAATAAAGTCTATTTTTTTAGGCTATCAGAACTGTTTTTGTCTAGAGAGTTATATATGCACGTGCATATTTCAAAATTTAAGAGTGGCCTCACTTCAGTTGCTTTGTATTTGGGCTGATACAACATGACCACATTAGTGGCCAACAATTGAGAATGAGGCTTAATGACTCAGTATTGAACTTTAATATCTAACCTACTGTGCTGTCTTTTTTCAAACACCATGTTCAGGGACTATATCTAACAGAACATCTTTACTGAGGCTTTTTCATGTTTCAATTTATAGTGGGCCATACCATTCCAGGGAACAGAGTACAGACAGTGGCTTGGGATTAGGATGCTACAGTATACCAACGACACCTGAAGATTTCCTCACCAATGTAGATGAGATGGATACAGGTAAAATACTTTGATTTAGCTTAAAGTATAATGATACTAATAACTTCATGTTATAACCAGTAATGCTTTATAATTGCATAACTGAATGATAATCTCTCACTTTCCTGTGCAAGAGAACAGACTGAGACTGGGGGGGGGAACACCTAAAAGGTACTTAGAACCTAGAAGGTTCTCAGCTTTAACTTAGGTCCAGATTCTACCCTTTTACCTTAGATTGATACTAAACAAAATAAGTAAAAGTTGGAAAATGTGAGCCTTACTTTGTGTTTTCATACCGTAGTCCAAGGTAGGAGGAGTAAAAATCTGGTCTTGGGTTACATTCGTGGTACAAATCACTGCGTTTTCTAACTCTGGGAAATCAGTCTCATTAATTAGTCTCTTACAATGGCAAAGTTGGATTTGCCTTCAAACAGAATGTATTTAGCTAATTTAGGTTTTGGTGTGGGTTTTTTTTTTCATATCAGTGTCCTCATGGTGTTTAAAATACTGAAATAAATTACTAGAAAATCAACAAGTTTTTTTCCAGATAGTGAAAATCTCAGCACTTTCTCACCTAAACTTCCTTTTGAAGTCATGAGAAGTTCTAGATGATGCAAAGAGTAAAAGGTTTCTCTGTTAAAGATTTTCATGCTTGTTATTATTAATTTATGAAAAAAGTAATATAATATCGCAGAGCTAAATTGCTGTAAAACACTTCTTTCAATTATGCCCCATGGACAGCATTCACCCTTGTGCGGAGAGCAGGATAGAGGGTTTACATAAGACTCAGCTGCATTGCTCCCTGTGCAGACTAGTGAACTTTGAACAATCATGCTTCCCAAGTGGAAGGTCAGAGGCTGATTACTTTGAACAGTGCTGGAAAGGGCCTTTTGTGCTTTTGAGAGCAAAGCAAGGATATGGAATTGACTCTTACAAGAATATGCATTCTGCAAGCAAGTATGGTTTTGAGGTAACGTTTGTAGAGGATAGGAATGCTCACAAGTACTTATGGGAAAGGGGGAGTCAATTGTGTTGTTTTAAATTACCCACAAGAAAAGTTCGGTATTTCAAAAGTTCTTCTTTACTTTTCCTAGGAGAAACTATAGCACAGACAACAATGAACATAAATCCACAACAAACACGTTTCCCTGATTTCCTCGACTGTCTTCCAGGAACGAATGTTGATCTTGGGACTCTAGAGTCAGAAGACTTGATCCCTATTCTCAACGATGTGGAGTCAGTACTCAACAAAAATGAGCCCTTCCTTACCTGGCTGTAATCATTCAATGCTGATTGGGCCTACGATGCAATTCAACATTTCTTTTTCCTCTTGAGATATAGGTAGAATATCTGAAAATCCTCAAGAGATACAACTTACTGCCTTAATGTCTTTTGTTATGTCATCTTTATGGTCAGTTTAATCTCTGCCTGGATTTGATTGACACTAATTTAAATATAAAATACATATATATATATATAAAAAATACATATATGCATATCTATTTCTTCCTCTTTAAAAAAAAGCACACTACTTTACACATCTGTATACTTCTTTAACTTTTCAGACCAGGCAGAAATGTTTCACTTTTAAGGACAGAAAGTGGGTGGTGTTTGTGCATGTCCCTGACTGATCTCCTAGGTATTGATTAACATCACAACCCCTTCGTGAATCACAAAAGCTAACTACTAGGTCACTTGGTTCAAAAAACATGCACAGCATCAGACCATGAGAGCAGTTCTATTACTATGTTTATGACAATAGTATCCGAAGCTTTTTTAATCAACTTACTTAAGCTTTAAAAATCTTTTTTTCATTCTTAGTAACTAACTGTGCTGTATGGAATACAGATTAAATCTGATCCGTATCAGCCATAGTAATTCTCATTATATATTTGTAAAGGCACAAAGAGTACTATTGCTGTTTCTTTTTTCAGTATATTACTGTATAGTTTTTGGAAAATAAATACTTCCAATCTGAAAGTACCAGAATTGTTTAGCAACATTTTTACACTACGATATTGTTGCAAAATAAACCAGACTGGTACTGACTGCTGCCTTTTAAAAACAAAGCAATGTATTATAAACAAGCATTTTTTTAAAAGATCTTAGATTTTGATGTTTATTATATTAAGCACTACAATTTTGTAACTTAACACACGAACAAACAATTTTTTATATATATAAAATCTGTGGCAAATATCTTAAATGCAAAAACATGCTTTTAAAATCAGGTCTGAAAAACGTGGCACAACTTGTTAATGTCATATGTACTGGGAAAAAACCCTTGCTCATACTGTTTTCAGTAATGTTTTTAACTGACAATGTCAAAATACATGTAGTTGTATACATGAAAAATGATGGTGACTTTATCAGGGCAATGCTAAAGCAGTATTGTAACTTGCCTGGTAAAGTTGCTTAGTTCTTAAGTCTTCCACTTACTGTAATGGGTGTACAGGACACAGGGCGTGTTCTGTGTATTTCTACCTATTGTATATCCTACAAATACTTCTTTATCAGAGGTTTGGGACTGAGAAGGCATCAAGGACATTAAGCTTGCAGTTCCCCTGAAATGCAAATGAAGTCCTAAAATTCTTAAATGTTTTGAAATTATATTATTTATAATCTATGAATTTAAGCTTTTTATATTGAAAAGTATGTCTTTTTATGAAAGGCATTAAAACTTTTCTCTAAGCTTAATCCAGGCTATGTAGAGAGAGGAAGAGATGTAGCACTCAGTGTAAATGTGTGTTTGCCAGGTCTAATAACACTTAACGAGATCTTACCGATGCACCAGAATATTGATCACTAAAGACTTTTTTCCATCTGGTTGGGTGAAGGTAGGTGAAAAGGTCAGAGATGAAGTGATGGGAATATGGAGTACGTTTGGAAGACAAACGATTACGTAACAAGTGTAGATCCTTGCCAGGAAGGGTGGCTGCAGATAGGGATACACAGAAAACGAATCACCAGTGTTCAGTAAAAAACATAATAGAAGAAATTAATACAATAAACTACCTTGTCAGTGATGAACTGCTGGGCGTACATCATATCAGAAGATGGAAAATAAAAAGCACACACCCTGAAGTTTTGAAAAAAGAGATGGAAGGCAAAGACTACAGTCATGAAGTTTTATTACATAGGGAAAAGTAGCTCCTTTTATCTTTTGTTTTTAATAGAAAATGAGATGTGACAGCAGAGTTGTGTCTGCACAAAATTTAATTACTGAATGGGCATTGTGTTTCTTTTTTGGAGGGGTTATTTGTTGGTTTTTTTTAATTATTTTTGCTAGTGCTAACTGTTGAGATAGCAGAAATTTCTTTTCAACAAACAGGGGACTGGGCAGGGCTGACTAATATTACTGTAATTATGATTAATCTCTCTCTATTAAGGACTTCTTCAGGTTGTCAGCCTAAATGAAAAACAGATGGTCCTAAGGCTTTGTTCTTTAGAGACGTGACTGACTTTGGTAAAAGAATTGAAGATTTTTTGGCATCTGGTTGTGATGCCAACTTGAGGCCAGCTCGTCAGCACTGCATGATTGGCCTAACAAGCTGAAAGCCATTGGTGCTAGAACAATTTACAGCAGCTGCAGATCTGAGCTCTAGTATGGTTCAGCTGATACCGCTCATCATTAGATTATGTTTAGAAAGTGCAGTTTGTTCATTGGCTAGTAAGTCTGTACTATTGTAAATTTAAGTTCTGTCATAATAAAAGATATTCCAAGCAGACCAGGTTCTCAGCTGGCGTGAATTAGCTAACCTGTGTTGACTTCTGTTTGGCTACACTGATTTTCATCACCTGAAGGCCATACTTGTTACCATGAGAACTGATTCGGTTTTCTGGTAAAGTCACATAGGATGTTTATCAGAATTGTGAAGCCACAAACTTGATTCCTCTTTTATCGGTGTTTCAGGTGGTTAAGTGTCTTGGTTCAAAGACCTTAAAGAGGTAAAAAAATCAGAAACTATGTTTCCATATTAGTTCCATAATAAACCAGCAGCAGATTTGGAACAGGAGGGTGCTATGTGAAACATTACTTCCAGTGTAAAACAACTGCCAGAATCTTAGGTCAGATCTTTACTCAGTCATGAACCAAATCATGGTTAAGTTAAAAGTGATTCTTTACACTATAAGCTTTTCATTTTTGTAATGGAGAGGATGTATCAGATGAAGTGCAGCAACAATAAAATTATTCTTTAAAGTTCTCTTTTTTTAAAAGTTTCTGGCTTTAAACAGGCCTATGGCAGAACTTTAAGTATTCAAAGCGTATGTAATTCTTACAAAACTAAATTTATTGCTGACAATATTTCACTGTACTATTTCAGGTTTTGAACGTTTACTAAATGTACACTGTTATATACAATAAATGTGCCAGCTGGACAGTTTTACTGTTGACCATCGCTGAGGGTGGCATACATAAGTCTTGGTGATACAGAAGTAATGGGACGTTGTTAATTACAGTTTGTATTCTGGTAATACTGTTAGAATGTAACTTGGGGAGGGAGTGGGTTTGACTTTTTGAGAACAAATGCTGTTTGGGGGAAGGGAAGGATTAAAATGTCTATTTTAAATACAGAAAAATATGGGTGTTCAGATAAACTTGTTTCCTAATATACTACATCCATGTACATGCTAGTACTTTAACTTTTTTATTTACTTTTTTTCATTTTGTTATACGATGTGTGAGCATTTTGAGTACCTTGCAACAGATTGTATGTATCAAAAGCAATCAGATCAAACTGTTGTATCCAGGGTTTGATTCTGTTTTTTTTATTTCTTTGATCTTGTACATGAAAAACAAATATAAATGAGCTTAAAGATTTTGGATGCATATTGGTTTATTAAATTGTTTCTTTTTTTTCTTTGGAGGATTTTAGTGTGTGCTTCCCAGGGAACTGTGTAACACTTTTTGGAATAAAGGTACAGACATACTATTCTGTGCAAAAGGCATACATTTTGGATTAAATGATTAGCACTTAGCAAATGAAATGGGTTATTTTACCATTATGTTTCAGTTTATTAGTAGTTGTTATGGCCGTTAGTGATGGTTACAGTTTTACTCATAATGCTTACAACATGCTCCCCAGTGGCACCATTACTTGTTTCTTTTAGTGGCACCTTGTAATTCATAATTCACTAACACAAATGTTTTGTTACGATTTTTTTAATACAGAAGAGTTAGCACCAAGTCCGTTTGCTGTTAAGTTCTCTTTTGGGGACTTAAGTAGGGCATTGTTTTCAGTCTGATCCCTTATTCAAGAAGTTTCTTAAATTCTGCATAAAGAAAATACCTGTCGTCTTTGCTAGGAACAAGCCATGAGACCTAAACATCCTGGGCTTGTATTTGAATATCATGGTGAATGACATGGATGATTTAAGATCCAATGCAACTGTTACCATTAATTAATTTTAATAGTCTTCCTTGAATCATTCTCTTACATAATTTATTCTAATTAATTGTTAGAATGCTTGTAACAATATCTTGCGTTTACATAAAAAAGCTCTGGAACCTCCACCAAGCAGAAATGCAAAGCGTATTAGCTTCTGACCCTGTTTTGAGAAGTATGTTTGTTAATTCATGGCATATTTACTCAGGAATATTAATCAAGTTTTTCTGGCAGAAACACTGAATGTGTGTTTGTTTATAAAGGTCATTCAGTTTGTTCCTAACGATGCCAACCCACATCTTGGAAGGTCTCTTTCCTTCCAAGCTGGTCAGCAGTGTTCTGTGCAGATTGCTGCTCCCGTGTATTGTTACCTAAGAGCTGTAATAAAACCATTCATCAGGGAGGGATTTCCTGAGATTGTGACGTACTGAAACCCCCAGTCATTTCAGAGGGAGATGTCAATACTCTGGCTTTCCCAAACAACAAGTTAATGTAGCAGTCCCACTGATGGGCTTTCTTGTTTCTCTTCCGAAGTTCAGAAAGCCAATTCAGGCTGCACCAGCAACACACACTGTCGTGGTTTAACCTCAGCCGGCAACTAAGCCCCACACAGCCGCTCGCTCACTCCCCCCCAGTAGGATGGGGGAGAGAATCGGAAGGGTAAAAGTGCGAAAACTCGTGGGTTGAGATAAAGACAGTTTAATAGGTAAAGCAAAAGCTGCGCACGCAAGCAAAGCAAAACAAGGAATTCATTCACTCCTTCCCATGGGCAGGCAGGTGATCAGCCATCCCCAGGAAAGCAGGGCTCCATCACGCCTAATGGTTACTTGGGAAGACAAACGCCATCACTCTGTCCCCCCCTTCCTTCTTCTTCCCCCAGCTTTATATACTGAGCACGACGTCACATGGTATGGAATGTCCCTTTGGCCAGCTGGGGTCAGCTGTCCTGGCTGGGCCCCCTCCCAGCTTCTTGTGCACCTCCAGCCTTCTCAGTCGGTAGAGCTTGGGAAGCTGGAAAGTCCTTGACTAGTGTAAGCACTACCTAGCAACAACTAAAACATCGATGTGTTATCAACATTGTTCTCACCATAAATCCAAACCACAGCACTGTACCAGCTACTAGGAAGGAAATTAACTCTATCCCTGCCGAAACCACGACACACACCTGCAAAGGATTCCAGTGCCGGTGTTTTCTTCTGGGTAAGCGGTGTGTACATCACTCCTGGGAGTCTTGCCTCTCACGCCGGGCGAGTGTGTGGGTTCTGTCAGGAGGGCATCCCGACAATGTTATTTTCAGTGTTGTACTTCAGTTAAAATCTTTCTTATGCTTTTTTCTTACCTGGTCCTCAAAGCTTACTCTTCCCTGTATCATCAGCAATGCCTGTGTCCCCCACCAGGTATCTTTTAAGTCTTCAAAATGCGATGCCTAGAATCACATGCAATATTCCAGAAAAATTAAGACCTTGTGTTGGGGTGGGTTGTTTTGTTTTCTTCTAAAAACAAGCTTTCTTGTAAACTGCGGTTTACAGACCTTCCCTAGAATTAGGAGAATGAGAACGCAGCATGGGTGACGACGGGCAGAGCAAGCGCGAAGGTGGGAGGCAGCAGCCGTGCGGGAGGGCCCGGGATGGAGGTGAGGAGAGATGGCCCCGCCCGAGCCCAGCTCGCTCTGCCCGGCGGGGCGGGTCCCCCCGCCGCCACCTCAGGCGGCC
>NW_008824056.1:4303895-4328656 GCF_000699105.1 Pygoscelis adeliae
GCGGGCCGGGGCGCCGGGCGGGGCCGCCGGTCCTGCACCTTCAGCCAACCGTGAAATCCGGCAGCAGGCAAACCTTGGACGCGCCAAGGCTGTGGAGGCGGTTTACTGGAGCTTTTTTGTGCACGTATCCGTCTCCAAATCATGCCATAAACTACTGTGACTAGCACAATCAATTAGTAGACTAATGGTGTATTTTTCAGTGCCTACTAATGATTTTTTTCGGTTTGGATTGTTTGGATCCACAAGTGGGAGCAATTTGTATTTCAGCAAAGGGTCCTGCAGCAAATCAGCAGTGACAAGTGGAGAATAACGAAGATGTCTGTAAGAAAGTCCCCTTGTGTTGGCGGAGCTTTTGTAATTTCAGTTAAACTGCGTGTCCTCTCCCAGTGAAAAAGTAATTTGGCAAGAAGAAAAACTTCAGAGGTGTTTTATCTGGGTTTTTGTTCATGTCCATCACTGTGATACCAGTGTCCGCCCTCTGGGGTAAAGACCCCACCCATACCAATGTCAGAACAAGTCAGTCTCCCCATCCCCAGGCAGGAGGGGTTGTTCCAGAGTTTGCCATTGTTGGCCTTGTTGCTGGTTACACCGTGAGTAACGTTGAAGCCATGAAGGGGGGGCTAAAGTTGAACTGGGGGCAGGTGATGAACATTCAAGACTAGAATGACGTTAGAAAACATCCTTTGCTCTTGGCTGAGCAAATGTCTTCTAACTTTGTGTATATTGCTTCCTAATTTTAGAAACGAACCTTTTGCAAAGGTTTGCCAGTTAAATAATGCATCGTTCCCTGACAGGTGACACTGTACTGTGGTTAATGTATCATCTTGTTGCAGTCTATTTATTGGAGACAATCAATAAAGAGAGCTCCAACTGTATATAATTTAGCCGTGCAGGGGCACCAGTTTTGTCAGGCTGAAGTTGAAATGTGTGAGCTCAAAATCACATGCACACACTCCACATGTTGTAATCCCAGTTGTTAAATAACCTGTGTGTTTCTTTTTATGTAAACTCTCAGCTGAAACAATGCCTCGCAATGTCAAAATTGCTATGCTCTCAGCACCCTAGTCAACCAGTCACTCAGCAGCCAGTTTTTATGGGTGAATAATGAAGCTTCAGATAATATGTGCATCTCTGAGATTTTACAAAAGATACTAACATTTTTCCTTTAGGCTACTAGGATTTGTAGCCTAAATTTGTAGATTTCTACATCTGTATGACAGTTGACATTTGTACACACTAAAACTGAGTGTGGTGTTCCAGTTGGTCAGGACTACTGAGGTCTGGTTTAACACTTTCAGTTCTCCCTGTTCGTGGTTCCTCTCTTGCCATCATCTTTCTGTCCCTGTCTAGCATTGTACTCTCTTTACCTGTGACTTCTCTCCCAGGAGTACCACTGGCCCGTTATATGTTTCCCTGTTACAACAATCTATGATCCGTCCCTCTCCTTGATTTTACTGGATGCTTCGCTCAGTAAAAACAGAGCAATCTCCAGTTACTGCAGAACTGACACTGGAGATAAGTGTGATTCCCATAAAATTAAATGCTAGGGGAGAGCCTCAGATGTTAACTGTAACTGAATAGATTTAGGAACACTGTTGTTGGCACTTTAAAATGCTAGATCATCTGAGCTGCTGATTCCAGTTCGTTTATGCTTGTTCAATACAACCCAAGGCCAAGGTGCAAATGCAGCCCAGATCACAAGATGAAATGCGTGCGCCTTGTCTTAGTATCTGCTATCTATTAGCTCATGTTAGAAAACCACCATGTAGTTGGGCACCTTAGAAGCATTGACTCATGAAACACCCTTTGGTTTTGGTTTTAGGTATCATAGCTTCCTGTCTGTTATTTCTTATCCCAAGTGTCCCACAAAGGTTTATGTATTCCGTTTATTAATATATCAAAATTGTACACTATGCAGATACCCATCCCTTTGTTGAATGCTGATGAGAAACATTCCATGTTCCCGAAGGCTTCATATAAATAAAACAAGACAAATGCAAGATGAGGTGCAGGACAGCTGCTAAGCACAGATGAAAGAATAGATGCAAGATGGTTGCATCAGTGGGTGGTGATATAAAGGGTACTCTCAAATTCCCTAGCAATGCAGTAGAACAGGTGGGAGAGACAGCTGTTTCTAAAGAGTTTTTTTTATAATTTCTTTTATCATCTTGCACAAGCCTTGAGACATCCAGTCTGGCAAGCTGGTTTGTGAAAATTTGTTTTAGGAATTTCTTAAGAATCATATCAGTTGATCTGAATCCCTCAAACTTCTCCAATCCCTCTTATTTCCTCCTTGATTTCTTTGGGAAATAGTTTTTTCTTTTTAAGTTTTAAAAGACTAGTTCTTTCTAAAAAGTATTTTTGCCTTTCGTATCTCTTTTGCCTTTTGTATCTCTTTTCATAGCACTGTGCCAAACACAGCTAAACTGAACTTCTGCAAAAAGATTAATAAATAGCATTTGCACTCATGTATAGATTGGAAGCTTTAAGAGGAGGATTTACGAGCTACTCAACTCGACTGAATAGAAATTGTAACCTGTGTTGAAGTCACAAGTCCAGTGTTCAGCTTCTGGAAAGTTGTAGGAGGAGCTTGCAGGAGGACAAGATGAATGCTGAGTTGTGAAAGAACATCAGTTATGATGAGAGAGTGAAAATTTTTTGTTTTGTCAGAGGTGAGGATTGAAACATGCTAGGAGTCTCCAAATATGTAAAAGTTTGCTGTGAAGAGGAAGACTTTTCCGTAAGCCCACCGGGAAGAGAACAGCGTTGTACCAGGGGGGTGCATGATTACATATTAAGGAAGTCTTTCTAACTTTCAGAACAGTTAGCAGTGTTATAAAATGCTGAAGATGTTGGATCTCTGAGCTTAGTGATTTTTAAGAACAGGTTACACAGATGTCTTACAAATTATGTAAGTGTTGTTTGCACTGCTTTTGCATACAAAGGTAGGCTCCAGAGATGCCTCCCAGACCTGTTTATCTGTGACTCTTAAGTCACTGCATCACCTTTGTTAGACAAGAGATCACAGTTGGTTAGTTAGTGCCATGAACAGTGGGTTAAAAGCCCTTCTACTTCACAAGTAGAAACACATTTGGTTACTTTCTGTGAATATTTCTACATCGTTAAATCATACAGACTGCGCAGTTTCTGTAGAAGAGAGATTCAAGAGAAGGATTACAGGTATAGGACATATTTCAGCATGTAAATAGATAAGTATGTTGAAGTTTTAATTGCATTTTCTCATCACATAGCTGGATTTAAACAGGGTATGTCCCTCTCCTTTCCATGGGTACCAATTATATATTGTATCAGAGATGTGAAAATTTATTTGATTTTCTAGAAATGAGGCTTCATTTACCATTTGTTTGGAGCCAGTGTTTGAAGATGATGTCCTGTATGAGAAATCGGCTTGCTCTCTAACAAGACAAGACTTGTGGGATTCACAGCAGTGACCAATCAGGTTGTGGTTCATCCTTGTCTTTGTAGCTAATGAACTTTGCTGGTAAAATAAATGTCTAGGGCAGCGTGCCTGTACCTGGAACACTGCTGCTCTGTCCCTCCCATCTCAGAGTATAGTGGGGAAAGTTGAAAAAACTTCAAATAAAGGTGAAACAACTCCTGTATGAGCAATGACTAAATATACTAATGCTCTTCAGGCTAAAAAAAGAGACAACTGAGAGGAGATATGAGAGAACCTATGAAATCAGGTATCATGGGGAAGAGGGGATGGGACTGGCTGTGTACTCTTTCTTGCAGGCAAGAACTAGGAGGCATCGAACGAAAGGAGCAGGTGGCAGGGTCAGAACAAAGGAGGTTCTTCCCACAACATGAAGTTGTGTGATCCAAGAAACAACTGGACAGCTTCATGGAGAAAGAATCCCTCAAGAAGAGTTAAATGCAGAGATGGCACCTTTGTCTCGGGTGGTCCCTGGAGTACAAAGAATTGTAGGCTGGGAAAGTCTCTCTGCAAGCCTCCCGTATTCTTATACTTTCTGTTTTCAGTTTCATCTTCTACAGCCATACTGTGCTGGTACATTCCCTCTGGTGAGAGTGACTGGAAGAAAATTGATTATGGATTAGTGAAGAAGCCAGATCCCCATCGTGCTGAGAAATGGCTGTGCATTGGCCTTTCTCACTGAATTCCTGGTGTGAAGCAGGGTATTGTGGTGTCCAAGATGACTCGTAATGCCTCAGACTAGGGATCCACAGCACTTTATTCTTTTGCCTGTTACTTTGACCCTACGCTTACCTGCACAGCAGTGCTGCTGAATACACCCATCTGTCAGACACAGTCAAGAAAAGAGACCTCACCATGAGATTCATGGATCTCTCTTGTAACAGAGACTCTCTTTATAGAGAGCATTTTAATCATAGCAGGTCTGGAAGAGAGAAGTCCTCACTTTTCCACGTAACATAAAGAGGTACTCAAAAAAAGTTAGACTGGTGATATTTCCATCTGATAAACCTCAAAAGAAAATAGACACAACTGCAGTACAACTGCATTGTACCAGCAGCATTTGGTGATCCCCAGTTGGAAAGCTGACTCAGGAGAGAAAATATTTTGCCTGAGAATACCCTCTTCTTAAATGAAAGCTGTTTTACAAAAATAAATATGAATGTGAGAGTTGAATTTCACTTATTTTATTCCATGATGAGGGGTTTCAGGAAGACTAGAAAGGGAGTCAGGGCTTCATAACATTAGTGGGGGGAAGTGCCCTTCATTCTCATCTTCTTAGCCAGAGACGATGCATCTGAGGGCTGCTTTGTGGAATGGTTGCAAAAGGGAGCCTCCCAAGATAAGGAGGGTTGTCTGCAATATTCATATTCTTTAGACAGTTCCATCTCCCTGGAAGAATAAAAACATGGATGTAATTTAGTGGCTACTATTCCTGTGACTTTCAAAGGTTTTTATTATTTCCCAGTGGCTATGGGAAGCTGTCAGATAAACACCGTAAATATGGACTGAGATCATATTTTCAGCACCTGGCAACACTGCAGCGTTTCAGCTGTACTTTAGAAAACATGATCGTGGCGCTGAATGAAGGCCAGTTTAGTTTTTCAGACTGTCAGCTAGTCAGGTGTATATATAACTATCATCACTACACAAAATAATGAAAGAAAACCATCAGTTGCTCACCCCACAACATCCGCAACATTTGCAGTCCCCACAGATTGTTCCAAACAGGCCGTTCACCACCTGAATGCCACAGAGCACTGCCTGGATCCCACTCATGACGAGCAGCAAGGAGAAGAGGGTCAGGTTCCACGGGACGATGTTTTTGGGTGACTGACACATGTTCCACAATGTGTGGTTAGCGAGGTAATTCCTGGGGACACACACACACAAAACAGTTAGGAAGAAGACGATGTTAGCTCGCAGAGAGGGGGTCTGTCACGACTGACAAGTTGTCACTGTTGTGATGTTCTGCTAGCTTCAGTACTGTGAGAAAGAATTCCCATTATCGCACTGGTGCTACTTATCTAGAACGTGATTTCGTTTGAGTTTCTAGATCAATTGAAGCAATTGATTTGAAAAGACAAGGCATCAGAAGGGAACAATCAGAGACGAGTATGTGTTAGATACAGTTGAACAGTTTCTGGTATTTTGGGAAGAAATCTTAGCCAAGCATGTGCCAAACGGATGTTCATCCGTGCCAACGTCTTCTGTCGAAGGCGTTTTTGCTACTGATGCCGTGGTTCTCTGCTGGATGAAGCAGTGCTGACATCTGGTGGTGCGTAATACACCCACAAAGCGCACCCCTGCAGATACGGGACTCGGGGGGTCTCCTTGGGAGTGTGGCACCTTCTGTAACTCCTCCTTGGCAGAAACCCCGGGGGGGTGGGGGGTGTCTACACCCAAATATTTGTCTTAATTTACGGTATTACCTTGTAATAAAAACAAGTGAATTATCAAAACAATATGGTAAAAGATGAATAAACTCAGTTTTCCTAACAAAACATCAAATGCTACAAGACCAGTTGCCTCTTGCCCACTGAGCAGAAACGAACAACCTTTGCTGTTCTAGATGCCTCGTCTAAAGAACAGCAGTATTAGGTAAAAGTATTTTCCATCATTTTTACCTCCACATTTTGATTTAATTGTGAACTGCTTAACCACTTTCTATATTTCCTCTGCATATTCTTAATGCTGTTTTGTTTCTTGTGGTCTTGTCAAGTGATTCCTTGACTGCAACCAAAATTGTGTTTGAAACAGAGCATATTTTTCCAAATACTCCCAGAATTAGACCAAAGCAGCTGGTTTCCAGCCCTCACTGGCCCAGGAACAAATAACGCGTAACATACAGCATTATACCTCTTTTTTTCTTTTTAACGTGAGCTATAATTTTGTGCTGTATTATGCAAGAAACGCTGCTAGGTCACTCTTGACTGAGGAAGACTGCATTAAAGACTCTCAGGTGATGAGGGGTTTACTGCACCCCTTGTCGATCTGTCCTGCTCTCCGTGGTAACACACTGTACCCTGTTTTCAGCTGGACCTTTGCTGACTTCAGCCCTGAGCAATTGGATTGCTAGGGTTTCATGTTCTTCACACCACCTCTGTGAAAGTGATAAATACATATGACAGCAAACATGTTGCAGAGTGTGAGGAACAGACAACTTCCAAATTCCATAACCAAGATAAAATGACATATAGATACTAATTATTTGCATACCATCAAATTTCAATATAAGATGTCACTGCTATTCATCTAGGTGGAATGTATTCCCTTATACTGCTTATCATCCCAAGAATAACCTAGAAGGCTGTGCATTTCTCTTTATTAGCTCTTTTGAAACTTGGTAGTTTTGATTGTACTTGCTAGTCTTTACATCCATGCTCTTGAACCTTATTTAGTATTTCTGTGTGTTGCTGGCTCTTCTAAGAGTTTCTGTGTTTTGGACAAACAGTATAATTCCCATTTTTATACAATCGATTTGGAAGTTAAATCATATCACAAACTTAAAACGTGTAACATTTGTTTCTGATTGTCTTGTCTTACCCATCCTGGAAAGGATAGGTCCACTGTGTTCCAGTGTCACATTTGGGGCCTCTGTTTAGGGCTACTGCTGACAAAACAAAGCAGTATCCAGCTCCCAGAACTCCAACTGCAGCAAATATTATAGAAGAAAACATCTGATGAAGAGAAAAATAATGTTATTTTTGTTCTCATTCATACAATGAAATGTACCCTATTAATGTGAATGTACAGTCCCTAAATTCAGCTCTTAATGGTCAAAATAGTCAACTCCCGAGCAGCTAAAATATATTAGTTTGCAATTACATAATAAATGTATAACGCATAGCTGCACTGGTATTTAGAAGCTTTAAAAGAATTAGCACCATTTGCCTGAAGACGAAAGGGGTCAGTGCTGACACAGTAGATAGCACTCCTCCCCTTTAGACAGTATTTCTCCACTGGACCTCGTTGTTGTTCGAGGTCCTGTATTTCACTGAAGTGGATGTCTTTCTCAAGAGATCGTAAGCAAGACTGAAATCTTGGACCACTCAGGGCATTAAAAAAAAAAAATCTACAGTACCCTTTACAAGTTAGCTTTGGTATCTTGGTCCTATTTGGACCAAGTAATTATATTTTTCCTTTCTGAGTCTCCCCTTCATGTTTCATATTAGCATACTTTATCTCCTCGCAGGTACTTGTCATCATTAGCTCTAATAGTGCAATTGGAATGGATTGGAAAGGTTGTCTCTATTTTTTCTGGCTTTCCGTTACAGCATTTTCATATATACTAATATGTAAGTAAATAATGCAAAAACTAATGCCCCGCTTGAATTCTGAAGCACTTGTAGCCATAATAGTTTGTAGGTAGAGGTAGTGTCTTTTATTGGATCAAAGTGATACAGGTGGAGGAAAAAAAGAAACGTACTTTCAGGTCTGTGAGCTTTTATTCAGACCTCATCACGAGACTCTTGCCTTGAGTGTTGACATGCATTTTTATGTTGATATATCTGATGGGGCTAACTTAAACATTACGTTTATGTAGTAGACATCATAATAATGGTGTTTCTGCTAACATACAAGAACAAATTCAGTTTTCAGTCATGCTGTGGCAGGGCCACCAGGCCTCTTTTAGTATGGTGTACTTAGTACTTGTGACTGTATTAGTATTCCCAGTCTCTCAGTCAGCTGCACTCTAACATGAGTCATCAACAAGGTACTGCACTGCAGAACGAAGGTTGCTTTATGGGCAGCACCATGCGTACACGGTATAGCTTACACACGCCAGCAGGAGCAGAGGCAGCGAGCGCTCGCAGCTGGTCACCTGCCTGTGTATAACCATGCGCCCAGTTCAGCTGCATTGCAGAGGTGTGAGTGGCAGCCTGGCAGCAAAACGTTAGTAGTTTGGTAGTCACCGAGTTACATGTGGTCTCCAAAGCTAAACTAAGATATGTTCACTGCTAACAGAAAATTGATAATACGGTGTGGTGAAGAGAAATATGTGGCTCCATTTCCCCCCTCAAAGTTCCGCCTGCTTTGTTGGATTGCATGAAGACAGCATCAAAGACAGGGGATTTAGGGAAGGCCCCTTGTCAGCCTCACCTTCCTGATGCTTTTCCTATCTGTTTTTCCCTTTTGTTTTCAATTGAAAACCTGTTCCTTTATAAAAAAGTGTAGCGATCTACTTGAGCCAAACAATTTATTTCAAAAGGACAGACTTTCCTAGTAGAAATATATTTATTTTTTCTCTAATCTCATTTTTAAACTAAAATGCTTGAAATGTTTACTAGTGTCTGAAGGTATCCATTTGAAACTTTTCACTTCTAGCATGAAAGAGAGCTATAAATTCAACGTGGAGCCTGGTCTACCCGGCTTTAAGCAGGAGGTTGGATTAGGTGACCCCCTGAGGTCTCTTCCAACCTGAAATTTCCTGTGAACCTAGTGAGATACAGCCCATTGCACGGGTCTGCAATGAGCTGGGAATGTAGTGCCCAACTGTCAGAAACATTTTTAAAACTGCCAACAAAAAATGGCTAAAGAGAGAACTGTTATGCTCTGCAAAACAAAGTGCAGATCTTTCAGAAATTAGTTTTAATTGTGATAGCAACTATAAGTATCTTGTGATAGAAAAATACAACAAGGCAGTACAGTTGTGGTACCTGTGGCACAACATCAAAGGCATAATACAATTTTTACAGCCAGCTATTTCTACTTTCCAGCACTCAGACAAATGGCAGGGCTTTGCGTCCTACGCTTTGGACAGCATCTGTCTAGTCTCTCAATCACTGTGAGCAGAAGATATATGTATCATATCAGTAACAATTTAGCTTTTACTTTTTTGCCATGTTTCCTCTCACTTACCGCAAACCTCTTTCCACAGCTCTCATTACCACAGCATCCACAGCAATCATTATTCTTAAGGCCCAAAAATACCAAGGCAGGAAAGGTCATCTACCAATAACAGAAATACAGTTTGACTTGGGATGAATTCAAGTTACATCTGCTTTTAAATATAATAGTTCTATGTCTTTTTTTTTCTTACGACTAAATTAAGTTACTTATTGCAAAACTGTTGGATGATTTGTAACTTATTTGTTTATCAAAGAAGAATTTGCAGTGTTGGAACCTGCATTTGAGGTACTGAGGAAATTCAGCAATACAAAGTCATGGGGGGGAGGGGGGGAAGGTGGGAATGTCTGACTTTATATACTCACCAATACACCAGATCCCAAGATCCCTCCGAAGTACCAGACCTCATCTGTAATGTGTACATTGTCTTCAACCACTTCTCCTCCAGGGAAAAACAACAAAATGTTGGCGAGGGTGCATAGCACAGCCAGGGGGATAAGAGTGGTTCCCAGGCACTTAGCACAACCTCCCGTGCACATGCTTTTTTAAAGAAATGGCAAACACAATTAAAGGCAGAGGAAAAATCTCTCAGATGTTCTCAGAACTGCTTCATAAAAAGGAGCTTCTCAGTGTACTTTACAAAATCCAGTTTCTGCTGTGCCTTTAGCGGAGCTGAGCCTGTAGAATGCTCCCTTCAGAGATGTTGCTGCAGTCGATCAGAAATGCAGTATGCTGGTTATTTATACATTCTCGCAGCCGTGATGTCAATTTTCTGAACGTCCGTAAATGCAATTACGTTCAGTGCAGCCTCTCATTTTACTATGACTACCAGTAACCTCTGTTAATATTTTACTAATGTGGATGAGACACTTCATTATCTGGGCTCAGGTGATAGGTAGATATCCTTCTTAGTTCTGGAGCATCGTTTTTACAACACATGGTCCTTCTTCACACTACAAAATACTTCTTTGTAAGGACTGACATGAAAACACGTAACGAATCAGCTGATGTTAATAACAGCTGTGTGCAATGGAGTTCTGGTGAATTTTCTTTTCTTCGGGAAAGTTGAGCTAGTCCTTTGTTATTTTGAAGCACTCAGACAATTTATAGATTTGCAATAGGTAGTGAATTATTATGGAGGCAGTCTTTTGCAGCTGTTGTCTCTGCATAAAGGTGAATGATCAAAAAAAGTTTCAGTGGACTTGCTCCTTATGTTGTGTCATTTTGTGTTCTCTAAGGATAATGTGTTCCCTCAAAGCCCAGCATTTCATCTGCGCTCAGGCAAAATTTCCACTTAAAATTATGCTGCACATGGCAGACAGACTCCTGAGCTCAAGCAGAGCCTCACTGGCTTAGCATGCAACATTTTATTCAAGCAAGCACCTCTTTTAAAGCAGGCTCTGCAGCTCTTTAACAGATACTGGATACTGGATATTTCATATTTAGACTTGGTATATTGTCCTGTAGAACTTGTGTTAGGATGATTTTCGCACCAATCTTCATTCCTAGCAAATAGTGATAGATGCAATTCCATTGCCGTCCCTGTGTGGACATGAGAATTCCATGTATTTTGAGATGTACAACAGTTTCCACTTTGCTCAGAAGGTAAAGCTCAGGAAATTTTCGTTCAAATTTGAAATAAGCCTTCTTTTAAAGATGTTTGAGGCTTTTTTTTGATCCATATAGTGGATGTCTGCTGAATCTTCAAAGACAGGCAGCCCAGAAACATCTAAAATTTTACCTTGTACGACCACAAAATCCCATTAAGTACATGATATTGAACTGTCCAAAGCTGTCTTGAACTGTCCAGAGCTATGGCTTCAGGTTAAGTGGCAATGCTGAATAAGATGGTTTTTACAGCCACCATCCTTATAGAAATGACACAGCTGAAAGAGACCCAAGTCACTATTCATCTAAACTAATTCCCTGATATGGTTTATCACAAGCCACACCGACCATTGTGCGGATACAAGGAAGCTGGCAGAGCAGGGACAGGGACATCTTGAGCCATCACTGATGCTGAAGAAATGTATTTGGAACCAGAGCCTGGGCCTGTCAGCTTTAGGCTTCTTTGCAGAAACAGAAGGATATAAAGCAGTTTTATCAGACTGGAGGGCCAGACCTAATGTTTTTAAGCAAATATCTTTTTAAGGTGACAGTAGTAATACTAGAAATCCAATTTAAGTATATATGCAATTCTTGTAGTTGTGAGGTGCAATTGGAAGGTTGTCAACTTGTGAGAAGGCTCTCAAATGCCTTTTTTCCTGAAGGTACCGATAGGATTGAACACAGACAGGTACTGTCTCTGGCAGGTAGTGTGTTCAGGGTTCTGCTGTAAAATATGCATCAAACTTAAAGAAAATTAGCTACTACTAATTTAGGTGTGGCACTGGGTACAGTCCTATTGTTTTCAATAGCTAAATTCTGTCTAACTTCAGGCAGAAAGGATCACGGTCTTGGTTTTTTGATTAAAAGATGAAACTATGAAACACATTTTCATGTCAGACTTAAGACTAGATTTTTGCACTTCATCTTTACTTCAGGGAGCCTGCTCTCAGCCTAAGAAAATTATCACAGTATGATTTAATCTTTGCAGGTAAAAAATCAGCTCACTTATTTACTATGCACTCACTTGGCCTTGAGTAGAGCAATTTCTACAAAGAAATCTTACTTTTTCTGAAGTGTTCTTCTCTAAATACTGGGAACCAACTGGGCAAATGCTAAAGGCTGTCAGGTTCTTTGATGGGTTAATTGCTGATCACATCTTGCTGATATGTCTATTATTACTTTAATTAAAATAAGTATTTGCATAGATCAAGGGAAGTAGGAAATACTCACTGAAAGTTTTTATTCTTGAGAATTTATGGAACTTCCAATACTAGTCACTAAAACAGCTTTTAATGGCTTGGGGAGTAAAAACGGTGCTTCATTTACAGAAGGACCACTAAGGAAAAATAACACTGTGATTCAGGTGCCTGTGCAATATATGCCAACTGCTCTGTTAAGGAGTCTCTCTGGAGTATGTGTCTCAGAACAAGGCTACGAGAAAGTATTATGTTGTGGGAAACAAACAAAAAAGTAAATCTGGACTGAGGTCAAATTATGTAAAAGCAAAGGAACTAACTTATTTTTGTGTGATGATACTGAATTTTTCAAATGAGCCCCAGATGCTCATAGAAAAGATAGGGTATGAAAAGCCAGTGGGGCTGCCCAGCAATATTGTTGATGTCCCCAGATCACCTCTGGTTGGAGACGTTGGGTAGATGAGATTTATTCACCAAAATGCTTAGAGCCAAATAAATAAATCTGTCTCGCCATTTACCTTTACCTAACCTTGTCTGGATATGAATACTTAAGGAACAGTATTTTGATGTAACTTGTGAATGATTTAAGATGGATGCAAGTAGGCATGCTTGGTCTGAAGTATCAAGCTATCGAGAGTGAAAATACAGATAATGGATCGGGGTTATTTGGCTCCTATTACCAGGAAGCCATGCTTCACAACAGTACGATAGCTATATTTAGCTTCTCTTCCTGTTTTATACTCCATAGAAGACTCTGCTTCCGTATTCTGGAAAACCAGCTGAAAAGCTACAGGGTAGTCATTAAATACACTGCTAGTCTTCTTTGGCCTCAATATCTAAGAAAATCGTAGTGAAGCTAGTAAGCTGTTACTTAGAAAGTTTATACTCTGCATGACTTGTGAGCCTCTTCTCGAAGGTTAGTAATACTGCAACAATGTCACTCAGTGTCGCTATTACTGATTCTGCTCTCTGTTTCATAACTGTGAAAATCATTACGAAGAGGTGAAAGTATCAGTATTGCTCAGAAGATGCAGAAACTGGGCAGGAGGGAATAGGAAAAAAAGATGTATCTAAACTAGACATGAGCATTTGGAGGTTACCCCCCTTTTACCTGGTTTGTGATTTTTAATTCTTAAATTACAAAACACCAGCAAAAATCTAAGACATTGAAAAAGCCTGGGAGGTGGGACAATATTTGTAAAAATAAGTGAAGCACCAGGTGGGGACTACAGTAAGTCCTAGAATCACTAGAATTGCAAAATGCTGAAATGAGCTCTTTGTCCTTTTAAAACAGAGTGAAAAAAACCAGTAATGGGGTCAAATCCATCTCTTTTCCACCCAAGCTTATCTAGAACCACAGCACTGATTTCAGTAGAAATAGAACAGGTTCACATAGGGATGCATTTCACATCAGAATACATCAGATCCATATTTCAGTCCTATTCAGCTTATTACACACAGTTAAGATGGCCCATTTATAAAAACGCAAAGCAAAAAACCAAACAAACCAAGCTCTCCAAAACTGCTCTTAGGGAATTTTTCTTTCATACAGGCAGGAATTTATTTACTCTTGTAGACAGCGTGTCCTCTTGTTTTATGGTCTGCCTGCTGTACACTGACTTTGTACAGTGACATTGCATTTTGGCATGAAAGATCTTTTATGAATCACATATGACAATGAGAGGTGAACATTCTATCATTCATTTAGCTATACACATATGACATGCCTGTGTCATTCATTCAGCTACAGGACATGGAGTTTTCCAAGTGAATTCTGTGAAAGTTTTCGTGTCTAACAGTGGTGTTCGCAGGTGTATAAAATTTGCCATTAAGCTCAGTTCAGTGGCAGTACCTTTCATTTGGCATTCTGCCTTTAAGAAGAACCTGAATCAAAGGTCTTGCAGGAGGCAACTTTCTGTTGGATACACACATATTAGAGAATAAAGACAGTTGGGTTTTGTTGGGGTTTCTTGGTTATTAACTAGTTGATAAGTTATTCTGTTACAATTACATATTCATAGTCCAAATTCTTACACGTCATGAGATGGTTCTGTAATTGAAATAGTAGATAAACCAGCTGATACAAAGATGAGACATCATAGACTGATAAAGATACACATCCGCAAATCTGAAAAAGTTCTTGGATTGCAGCAGAATGAGAAACACCAGCCTATTGATGTTAGGTCTGTAGAAACAAAGGTGGAATAAATTAGCCTGTTTAACACGAGCTTGGGAGCGTTATGCAGCAGTATACAGGGAACTGTATCCTGTGTAGTGCAGATACAGCAGAGACAGAACTACAGTGATATGACTTACATGCAAACAACTAATAGCAAAGTTACCATGGAGTCCATCTTATATTGTACTAGTCAAGAAATTATCCAGAAGAAGTCCTAATGAAACCCAGCTTTTATCCCATTCCTTATGCTGTCACAGCCTCTGCCATTTTTCTTTTTACTTTTTTCCAGTTCTGGAAGGAAGCTCGATCGTCTAAGTGACACACAAATAAAATGTCATGCCTTTAAATCCCGGATGAAAGAAACACTGCTAAGAGTTATGATCAATATTGAAGGAGGAGATGGCAGTATCACCCTCTACACCTGTCATACACCTTCTCTCTCACTAGTGTAAAATGTTAATGACAATAAAAGCAAACTCTGAACTACAGTTTTGAACGATCCACCCGAACACTGTAAAATGAGGTTAGCAGACCAAGTAGTACTGTGGAAGGGGACCCGGCTCGCAGTTTGTTTAGTGCTGGAGGTGCCGTGGACAGAATGTTATCCTTCACTGTTGCTGTATGAATGTTGCTCACATAAGACACCACAGGTCCTATCTTTCAAAAAAGAGTGAATGACTGAGTACGTGGTGCAATTCACATCAGCTCCATACCTCTGGCACCAGGAATTCCCATGGTGCTAGGAAACTAAGAACTTATTTAAACAACTCCCCTTCCCCTAAGAGTATCAGAAGTCCCTGGGATGATGCTAGAGACTCTTTTTACTCTTTAGTTGACCTTTTCTCTGGCAGACTAGTCTGTGTAGGTGACTTGCCAGAGATCAGAAACCACCTACAGACTTTTTCTGTTGTACTGTGCCACA
Source organism: Pygoscelis adeliae (assembly GCF_000699105.1). Taxonomy (NCBI): domain Eukaryota; kingdom Metazoa; phylum Chordata; class Aves; order Sphenisciformes; family Spheniscidae; genus Pygoscelis; species Pygoscelis adeliae. The sequence continues at coordinate 4,319,105 of NW_008824056.1, forward strand.
GAGCATGTGTTTCTCCATATTTGGGGTTAAAAGCTTGATTTTATATTTATTTTGTGATTTCTGGAAACTGTGCTACAAGGTGCAAGATTGTTTGCAGGAAAGACTGAATTAGAAATGCTCTAATTTTTAATAGCCCTCTTCACTGAAACATTAAGTCGTATGATGAAGGTGAATCAAAACCTGAATGTATCTTCCATACATCATATATTGAAATTATGGCATATGCCACATTTTAGGATAACGCACACAGTTTTTTGTTTAAAAGGAGAATGTTTCACATCACATATACTTAAGCCCATTCAATAAAGGATGGCAAGCAATGATTTGCACCACTGCCAAAATAATCATATGCATTCTTTTGTGTATTAAGAAGACCAGAGGATGGTTCCTTTGTGAGGACCACTCCTAGGAACAAACATGCCTGCAGTACTGATGTCCGTAGTGCTGAGCAGACTCATGATTCCTAAGAAAATCACACTAGTTTACTTTGTAAAAAGAGTTTTATTCAGGTATTTGGTAAGACAAATTTTGAGTGGCTTCTCAAATTTGCATATAATGCAACATGAATGAAGTCCACAGGTTCTTGGTGTGAAGAGCAGATCTAGCAGAACAGCCTGGACAGTGACAGTGGTTGTTCCCAGTGGACTGTTCCCTATCAAGCACAGTGCATTCGGTGCTATTGGCACAGGCAGTTTTAGGAGGAGCCTGTAACTGAGGATTCATTGAACAGTTTCTGGGAGTTGTTCTGTATTTGTTTTTCTTGTTGTGTCATTGTGATTCTCTCTTAGCCATTTTGCTAGGAGTAGTGGAGGCTGTGAACAACATAAGCTGTTTGGTACACATTTGGAAAGCACGGCCCTTTACGTCCCACTCTGCTCAGCCAGAGCAATTGGCTCTGTCAGGCTCTTGGAGCTTCCTGCTGCTGGCTGTGTGCTGCTTGGGCCTGTGTCATATCTAACCTGGGAGCTGGATGTACCTGTCCTGCTCCTCATGGAACAGACACTGTTGGAGGCATTGCCACTGATTATTAGTTGGGCCCCTAAAGGAGAGAGAAGCATCTATCTGGTCCCGTGTGCGTAAAAGCAACATGCGCATGACCACTGAGGAGAACGTTTTGAAAGGCTCATGCTCATAAATTTAACATTTCATTCCAAGAAAGACAGCTATTACGCAACAGAAAAGCAGACAGAAACAAATGAAGAAGTCCTGACTGACAGCACAGTCTACATGTGGTGTTCAGTAGGATGTCTGCTAGGCCAATGTAAGCAGTTTTCATGGCTTTCTACAGTCTGCTGTTGCTTCTGAGGCAAAGATTCAGAACTTGAAAACTCTCCATACTTCACCTGATATGTTAAATAGACTTTCATGACATTCCCAGTGGGTAGAGAGCATCTGTAATTTGGCTCCCAGTTATAGCATAGTGACTCAGTAACAGGCATAGGGAAAATATTTGCTGTAGCTGGAACATAAATTTTACTTCTTTTTTTTTTCCCTTTCCCTATCAGACTAGAATATGGCTTTTTTTGCAGTTGTGAATCCTGGCTTGCAGTAAGGGGAAAAAGTTTAAATCGTATTGCATCCAGCACCCTGCTGGCCTGATTTACTGCAAGTGGCTCGAAGGCAGATGCTTCTACCAGGCTCTTGCCAGGCTTTCAAGCTGAGCTTCACAACAGTCCTGCTTTTTCCCTCTTACTCCACTCACCAACATTGTCAGTACCACAGAAGGCTAGCCAGACTCCTCTGTTCAACTATATTCTTATTTATGCATGGCCTTTTTAAACTACTGCCAACCTTTATGTGAGGGTTTAAGTTACACTCATCAGCAGGGATGGCTCAAGGGGAAATGGCATCCAGCCTGAGCTGGAAAACAAAACTCAGACTGATTCAAGTCTTTTTCCGGGGAAAAACTGAGTGACTTGCACACTCAGTTCCTCTCAAAGAGGTTCTTCCCTTCCGTTCTAGCCCACGTTTTCCAACTCTGGCCATCTATCTGGGAGGAGGACCAGTGAGCCCATTGTCAAGCATTAGCCAGAACTGGTTGTCCTGGAATAAATACTCCATTGTGGAGAGTCTGAGGGCTGGTAACTGGGGTGGAGCCGGTCTTTGAATGTTGTGTCATCCTGTCCTGTTCAACAGCATTTTCCTAGCAATTGTGGAATCGCAATGGAAGGCACTCCTTTCTGGCGTGCTATGAGAGGGTGTTTCCTCCTCTCCTCACCTCCTAAGTCATACAAAGTCCACGCTGTGCAGAGAAATGTGAAATGACATATTTTCCTATGGAAAAATAATAGGCGTGGAAGGCCACTCAGTTTTGGTAATTTCAGGAGGATGTAAGCAGTGATGATACCTTATCAATTCTTTGCCTGGTTTCTTAAAACACAGACGGGCAATGACCTGCAAACTACATGGAGACTGAGAAATGACAGGAACAGATAATTTGATAGATATAAAGGATAAATATAAATACAGCTACATGCCCTGTGGCTATATATAAACCTGCAGAGTGCATGATAGCTGGTAGCTGTAAATGAGAAAGTTCAATAATTGGAAGCAGTGATCCTGAAACAGAACCAGGTGTAGCATAGATGGTAACCTGAAAAGTGGAGTAAATTATCCTGGATGCAGCATACGCTAGCTAACTATCCTTTTCTCAGTGCCTGGGCTAGCCCCCTGAGATACCACTGGTACTATTGTCACAAGAAGTTCCATATTTTTGTTGCCATGGATTTTTTGCTAATCTTGGTAATCAGATTTTGATTTTGTTCAGGTAGATGAACGTGGCTTAACATGTATTTTGATATGTCTGTTCATTTTTAATTGTAGATAGATGTGTCTTGATCAGTTCTTGTGTCAATGACTGAACTCATTAGACAGTTACGATCCAAGGTCATGAGTTCTTCCTCTTGTGATTCGTATAGCTGTTTCCATATTCTAAATGTAGTTTGGATATCTGGAGCTTCATAAGCTTCTGTGAGAAGTACTGATCCTGCCTCCAGTTAAGCCAGGGAGGATTTTTCTACAGATTTATGGGTAGGATTGGATTTACAGTAGCATAGCTGAAATGAGGTCTGTTCAAGCCTCTGCTGCTGCAAGTACGTTTGTGTGTATGTGTGTTTATATATATCTTATATATATGGTGACACACTGATCTCAAGCAAGAAATACAGAATGAAGTTCCTGCATAAAATCACTCTGAACACACTTAACACGGTGTTGTATTCCCTTTTGTGTTGTGCCATTCCATTGAGGACTGGAGAGAGGGTGGTAAACTGTCGACCAAGTTCCTTTTCTTGGGAGAGAGAACAACAAAGAATGAGCTGAAAGATGTCTCCATTCACGTTACTCCAATCTTCATTGCAGTGAACGATCACATTAGTACAAGCTCTCCTTTGGAGAACACAGGAAAGCCCCCCAGCTCTGATACCAGTGTAATGAACCCAGGTAGACATACAGAGGGGACAGACCCCATGCCTCTTCGCTAGTGATTCAGACGACCCACTCCTTCTCTGTGAAATGCATGGATATGGAATGCATATCGGTGAGATGCTAGAAGAGCAGGGCTGTGTAAGTGGGGCTGTGTATGTGCAAAGTAAAAGCCATCATCACACCCTTATCCACAGCTTTGACACAGGAGAAATTCATTCCCTTTTCTATTCACAGACTTCTCTGTCAAACCTGGGGGCTAGCTGTATGGTGATGCACGTGAAAGCAGAGAAGGGAAAAAATGTCTAAGAGAAAACTAGGTATCGTGGGCTTCCCTGTGATGGTGTTTTCCTATTCCAGCCCCAGCTGCCAGACTTCCCCCTGGGCTCTGAGGACAGACTGGTAACGTGCACAGTTTCCCTAGTATCTTGTTTGACCATTGTTCTCTTCCTGACATTTCTGTTCAGATAAGAGCTTGTGATAGAGGTAGCTTGGCCTAGGTGGTATTTTAAGTTGCACATTGTAAGCATTGTGAACACAGAAAAGCAAAGTATGCTAATGAAGAGTATTTAAGAGAAGTGGGCTGGAAGGTGTGTTAGAACTAAAACAAGCCTGGATTCATGTCCTGTGTGGGCAGTTCTGCTATCAAGAGTCAGGATTTAGGTATGATTTCAGCTTCCAAGAAAGATCAAATTAATTAGGTCCTAGACTGAGTATCCACTATAGGTAGATAATTGCCAGCTTAGAGTGGGAGATTCCTCTACCTCTCTTGAGAATGGAAATAGGTCAGATGAAGAAGCCTGAATTTTAATGTCCTATTCCAAGTAAAGTTTTTATTCCATGACATCACTGATATCTGGTAGCCTAGTCCTTTCTTATTAGAGAAAAATCTTTGAAAAGAAGTTTCAATTTCCATTGGTGTCAGACATATGTTTAAGTTACTGACATTTTAATTTAAAGTGAAATTACATAGAAATTTATTTTACTAATTGGACTTTTACAGGTTTACTGTAACTCAACTTTATACTTCTTTGCTGTTTTACTGTTCTGTAGTCATGTTCTGCTACTTTCCATTTTACCCACCCCTACTGCCCATTCACCAACTTTCCCACAAATGCCCTTTTCTTTGTGGAACATCTTCTGTTAAGGTTTTAATAATCCCATTCCTTCATTCTCCTCAAGGCATACTCTAACCATGGGGCCAAAAGTAACTGTCAACCAGTAGCAAATAGGCATGTGGCTCCTAAGCAATCTCTGATGCTTCTCTGATTTATATTACTTTTAAGTAAGTAAAAATTACGTAACTATGTGTATGTAATGCCTCTTTTTACTACTGTCATATTTGTTGAGCCTTGTGATATTTATTTTCGTTCCTTTGCAGAAAAGGTGTTTTGTTACGTATTAATCAAAACCCCTCTTTTGTAAACCACAATGCCTGTAGCAGAAAACAAAGGAGCTTCAATACTGCTGCGGGCCATCTAAACACCACTGAAATACTTTTAATAATTAGTACTGAGAACTAAAATTCCACCTGAGGTATTTTCCAAAATGGGAGAACAAAGGAACTGTTTCCTTTAGGGTTGCCTGTTAATTATTTCCGTGTGGGGGTGTATGTACTTTATAGTCTTGCTGTGATTTTTTGTCAAGTCCCACAAGTTAAAAAGATCAGAATGATTTACAGAGGTTATGCAGACTTTGCGGTTATGTGTTCTTCCTGTCACCATGAGTGCTGAAGTGCACAACTGTCTATCAGGCACCATCATTCTCTTGCGGAGTATAATTTAGGTTTTCTTCTTCCTCTTGACCTTACAGAAGTAGGCAAACAGGCAAGAGATGCCAGGGAAACCATGCCAGTTTCTTCAAGTTTGAGAAACAGATGAATCTGCCTCATGTTTTTACCAGATGCTTTTCTTCTTGCAGTGGATGAACTGGTTCTCCTGCCTTGCGGGGGAAGCGTCACTGGATGCTATCACCACTCTTGATTTTCAGTAACTTCTTTCTCAGAGTGACCATTTGTCGCTCACTTACCATATGTCTTCAGAGCCCAGTAGTGTTCATCCTGACTCAGTATGTTTCTGAAGAATGCAGCGATATACAGTGTGCCTCCATGTGTATTATCCCTGCCAAAAGCAGTGTTTTTCATGCTTTAGTCTCCTTCTAGTTTCTTTTTCTAGCAGTCAGTGCACCTGATGTTTTCAAAAGAAAATTTTGGTTGTAACATTTGTACAAGTTCCGTAAAGCTTTGAAAACATGAGAAATTGAAATTACTGTTGCTTGAGTGAAATCTTGGCTACAACTTAAAGTACATAGTTCCCACCAAGTTCAGCGAGGGCAGATTTTAATCCTTGTATTGTTGTTTCTGACAGGTTTTTTATGTCTGTCTTTTTAAATTATCGTACTTCTGTGTCTTCTGCAACAACAAACATCTTTAAGAGTTCTTCACATCTTATGTCTCTGAACCTGGAATTTCCTTCTTTGTATGTGTAAGCACTCAGATTCTTATTACCTGGTCATGTAGTGGCTGGACAATTTTGCTGTTTATTTTCTCTCCCACTCTCCTTTCAAGGGGACCTTCAGACTGCCCAGATTTTGATCGGCCTCTCTGGTGCAGATACCTGAAAGAACGGTAGCAATGCTGCTGTCACTGCTGCGGTGCTGCTGTGGCTGCTGCCCTCAGTGTCACCGAACCTGTCAGTGCTGGCATAGGTCATTGCTTCTGTCTTCACTGGGATGCAAACATCAAGTGGTCTTAAAAGGAAGGTAGGTTCCAGAGGTAAAGCCTGGGTGTTCTTATCCCTTGCTAGATACCAGTGCAATTGAGAGGAAAATCCTCCTGTGAATTCATTAACTCACCTTACCTGGGAACAAATTGTGGCCTAAGTGGCCCCAAATGTAAAGCAGGAATAATGCTGCAAATTTATATGGAGTTGCTTTGCTTTTACCCTGGAAGAGAATACCTGTCTCTCTTTCTCACCTTTCTTTCTAGACTTGGAGGAGATGGGAGCAAAGGAGAACTAGCTCTTAATTTGTGCTGCTTGTTCGTGTTGCTGAGAAACAACATTCCCTGTATGCTAGCTCTTCAAGACCATGTGGGCTCCTGTGGTAGTGAGGAGATGTGAGCTGTACATCAGTCGAACCAAGTATCTCTCTCCAGTTGCATCCCTGCTGCTTAGCTTCGTATCCTCCATTTGTGTTGTCCAGGTGAATTGTTCACATGCTCCACGGAAATGACATGATTGTGGCCCATTGGCTTTTTTGCTTCTCCCACCCATCTTTCTGTAAGGGATGTGTCTGCCTTAAAGACATCTTTGCTCTAAAATCCCTTATGTGGAAATGGTTCATGTGTCACAGAGGAAAACAATGGACCCTGGTTTGCAAGAAAGAATTCCTATAGTGTAAAAGATGTTAATTTTATCTTATGATATTGATACTTGGAATATCTGGATGGTATAGGTAGGTTCAGTTTTACTTCCGGATCACCTGTCCGAAATGAGGGCACTTCTCATTACGGATCGATCATAAATTGCTGATTGTGTAGGGAGGAAAACTGAAGGAAGACTGGAAGGCTGTCTTTTCTGTGGAAGTGGAACTGGATCATTCCTATTTCCATTTCAGATCAAATTTGAAAGACTGTTATGGTTTTGAATTTGTTCAAATTTAAGAATTGCCATGGATCATATCTTCCAAGCTGTGTGTCTCATGTACTTAGACGTGATTCTGTACAGCTTTTCATTGACAATAAGAATGCTATTATGTACTGCATTCATTTTAATCCATTTGGTGTGAGACTGGGATGCTTAATGCCTCATATTTATCTTACTCATAATTACAAACATGCTTCCAGCTGGCTAGTCCATCTCCCATGCTGATTTCACTGGGGAGGTTTGTTAAGAATGGGGTCAGAGTCCATGTTTACACATTTCCTCTTCAGTTGTTTGTTTAACTATCCTCTGCTTGAATTCTGTTCAAAAGAGAGATTTTCATGACCGAATAGTATTTTCTTCCACACTGAGCTCCTCTGATAGCAAGAATCAAGAAGTTCTAAAGGAAGCAGCCAGTTGGGTTTTTAGCTTTGGGGTGCCTAGAACTCACAATTGTGACTTTTTTCCTTGATTTTCCAAAATAAATAAGATGTTTAATTTTTAGTTATACATTAAGGATCTAGTTACATACCCTGTATGTATCTGTAGTTCCCACTGACTTCTGTGGGAAGCCTTGTTGGAGAAGAAATGCGTAATTGAGTTGTCTTACCAAAATCTTTCTTCATCCACAATTAAGATGGTGAATTATTGTGCCCAACATGTCTCAAATTGCTGGTGGCTTGACCTTGCAGTCTCTGTAGTTCCTGTTGTCAGCATAAGGCTCCATAGACTGTTGGAGCGCTCATCCTTATGGGCAACATGTGACTACATGTTTGTGGCATTACCTACAGTGGATTTATTCCCTGGTCACTGCTCTAGTGGAGAGCAGAATCCGAGCAGTTTGCCTTTGCACTGTTGTAGTTGTTCATTGATTTCTCAGTTAACAAATAAAGTAAAAAATGAGACAGATCATGCAATGGTAGGTCTAATTTCTCACCAATTCTGTGAAAGTTTGTATTCTTCTTTTTATGAACCAGTTGAAAATGTATAAAATCTTGGGTGTTTTGTGAATTGTATGCTGTTTGTTGACAGCCCCATGTTATCCAAAGAAAGGCCATGGATGCAGGGATGTTATGCGCTATTGCTGTTATCAGACTATTGCTACTTTTTTTTAGCTTGGATTTCTTGGCTAGAGTTTTGGAGGGAGGACGGGACACCCCCAACACCTTCTCCCAACTTCTTTGCCCCTTCAGTTCTTCCTTTGCTGTTGCAGCTTTGAGAAGCTTACCCTGTTCCTGTTTTCAGAGCATTCACATGGTGCATTTTTTGTATTCCTCTCTCACCCTCCACCAAATCACCTTGCAATCATGAAATTTGCATTAGGTACAGCAACAAATTGGTTGCTCTGTCAATAGACGTCCAGATGGTCTAAGGCATATGAACTGTTTTGTATTACATACTGTTTGTTGCTGGTAATTATTGATTTGTTGTTATGAAATTTGCCAGGCTAGGAGTAGAATTATACTGCTGGTAACAGCATCCACATTAAACTTCAAATGATCCTTGGCACTGAAAATCTTGCCTCTTGGTATGCTCTGTCCCTCCTTATAGTATAGTTCTTGTCATTGTCACTATGCAGTATCTATTTAGACAGAGCTCTGTTGCTGAATTGTTACTAAACAAAAGGATATTCTAGCTATTCCTTCATTTACTTACACCTTCCTATTTTTTTGCAGGCAAAGTGGGTCCCAGCTTGAAACTGAATTAGCTGTTACTCCCTCATTGAAAGCCCATATGGTTTTCAGGTATAGTATACTAGTATCCTATCAAGAGCAGAGCTGGAATATGTTAACTATTTCACAGATTTGTCTTTTATTATACTCTATACTTTAAAGTTTCTTTTATTTCCTGAGGTTTGACATGGACCATTTCATTTTGTCAACATAGTTATTGAAAACATTCATGATACCTATTTCTGAAAGAATTTGACACTCTGGATTTCAGAAGTGAAAACAAATTTTAAACTTATATTCTAAATCAGATCTTTTTGTTTCAAAACAAGCAAGACAAATCTTTATTGCTTTTCTCAGGAACAAGTTATATTCAGTTTTACAGATGGACCTTCACTTTTGTGCTCAAAGTTGACACCAGTCATGAATTCCTTTTCACCACTTCACTTCAAACTCTATCATGAAGTATAAAAAAATGGTGCAAGACTGTGTGCTGATGCATTTCTCACTGAAGCATGGAATATACAAGAAGTGAAGAGCAGCTGTATTTTTCTTGTTGTGTCATTGAAATGATACCAACTACATTTAACAAGAGGAGAAATGGTTTTACTGTAAATAGGTTAATTAATGGAGGTTTTGCAGCCGCCTCTGTTAAATTGGTTTTATTTCCATGGCAACTCTTTCTGCTTCCTGGATAACTTCGTTTCAGTAAACGTAAGACTGAAGTGAGTGGAAGATAGGCCTTTCTGTGTAGTAATAAGTGGGCAACTACAATAAATTTCCATATCATGAACAGATAAATATAGGCACTTAACCTT
>NW_008824056.1:4328684-4394854 GCF_000699105.1 Pygoscelis adeliae
GGTTGCTGAGAACCAAATGTCAGCAAAAATAAATAGGTAATTGAGAGTGAGAGCCTATTGATAGTGCCAGTTCATCTATGCTAAAAGCACATACAGGATCTCAGCTGTAGGAAACATAATGCATTGCTTTTTTGTTTTCTTTCTTTCTGCTGTGAAATTGTATTGTGTTTACTAGTGTGACTAGAGCAAGGTAACTGTTAATCTATTCTATAAAAAACCCTCTTGCTCCAGTTTCTGCTTCAAATTTGAAGTTGGCTACCAAGCAATTAGAAGGCCCAGAGAGAAGTTTACCAAGACACCATTTATTTCAGAGATATATCATGTATGGGTTTAGGGTTTTGTTTTGTCTTTCTGAAGGCATAAAAGTAATCCAGTTTGAATGCAAAAGACTGGGTTGTTCCATAAAACTGTAAGAACTGCAAGGTCAGGGCTGGATACAAAACTTTTTTTTTTCTCCAAACAGCAAAATAAAATTCTGATATTTTTCACATATGCCTTTCCTCTCAAAATTATAATGTAGCATGTCTTACAATAATTTATGTGCTTAGACTTCATTTGTTAAATTTCTTTTTTTGCAAATGGTTAAAACTGTGGTCAGAGTTGACTCACCTTGAGTAGATTAGTTATCGCTTTTGTTAATATTTAATGGTATGGTACCAGGCTGTACCCTGTTACTTTCAGAACACTCCCATATTGTTTTGAGAGATAATGAGTCTCCTGCCTTAATACCAGGTATCTGGGATAAAGCGTGCTGTGTGGCCTCAAAGGTCTGGTGCTTCTGTTGCATTTGTCTTTGTGTAAAGGCTGTGATGGATCCTAACAGTGCAAATGTTAAGATTCCGAGAGCCTAGATCTGGTCTTGCTCATAGTGATTAGAAAAAAGTTAGAAATAAATTAGATCAGGGAAAAAAAAATTAGAAATAATTCTAGTTAGTTATCGGTATCTCATTGTGAAAAATATGCTGACCCTTTTGAAGCTGGCCTGAGGTCAAGGGACTGTAGCAGCCCTTAGATTTCATATTTCACTGTTTTCATGTCCATCTTTTAAGCTGTCTTTTTCCTACGTCTCCTTCTGTCACCAGTGCCTGAGATCAGCTGCACCTCTGAGATGGGCTGCTTTCTGCTGCTGCTTCCCCACCCCTGGTCACTGCTCTGCCTCACCTGCTGATTCCCTGGCTGTCACTGATGTCCGTGCTTGCTCAATAGACCATAATCTCTCTGCGAGCAAGAGATATTGATAAGAGAAATACTTAAGAAGGCACCTCTGTGCTGCAGAAACAGGGATCTGAAAAAACACCACAATAATTTATAGACTCTTATCCTCTGTGGCAGTTAGCTAAGCTTCTTCGATTTTTCCCCCTTTTCTGTTTGTTATGTTTTTAATACTTTAACAAGAGGACAAAAAATGCATTCCCTGTAGAGGGCAGTGCCATGGCTGCCTCCCTCCGCTGCGGCTGGGTGCCAGCCTCCAGGGCCGACATTTCCGTGGCCAGGGCGGCAGAGCTCAGCCTCCTCGCTGTGACCGGGAATGCAGCTTGGCAGCTGGCTTGTGCCCACCTGGGCTTCCCACCACCCCCAAGAGGAGGAGGCATGGCACTGGCTTGTTGGCAGCAACGCTCATTCATCTGTGCAGAGTATCAAGGGACTGATCTGGCTGAAAACTAGTTGTTCACTGGTTTTTAATTTCCACCGCCGGGCTAGTTTTCATCCACGTTAGTTCTCTGATCCAGTCCAAGCAAGGCCACACGAAGAAAATCAGGGAAGAAGCAGGAATATATAGCTGCAAGTAGAGAATGGGACTGAATCTTCAGCAACAATTTGCAGTCAGATCAGTTTAAGTCAACTGTTAAATTGCACCTTGAGGCGGTGAAGCTAACTGCTGTGGTATTGGGCCTCTCCATGCAGTAACATTAGTCAGTAGTCAGTAACATTAAAGTTTTATGGATGGCTATTTTCATTAAGATAACTTTTTCCAGTCATATGCATTTAGTCTCTGTGAGTATAAGATAAAACAAGGCAATGCTGGCTGCAGCTTGTTCTGCACAGGAGGTCTGAATCTGGCCTAATTAACAAGATGCTTCCTCAGGAGGATGTTGCTGACCTTGGTGGAATTCAACTCCTTTAAAATGAGTGTGAATGCAATCCTGGTGGATGCAGGCAGTTTACTGTTGGTCTGTGCACTGTTGGGGGCTGCAGGGTATGCTGAGGTGCTCCCGGCTCTTGCTTACAAGAGAAGTCTGTGGACGTGTTCAGTGCAAATTGTTCCCACTGCTATTCTGGAAGGTGGGAGTAAAACCCAGTGTTTGTACTGATGGTGGAAATATGTAAGTTGTGGTGTTCTCAAGATGCTCTTTCTATCCCTCTGCTGTTCTGGATGTCCCTGTATGCCGTGCAGTATGCCCGGGGTAAAAATCCACAGGCGGGCCCCTTTGCCTGCCCTCCCTCCTGCTCAGCTGGTAGGCAATCACAGAGCAAATGAGGCCAAGGCAGGCTTTTTCCTTTGCTTTTGCCAAAGGAACGGCAGTGGGTGTACAGCCGTTGGTGGTGGCTGGCTACTCTGGAAGTGGGTGTCGCCAAAATGCTGTCCGGTGTTCCCTGCCCTGGGAAGGGACAGCCTCAAGCCATGGCTCAGATGGGTCGTACCTCAGTTTGGGTTCCATAGTCAGATTTGCTCAAGGCTAAAATATGTGTCAGCATTGGGTTTAACAAAATTCGTGTGAGATGTGGGTTAGCAGCAGGATACTGCTTTGGAAACTGGCAAAATCTTACTGCGGTGGCGTCTCCTGCCTTGGTTTGCCTGATGTAGAGGTGTCTTTTTGTTTTAATTCTTTTTGAGGTATCTCTCTGTTTCCCCTTTTGGGCAACTAGCAGTCTGGGGTGACTTCAGGAACCAAGAACAGACTTATGTATGTGGTACTAAGGGTTTCTTTTAATAGTTTTGAGTTCAATGTGTGTGAACTGATTTTATTGCTGTATGTTTGTTAACTTGTTGGTAGCTAATCTTTACATCATTTAGAGCAGCTGGGAGTAACTGTTTTCAAATTTACCCAGGTATCGTACTCGTCTTTTCATTGGGGGAGATTAAAATATTTTTTAAATGGTGAATATATTTCAAAACCTCAGTAAACCTTATAGCTTGGTTGTAGCAAAGTAGATTCTTTTAGATCATCACCAGTATGCATCATAATACCACACCAGGTTGTGCTTAATTGGCCTGACAGGGGGTTCTCCTCAGCTCCTCTGACTGTCATTACTGTATGACCTTGTGTAAGTGCTTCAGCTGCTGTCACGCCCTTGTCTTTTTGAGTAAAAGTATTGTATGCTCTTGCAATATAATTACCTATAATAACTCAAAGCTACCTGACCTGCTACATGAAGTGTCATCTTAATACAATGAGGTCTTTCTACCCAGCTTCATCTTTGTGTTCTGCTGGTTTTACTGACTTACCAGTCTCTTTAATTTGAGTGTAGAGCTCATCCTGTAAATTTGACAGCAGCATTGAAATGTGCTAAGCCATTTTATATGTGCATGTACATGGGATAAAATTGCCATTTCACCAGAATTCAAAAGCAGGAGGAGCTCTGGCTGCATAGCTATTTCATCTTTCACTCACACGCCCAGAGCCGCACTTAGGCTCGCAGGTAGAACTGGGTGCTCCCAGGCACAGCAGATCTGCACTTTGACTTTGTCAAAGCTCCTGTTTTTTAATGGCATGCTTTCTTAGGTTTTTTTGTTTGTCTTTAAATGGAAGTCAGTGATGTGCATCACTTTTTCCTTAGTGTTTTAATAAACGATTCCACTTCATAGAATGCCATTTGTCAAAGCATCACAAACTGGTGTAAACGTTAAGTCTCCCCACCTTTCTGTGATATAGGCTGCTTTCCTTCATTATAACCGGGCACAATTTAAAGACAATACTGTCAAACTTGGATTTCTAAAATTAGTCACCTAGAATTTCTATTTAGGCAACAGAGTAAGTGACCTAAACTTCAAGGTGCTGAATATCCCAATATGCTAATTGAAATCTTTGGGGTTTGGTATGTGAACTGCAACCAACTTTCAGTATGAACAGTGATTGGAGTAGTTATATGTTTTTCAAGAAACACTTGTAGCCTTCAAGCAGAAATCTTTCTCTTGTCCCCACTACCTCTGCAGTTAGTTATGTTAGTAACTTCTTGGTACTTAGTCTGGCTCTTCCTTCACTGTTTCTGTCAGGTCACTATGCTGTGCTGTTCACACAAGAGCATTCTGTTTCCTTCTGAAAACACTGCCATTTTCACCTGATGGTGAAGAGCCACCTTCCTCAAAACTAAGGGAGAAGTTACATGCAGCCCATCCAGTTCTGAGGAAGCCAAAAAAAAGCTCAGGTGATGACTTTCTGTCTGAAGCTTTAACTTGCCAGATGACGTTGCATATCTGCTCTGACTTTTGCATTGTGGAGGCCACAGAATTCACCGAGGGATTCCTGTGCTTGTTCAGCCATGTTATGCTGACAGCAGTCACTAGGACTGCACTGGGGTTTGGTTTATAGATTCAAATGGTGAGAAATCTGCTGCCAGTCTTGATGGTCTGTACTCAGTGGTTATTTTCCCCCTGTTCTGCTTAAAAACAAGAGATCTTTTTAATACTGCTGATAGACCCTAGAAACAATACTTTCTTAGTGGTGGTACATTTTGGTGATATTTGTAATGATGTGGAGACAGATGTTTTCAGAACTGTTACTAGTCTTTAAAAAGTAACAAATATGGAAGATTAAAGATAAAGACTTCTTAAAAAGTGATCTCTGTTTTCTTGACTGTTCTAATCATTATCCCTGACACCGTGCATTTCTGTCACATATACAGCAATCGTTACAATGTAGTAACAATAATGGAAAAAAACAAAAAATAAGATAATAGTATGTTTAGTTCTACATAATGTTCTAGGGCATATGATACTAAGGGTTTGCTCCTAAGTTATTTTTCTGTTGGAATGCTTCTACTCAAAAGGTATAGATATGATCATATCTATAGGTATACCTCGTAAGTATTATGCATAGAAAAGCAAAGTTGCATTTTGAATTCCTTGCTGATTAGATATTTGAGCTTTGCCTAGTTATACTTCTGAAAACTTGTGTACCTCTGCTTTATACTGCATTGTCTCAGCAGGTCGGTCAGCATACTCTGCACACCCACCTGTTAGACACAGTATCCTGTAATACCATAATGCTTCTTACTCCCAAGAGCAAGCATTCCTTCTAATCCCAGCTAACAGGAAAAAGTTATTAGTCATTTATTCAGTGGCACGCCCATTGCCTATTGAGAAATATTTTTAGAAAGAGGCAGAAGTCCACAGCATGGCTCACAGAGACTATTTTGAAATACCTGGCTGTAAGCACACCGATGCCTGTAGCCTTTACTCGAGGAAACTTTTTGATTACATCAATGGGAGTTGTGTCCAAGCTGAGCAACAGAGAACAGACTTTTAGGACTAATGGGCTACCTATTGGGCTAGTGAATTTCCTGTTTTCAAAGCAAGAAAATCCATGTGCTGAGTAATACTGAAACCAAAACATCCAGATACATAGCAGCTTTGGAAGCAGACATAAAACTTTAAAAGATTTTTGTAGACTTAGCAAGATAATTTGGGCTAGCTCAGTGTTAAAGGAGGTGTTTGCTTTAATGCTCAGCAGGGGTGTGTGTGTGTGTGTGTGGCACCTGAAACATTGGATACGTTTGTACATGTGCTCTGCGGAGCCAGAGCATGGCTTGCTGGGATGATGTATGCTGGAAGAAGAATGGGATCTGTCATCTGCCTTGACGTGGGCTATGGCTAGACCTGCAAAGGGGCTTCAGAACTGGCACTGACTTCCAATGGGTGTTGGGATGCCTGCGCTGGAGCCGTGGCCACCTTGTGGAGGGGGGAGAGGGAATTCCTCCCATGGGGATGGATTTTGCAGTAGCAGGTAGCTGCGAAGCTGGCTGCTGGAATATGTTGTTGGCCAGGAGGAGGAGTGGGTCATGCTTTGATCCTGTCAAAGGGAAGAGGGAATTTTGGAGGTTGTAGCAAATCAGTGTGCAGAGGCACACTTTAAAAGTGGAGCAAACATCGCTGCTTTTGGAGCACAGCCATAGAAGAAGTTGGGGTGCCCAGTTCTTGACAATAGGTCATTAAAATGCCTCCCCAACACGAAGAAAGTCACAGGCCTTCCTCAGCCTCAGGACACTTTAAACCACATCTCTTACTCGAGTTGAAAACGCCTTATCAGTAGGCTGGTCTTGCTGGGAGCGCCATCTTCTTGTCTTATGTGCAACCTCGAGTAACAAAAGGGTTTGAGAGACGCTAGCAGCAGCCAGCCCAGGAAGCTGTACCCTGGTGATCAGGACTATGGTAGCAGTTGTCCGACAAAGCAGAAGTTTAGGTACATGCATATTTGGCAGGATTTACAGGGCATCTTACTTCTATCGATGTCCTCTTACGAGCAAGCAGGCTTGTGGTCTAGGCTTTTATTCTTTGACAGGTAGTTTACAGATCCTGTGCTAAAGGCAAAAGAGGGCTTTTAATAATTTTATGTGCTTCTCACAAATCATTTTGGCTGGCACATTTCTGCTGCAGACAGGTTCTGAGCTTTTTTGGCTCTTGGGAATGCTAAGCAAAAACAAAGGCCACAATCTGACCCTGAATGGACCAAGTATTAAGTAACCTTCAAGTGCATTATGAAAAAATGCATATCTGTAACCTGCAGCTGAAATCTATTCTGTGTGAAGGCTCAAGATTTCCCCCCCATGTAGCAATAATGATAGTATTAGCACTTTCTTATACTGGATTGGACAGCAGATTGGGTTACTGCTGCAGAATGCTGCGCTAATTTGTAATGCTTATATCTTATTCTAAAAGATTGAGTTGGAAAAGCAGGGAAAACCGTTACCTTGCTGTTGGGAGTTTGTGTGTTTGTGTTACGAAGAAATACCTTCACTCTATGCTGGTTTTAATATAAATTTCTAATAATGCTGGTGGTTTTGTTGTTTAAAGCAGGGGGGGAAAAAGTCACTCCCTATAGTGTGTGCCTGTTGGGAAATACCTCCAAGTGGAGAAGGAATCACAGCTTTGACCCTAAACATTTTGGACAATTTCAATGTTAAAGGTATGGCTTTTATATCCAGTAAGAGATTTGAAAGGCATGTGTTTGTTTTTTCAAGTCTGGCCAACTCTGAAAGTATGATTCGGACACAGGAGAATGAATCTGTAAAAATTTCCAGCCATTTACAGTTCCAGGAAAGTCTTCACTGAAGCCCAGTCAGAAGGCATGACTTCAAGTAAACTGTACAATGAATAGTTTTCTACTACTAAATAAAATGTGATTTTTTTGGAGAGAGGTTCTTAGTATGAAACTGTGTCGTGGTTTAACCTCAGTCGGCAACTGAGCACCACACAGCCGCTCGCTCAGTCCTCCCCTCCCCCCGGTGGGATGGGGGAGAGAATTGGAAGAGTAGAAGTGAGAAAACTCGTGGGTTGAGATAAAAACAGTTTAATAATTGAAATATAATTATAATAATAATGTAATAATAATATATAAAGCAAGTGATGCACAATGCAATTGCTTGCCACCCGCCGGCTGATGCTCAGCCAGTCCCCAAGCAGTGGTCACCGTCCCCCCCAGCCAACTCCCCCCAGTTTATATACTGAGCATGACGTCACATGGTATGGAATGTCCCTTTGGCCAGTTGGGGTCAGCTGTCCTGGCTGGGCCCCCTCCCAGCTTCTTGTGCACCTCCAGCCTTCTCAGTCGGTAGAGCTTGGGAAGCTGGAAAGTCCTTGACTAGTGTAAGCGCTACCTAGCAACAACTAAAACATCAGTGTGTTATCAACATTGTTCTCATCCTAAATCCAAACCACAGCACTGTACCAGCTACTAGGAAGGAAATTAACTCTATCCCTGCCGAAACCAGGACAAGCTGTTTTCATTTTTATGTTGAAAATATTATGTTTTGCAAGCTACAATATAAACTTAAAAGAAAATCTCTGGTATGATTTAACTGATTCTTAGATACATCTTTATACCATTTCAGAATTCCTCATAGCTAACTACTGCACAATGCTGTGAACTATACAATTAAATTAATTCCTTAAATAAGTTATGTGAATAATGTCTGGATACACAGTGCTCTTTATGCAGTAACACTGGCCATTTTAAAATGTGTGGTAAATCTAATGCAATTGTAATTTTGTTGTTGCTGCTTTCAGACGTGGGTCATAATACAGCTGAGTCGCTGCATGTGCTGACTGAGGCCATGAAACTCAGCTTCACTGATGCATTCTCAATCTGTGCTGACCCTGACAAAGTTCTGCTACCTAGAAAAAAAGACTGTCCAGTTCCTACGCTAAGGAGCATTCTCAACTAATTAACTCAGAAAAGTATTTTCTCTTCCTTTGCATTTATGGATTAGGCATGCAAGTAGACTCTGTAGCATGAGGAGGAACTCTGTTACTGGAGATTTTAATCTGCTTCTGTACATACAATGATCATAAGACTTCCCTCAACTATTTAGTTTGAAGTATGTCTGTCTTTGTTAAATAATTTGGCTCAAAAAATTGTTTGTTTTTATAACATTAGTCCATGGATACCGTTGTACTAATTAAAAAATGAAAGGCGGTAGAAAAAGAGCAAACAGCAATTGATAAATTATAGTAAAGACTTATTAGAAACAATTAGTCTGCAGATTTTAAATAAACTAAAAAGTATAGAAATGGAAGAGGTGCACTGATGTCTTAACCTAACTTTAAACAAAATGCTTTAAGATGTTCAATTTCAAAAATTACTCCATAATGACTACATGATATTTTTCTCTTGCCTAAGAAAAACACTAAAAATTTTGCTTGGACAGTTAGGGAACAGAAAAAAAAATGAGGAAGAACTTGGCTCAAACTTTAAATCTCAGTGTGATCAGAGAATCATACAGATGCTATGGCACACCCCAGAGTTATTAAATCGTTGTGTATCTATAGGTGTCTGTGCCTCTTGACAGCTGGTTTCTTCGGTACTGATTCCTATCACACAGGGGCAGTAAATGCAGTATCAGCAGCATCCTTCCCTTAGGCAGAGGGGAGAGGAGAGGACCTACCTTCAATCAAAGGTGACTGCAGCTCTCCTAAGAGCTCTGCTGCTTTCTGTGGCAAACGTTCAGGCCCTGAACTTCTGCCCGCAACCGAGAGTTCAGCGTGGCAGGAACTGCACCTGGGCGCGAACGTGTGGAGAAGAAAGTGGAAGGTGAACCCGGGAACAGGTGAACACTGCAGTAAAGCTTTCCAAACACGCTCCACGTGGTTCTGCTTCCCTACCAGCCAGCTTTCAGCACTATTCTTTCTATTTAAAGATTTTGTTTCATTAGTGTGTTTGAAAGGCAGAAATGAAATATTGGAGGCTGACGGGGTTTACAGTCTGGTCAAATTCAGTAAGGTCTGTGCTTAGGAAGATCTTGTAGCTAAAAGTCATCTTAATGTTTTGTACAATGCCAGCCTTACTGAAGGAAAATGAAGAAAGTCCTAGGAGTACAGTGATTACTCGTGCGCAGGTAGAAGTTCCCATGTGTTTAAGTACCAGGCTGTGTTAGTCTGGTTTTGTATACTTTAGATAGGTGTGTTTACTTTAATTTATTGGCAGGCTTGTGTTTGAACTTAACCAAATATTAGTTATAAAGCTGAAATGCCTTACTGATGTAGGCATTACGTGGCTATAAGAGGACTTTGGCTCCATCCAGTACTTTGTCTTTCATATGGTAACATCTGTCATTTCAAAGTGTCCATCTGAAACTTGGTGTGTCGCGTTTGTTTCAGATTATGGTTTATACTACCAATTTGGAGTCACTCTCCTTAAATTTTCACCAGTTCTGTACTAGTGTGAGGAGTCTAGACTAATCTATCCCTTTGCTTTAATAAAGCAAGTATGGATTAGGATCGTATTTTTGTCATTTGCCTGTATGAATACATCCTCTGGTTCCAGTAGGACAGCTCATAAGATGGGATGAGTTATGTCTTGTATACAGTGGTTTATTTTTAACTGAGCCAGAATTTTTGTGTGTGCTAAACTTGATTATTTTCTGCATTTCAGAATACAGAGCAGTAAGAAATCTAGTTCTGAAAATGTCTTGCCATTAGAACTGAGACAGCTTACTTCACTGTGGTGGATCCTCAAGGCAATGCCTGTTCTTTCATCAAGTGCAACTGCATGGGCTTTGGCACAGGACTGATTCCAGATGGCTGAGGATTTACGCTACAAGTAAGAAAATATTTCCCGATATAACATGTTCTAGTATGTGTGAAGACTCTTTGAGAAGATGATCAGAGTCCAAACTGTACTATTCTTACAGGACAGGATAGTTAATTTTCAGATTTTTAAATGCATATTTCCTGTTCTTGTTAAGCTCTGTCTGACTAAAGGAACTCATTTTTGTTTTACGCAAAGCCTTCTCTATGCAACAGGAGAACAGGGGTGGAGTTCCAGCCTCTTCTGCCTGTGTTCTTGTTCTGCGTAGCAGATGTGAGATTCCAGGAGAGGACTGACTGACTGACGTGTGTTGGCCGAGTCCAGGAGGCGAGGTTGTCGCACACCTTCACTAACCTCAGCAGGTCAGCCTTGTGTCTGTGCAGAACTATGCAAATACAGCGTTGGTGAAGTTACATTTGGGGTGCTGTGGCCATAGTTGAGCCTTTTTCCTTTAAGGAAAGGAGAGATAAAGTGTCTTCCATGACTTCTAAGATATTTGAAAGTGACTCCTTTAGCAGTGCAAGGTTACATTGCCCTGACAGCTGGGTACCCTGTAACCTGTGTGTATTGAACCCATGTGTGTAACCAATGATGATAACTTCTTTTTGCTCTTTGTAAACATAATTTACAATGTTAAGGAGGTTCTTTGCGAGTTCTTTACAAGATGTGCTTGTAAATTCTAGATCTTCGTTTTATTTTGAGAGAAAAGTAGCAATGTCTTATGTTTCTTGCATTACTGTTTTATAATCTTTGCACCAGTTAAGCACCCACACGGGAATAGGATTTGCTCTGTTACTTGTTTTTCGCAATGGGGAAACTGTCCTTGCTCAGTTTCTGTGCTCATCTCTATGGAAGGATTCTGTTGCTATATATATTTCCTCCCCTTTTCTTTCTTTGTTTGCTCCCCTTTTACACAGCTGAAGGGGTGGCCCAAAAACTTTAAGCGTAGCAGGTTGTATGGTTCTCTTTTCATCAAATATAATTAATAGTAGGGTTTATTTTTAAATGTGAAATGCACCATAAATTTAATCATTGTTAAAGTTCAACAGCAATATAGGTTTGGCATAGACAGCAAGTTCTCAAACTTTGTACTTGAGGTGGGGGGCGAAATCCAAATTCTGCCTTGACAACATTTATTCATTCAGAATCCTGAAATATCAAGACTGAGTTTCTAATGATACACAATACGATGCTATTAAAGTTTATGTTACTTAGCAGTGTACTGTTTAGGCATTTTTATTTGCATCAATGTAATTTTTTTAACTGGATTAATTGGTCTTATTCTGTGAAGAAAATATTCTTTACAAAAAGACACAATACTTCCTGCCAAAAGAAAAATGGCAGTATGTATTTCTCTATACTTGTCTACTAGCTAGCTAATTCCTGTTGATACTTGTAAAAGCTATCATATCTTGTGGACCATGTAGTTGTTCTTATTTCCCAAAGAATATCTGCACAGTTTAAATGAAAATGTATATGTAACATATAAACTTTGATATTTACTAATAACAAATATGCACATCTGTATTTGGGAGACTTAATACTGTTTGAAGCAGGTCTGCAATTTTTAAACTCTACTTGTAGAGTTAAATAGTATAAATAGTACTAAATGTTTGGGTTTTTTTCAATAGTTGAAATGGCTTTCGCCACTCAATAAATATAATGTAGCTGATGTTATGTAGGAGAGACCATATAGGAGGGCAATCCACAAGGATGTTTGCATGCATACCTACTATCCAGTTGCAGGATATTTCATTATAGCATTATGTCAACTGTAACATTTATGTTGTGTAACTTTGAGAAGGAACAGAAAGTGTCAGCTTTTGATTCTCTGTGAAAAATTTAACTTGTGACTTATCCAAAGAAATTACAGGTGCTACACATCTGAAAGTCATGGTTTATTATATGATGAAGAAAATTTGAGGCAGTTCATTGAGTGGCTTGCAAGCCAGATTCTATGAATGTGTTTACACTGTAGCCTATGGCAGGTAAAAAAGATAGGCATAGCTGTCCAGATTGGAAGACTTAAAGTAACAACTGCAAAGAATTCCTCTATGCTTATTGATTGCTAGAATTGTAGCTTCCTCATCAGAAAAAAACCCCAAACATTTAAGAAGTGTCCTGACTACTGCACTAAAGTTGAGGTACCTAGACTCTAGTGTGCACAATATTTCCTTGGCATAGGTCTGCCGCGTTTTGTGCATGTAGCAGTTGTCATACTCATTGACAAGATATTTTTCTGTCTGTATGTCTGAGCTCAGGCAGCAGCTGGGAGAAATAAACTCCTGAATACACATTTCAGTAATGCCACAACTGGCTGCAAGTAGCAGGCTTAGAACAGCAGCATGCAGATACATTGAAGGGCTGGTGCGTTCCTGATGCTCGCTGTGCTGAGCAGACAGGCTGGCTGCTCCACTCCCAAATATTTTGCAGGTGTAAAAATGGCAATATAAATTTTACAGAAATCCCTCGGTGGGGCCATTTGCTTTTCATTGTTTTCCCCTTCCATATTCAATTGAACATGTATGTTACTGTTACAAGGGCAAAAGTGACAGCATATGATGTGAAGTTTGGATGTTTTAACATCAGTTACTTTATGGTGGCCACATCTGTATCTTATATAGGCGTTTGCTCTGCATGTTGCTTTGTAGAAAGCATGTAACTCTATAAATACTGTGAGTGTGACTTCATTTGCTGGGATTGCTTTTTCCTCCTGATTTTAACACAGCCATGCAGCTGAAAACGGAATCCTTCAGAGATACAAGTGGCCACAGTTAGTCACGGGCATGTCTACCTTGATAGTCCCCTTTTAACCATTGGTATCTACTGGTGTGTATGCTGAGCCATCCTCCAGTGAATGTTTCACAGGCTGCCGCCAATCCTGCCCACTTCTCAGTACAGTCAGGGTCACTGTGTACCATCTCAGATGTTATAATCACAGACTAGCTGATCAGATCAGTCTTGCTGGCTGTCATGCATGATTATGGTAAGTTGGTTGTTCTTTCAACAGCATTGTCAAATATAATCTATCTCATCAGTTTGGTTATATAAGGTATATTATGTTTAGCCTTTTTCAGAGTAGGGGAAGTAACCTCTCCCTCTCTAGTAGCCACTGAAAATGGCTTGCACTGGGGAAACATCCGTATTGCACTATCAATCCCACCCTAGCAACCGCTGCAGACAGAGAGGAACTTCTGTGCTCCTTCAGAGTGATGGGAGAATTCACGCAACCACAAGGACATGTGCAGGTAACATTTGCTTTTTGGCAGTGTACTGACAGATGGAAGGTTTCACTTTTTTTTTGCTATGGAGAGTGTTTTAACTCTCCAGGCAGGATGTAGAAACCCGCAGTTGCACCAAGCCCTCCTACCTTGATCTTTGTGTATTATCACTTAGCCCACTGACCTGTGTTTGTGGGTGTATTTACTTATTTTCTGGTGTTAAAGAGCCTCTAAATTTCCTAATTGGCAAATACTACAAAGAAGTTGCAAAATACTTATGAAAGCAAATTCACATACAGAGCTCTAAGAGCTGTGCTCTCCCAAAGGGAAATTTGAGGAGGAAAAGCCTTTGTAGTGATCTGTGCATGTTTTTATTCTGTTTGGTTACTGCTGTGGAATGTGCTAGTCATAAATAGAAAATGTGAGAGGGATGAGAGGATGATGAGCCGGGCCTATCTGAAGAACTGTATTCCTTCCTCAGTTAGACTGGCAGATGGAGTCTATAACTGAGTCTGTCACTGGTTTTGTGCTTTCCTTAGATGTCGCACATATTTTTTTAGTTTAGTATGCCTATTGGTAGTCCCTGCTGATGGAAGATGAGAGCTAACACAGGCTTGCAAACAGTTTAAAAAAACACATAGCCAAAGCAGATATGGTGAAGAGTTGGATTAAGCTTAATCTGCTTTTTGTACATCTGTTTTATTCACTACAGTAATCCTCTTCCTGTTTCCTTCCCTTTGTGATGCTCTTAAGGGCTGCAGGAACATCCTTTTTCTTCTCCAACTCTCATTGTGTCATACATGAGCACATGCCTTTCCTGTAGAGTCTAGAGATGTGTTTTCATTAGAACATAGCGGCTCAAGTATAGGACAATATAGGACATGCAAGCAAACTTCTGCTTCTTCAGCCTGTTTCCAGTTACTGACAAGCCCTTGACTTTGCTAGCATCAAGGTGTCTGCATTAAACTTCTACAAGGAAAAATAATCAGGCCTCTGAAGTTGAATTTAAAATAATTTCCACAAAGGCAAGTTTATGTGCAAAACAGCAGTCTTCCTATGAAGTGTCAGAAAATGTTTTGTGAGATTTGTTGCATTATATACACTCCACCTCACTGTAGAACTTTGCTTATTCTTTTTAAAGGTGCTACTGAATATGTTGGAGTTTGGGATGAATCCTCAACAAGCCTTAGCTGCAGCCTGGCTTCGCTTGAACTCTTCCAAGAGAGGTATAATCTTAATTTAATGCTTGAAAGTAAACGGTTAGGCCAGCAGTTTCCAGTCATAGCACAAACACAGTAGCAGAAGTGACTGTGAGGACCATGTAACCAGCAGTTCTCAGCATTATCTGTACGTAGCAGAGAAGTGGTGGTGCTGTACTGTTGTACTTGCCTGCTGTTCTCAGGCATGTTGGTAGAGGAGTATTTTGCTTGCTTAGTGTGTAACCTGAAATAAAACACACTTGCTATGAGGTGGCGTGGAAACTCATTGCTGTTGTGATAGCCTTTTTATATTTATTGCGCATTAATCATAGGCTGGATTAATCAGCAACCCACTTACAAAGTCTGCATGTGAAGAACTGTGTAATGGCTTTATAATTGTAATGGTTCCACAGGACAGATTTTGATTTTCCTTCAGCCTTTTGTATGCCCCTGAGTAGTGCTCAATTAGTAAGCCCCATGACTTCAACTTAGGGCAGAATGTAATTGATCAAAATCTTGGGAGTTGATGGAGAGTAACACAAAAAAAACCCCAAGGTGTTTTGCCTGACAGGCAAGTGCTCCTGTTGATGTGCCTGCAGTTTCCTCAAAGACAGCGCCTGCCTTTTTGGGTGAAAGTGTCACCTGACGCAGCACAGATACTAGGGAAGGGCTCTGATTTTTCATTTATTTATTTATTTAGTTTCCCCTCACCTTTAGAGGAAACTTCTAGTATTTTTGTTTGTTTCCTTTGTCTCTGTGCTTGTGGAGAGCAAAGAGCAGGACTACTTGTCTGCTGTGAAGATCTGTAAAAGAAGAAAGTTGGTTTACTTCCTTTTTTTTTTTTTTAACTTACCTATAGTAGTGCTCTTCCTGGAAGAGCTCTCTTTTGGAACTAGCACCTGAACCAAATTCAGTCCTACTGAAGCCTTCAGGATTTGACTCAGTGGTGCGATGCCTTAGTTCAGTTCCTATTATTGCAGAGCGCTTCATGCCTGACTGCTGTGCCATCAGTAGCTGTTACTGAGCATTATGGTCTTATGCAGAAGGCAGGTGGCGTCTGTCACATGGGCCACAACAACCCCATGCAGCGCTACAGGCTTGGGGAAGAGTGGCTGGAAAGCTGCCTGGCGGAAAAGGACCTGGGGGTGCTGGTCGACAGCCGGCTGAACATGAGCCGGCAGTGTGCCCAGGCAGCCAAGAAGGCCAACGGCATCCTGGCCTGTATCAGAAATAGTGTGGCCAGCAGGAGTGGGGAAGTGATCGTGCCCCTGTACTCGGCACTGGTGAGGCCGCACCTCGAATACTGTGTTCAGTTTTGGGCCCCTCGCTACAAGAAGGACGTCGAGATGTTGGAACGTGTCCAGAGAAGGGCAACGAGGCTGGTGAGGGGTCTGGAGAACAAGTCTTATGAGGAGCGGCTGAGGGAACTGGGGTTGTTTAGCCTGGAGAAAAGGAGGCTGAGGGGAGACCTCATTGCTCTCTACAACTACCTGAAAGGAGGTTGTAGCGAGGTGGGTGTCGGTCTCTTCTCCCAAGTAACAAGCGAAAGGACAAGAGGAAATGGCCTCAAGTTGCGCCAGGGGAGGTTTAGATTGGATGTGAGGAAAAATGTCTTTACTGAAAGAGTGGTTAAACATTGGAACAGGCTGCCCAGGGAAGTGGTTGAGTCACCATCCCTGGAAGTATTTAAAAGACGTGTAGATGAGGCGCTTAGGGACATGGTTTAGTGGGCATGGTGGTGTTGGGTTGACGGTTAGACTCGATGATCTTAGAGGTCTCTTCCAACCTTAATGATTCTATGATTCTATAAGATAAAAGTTAATAGTCTTTAGCTTCAGCAGAATAAATTGTATAGATTTTGGCCAAGACACTTCTGTCAGACTCACTTGGTATACATACACAGTGTTGCATACATACATCAAGATGGTATTTCATGAGCTGTTGTAGAAGACTTGAGAGCCAGAGGTCACTGGAGCTGGTAGCCCATGAGTGGGCAGAACAGAGCCTGTTTGGTCATAGCCTGATTATCACTAAAGGGAGCTGGTGGAAATCTTGGGGGCTCTCTGTCTTCCAAGCACTTGCAGAAAGTCCTGTGGGCAGGGTCTGACCCCTGAGGAGGTGGCTGTGCAATGGCATGCTACTCTGGAATGAGCATGTGTGTAATTCTGCAGCATTAACTTCCATGTTTAGGTGCACTGGTGACATGAATACTTCTAGCTGTAATTATAGTTCAAAGTATTCCTCTGAATAAAACTCCTAATTCAGGAACTTAGTCTTTCTCCACCCTCCAAACCAAATTGCAATTCATTAGAATGGCACCACATATATGAGTTAGAAGGACCTTGTGAAAGGAGCAGCCACAGTAGAGCACTGTATGTAGTACAGGCATCATATGGCAGACAGGTATTTTGCATATCTACACAGAATACAGTCTCAGTTGTATTGTTCCAGTATGTTTCCTTAAAAAAAGACTATGAATGAATTAAAACAGTCAATGTTAAATCTTATTTTCCTCTGCTTTTCTCCATTAAATGTTGCTCAGATTAAAAGGGGTCTTCTGTAGTCTGATTTATTCTTTAACTGTAGTTTTTAATTGTGTTTTTTTTTTTTAAATTAACATTCTGCTATTAAAAATGTGTGCTACATCTGTATAGCATTTTTGAGGTCTCGATGTGCCCAGTGGAGGAACGTGAGCATGAAAGAGTTGCCTCTATGATTGACAGCCGTTTTAAGGACCAGCCAGTAGCAAAAATTCAGTGCACTGAGTGTATATTGTTAAATGAACTTCAGAGTTCCAATTTAAATGGTGATAGCAAAGGTTGATGGAAGGGTGGGCGTGCAGTTTAGGAAATCATCTTTCAAGAGTCTTGTGGTCATGTCTGATTTGCTCTTCTGATTGTGACATATGTGATCCAATTACTACTGATGCTGAAAGATTTGCAAGCAAATACAGCATGCTGCAATATCAGTCATAATAACATGAAAGACACGTTAATTTTAAACACTAAATTTCACATTTTACTTCTATGAAATCAGTACATAGACTGTTCTAGCCAAGCAGTAGTTGTGGGATCATTCAGCAAGAATAACCTTAAAAGTTTTTAGCTGGCATGAACTTACTAATGGCTAATTCCAGAGACAAGACTGCATGAACAGTGCCTGAAGCATATGCTAATGAAACAAAATGGGCAATGAAATTTGTTGCTTTTCTTTTTTTTCTTTCTTTGAGACTACAGATCTAAAATATATGGTATGATAGAGGTAGTCTTTTTTGCTAGATTAGAGGTAAGTAGAAAACTACTCACAGGATCACTGTATGAGAAACAAAGATGCTTAATGATTGACTTTTGCACTACGAGAGCCAAAAACGTAATCATGATATTTTTTGTTCTATGTTCTCTGAAGTGTCAGAATTGGACGTCTGTTTTACGCATATTGCTACGGGGGAGGGGAGTCGCAAAAGTGGCACACTTCAAACCTGAAGACAGCCTGTTCGTGCTGTGCTATGCAGAGATACGTACGCTAAGTTAATCCCAATTTTCTGATTCATACAGCCATTACATACACACAGTATAGAACAGAGTATGCTTATAGTACAGTGATGATAATGCTTCATGCTTGTTTAACTTCTGCGAGAATGTCACAATTTTAGGGATAGACTAGAAATATAGGATGCAAACCAGTGTGTAAATACTACAGTCCAAGGGAAACAAACTTTTGGTCATTTTGCATGGCCAAGGTTTCAGCCTCATGCTGTGGCAGAAATAGAAATAGAATTTGTCTTATGTCCTACTTTCATCATAATAACACTGTTGCAAGAAGTAATGAATGCAGGCGACATCATGGTTTTTATATGTCACCAGAAAACAGTTTTTTGAAGTGGTTTATTTGATTGTGGAATGATGTTACAATAGCATTGCAAGTCTAGGGTCAGTAATAGTTGTTCTTAAGTAAGGTTTATGGGCTCTTCTTTAGGGAGAGGAATTTCTGTACACTCATTTAGTGGTAGCTCTGCCCTGATTGTAAGCTTTTGAATCTCCAAGCTGGTTGGTTAAGTGTTAAAACAACTTTTGTTGCATCATTGCTGACTCCTTCTTAGGTCAGCATTATTACTAATAAATTAAATCTTCTCTATATGTGTCAGTGTGTTGCATAAAAGTGTGAGTGCTTGCTTCAAGCTGACTACTTCTACGGTTCAGATAGGTTCTCTGTCCCAAAGTGATGGCAGAGATAGCAAGCGAGCATATGCATGTGTGTTACAGCTGTGTAAGGAGTGATTGATTTTATGTTCAGTGATCTGTCTCATGGCAACAGGTGGTTGCTCCTCCTCAGAAGTAGCTCATTAGTTCATCCGAAGAGCTGTCATGTAATTAATAAAGGCAATCTGGAAACTTTCTTCTGGCTGTGGCCAGGAGTCGATAGACACCAAGGACTTCAGGGGAGCAGTTTCCTCTCGTGACTGTCCAGGTGGAGTCTGCTGACTGACATGCACTTGTCAGGTGGTGTGTCTGAGGACAATTATAGCTACAGCATAGTGTTTTTGTGGATGAGGGCTGGAAAACATGAGCAATGCATCACTTGGACGTTGTGAAATGGATGGTAGCATGGAAGGGTGTTTCTCCATTTGATTAAAGGGAAGTCATGGGTGTTCCTAAGGTCACCGGGAGCTCTGTCTGAACAGCTGGCCCAGAGGCTTCCCTTAGTTTAGCTAACAGGTGACTGCATATTCATCATACATTCCCAGCAGTTGTCTGAGGTAGTATTTGCCTCTGTGAACAGTAACCTACTAAACAGTAAGAGAAGAACAAATGAGGATAGCTTATAAGGGAACACAAGTGTGACTTCATAACCTGTGTCGATACACATGCATTGTGTTGCCCAGTCTTTCCAAATACATCTGTGCAGCCCGTGCTATTATTTCCCAGGCCGTGTCTCATCTACAGATGTCATGCAGTTACCACACCCTGCCAGTGCTTCCACAAGAGGAACTTCCCTCCCATTAACCTTTTGCCAATGGTGGGTGGGACCAGAAGTTTTGCAAGACAAGTTATAATGAGAAACTCTCTGGTAGAAGTTGTAGCATAGGGTGTCCAAATGGCAATGATATTAGTAAAGCCCCCTTGATTCATATCTGACCAGTTCTTGTAATGTAAAAAATTTTTATTTGCTTCAAGGCTTTTTGTTTTTTTCTTTTGATTGTTTTCAAGGTAATTAGAAGACATTTGTCATGTGTCTGTTTCAGCTGTGTCTCTTGATCACTATTGTGTCTTTTAGCAAACTATGTCTAGGGGTGGCTATAAGGCAGCATAAGGCAATAGGACCGACCGTTTGGAGCGTTAGAAGAAACTATTGGGAAGAAACATGCTATGCTTTTCAGTAGAGTGACAGCTTGCTTTCCATCTTTCTGGCATCTTTAATCTAAATCAGGAGATTGCTTATATTTACTCAGAAAACACTGATTGCAGAAACGTTTATGGCAAATGTTTTATCCTTTGTCTGGTTATAAGGAATGAGAACCTCTTTAGGTGTTAAAATAGTAAAAAAAGAGCAACGTTCAGTTTAGGGAGGATTAGCAAGATTAACACTGGGGATTTGGGATAGCTGAGCTATAAAAAAATCTCATTTCCATGAAGGGAATAGCAGCCAGACTGTCCTGACCATGTGCCAGAGAGCTAAGGAAAGAGGGTTCTGTGACATTCTCAGAGCACAAGAGCCTTACAGCATACATGTGCAACAAGTTCAAATATGGTAGCATGCCCCATGTCCAGTCAGGGAAACTGAGCCTAGTCTGTGTGACCCTGTTCTTGACAGCATGCTGACTCCGACGTGATGGGTCTGGGTCTGTCTGACCCCTTCTGTATTTATTTTGCAGATATCCTTCACCCCCTGCCCCCCTTGATTTCCTCTTTAGTAGAGGATTATGGGTGTTTCCAGGATTACTGTGGGCATGAAAATATATTAGTGGAGTCCAGAGATCTCCTTTTTTGTATGGCACTTTTCTTTGCTGTTGCAACTCAGTTTCTTCTGTTGCTTATGATGAATCACTTTGGGAATCTGGCTTAGGGCGGAGGTGCTAGACGTGGTTGTAGTTGAAGTAATTTGCTATTGTAGGAGAAAGGTGATACTTCATGGTTTTCTCTTTCTTGATAAAATTCTGTGGTTTTGTGGTTTTTTTGTTCCCGCTCACCCCCCGCAAGTATTTGGTAACTTTTTAAGTTGTGGTAACTTTGACAGTCTTTGGTAAACTGTTCCTCTTTACAACAGGAAAACTTAGGACTTGTCCAAAAATATAGCAAGGGTTTCCAATACACCGCTGAGCTGGAGAAAGTAATTTCTGTTACTTCTGTTGTACTGGTTGAGGAGCAGGTACGGAAAGCTGGAGAATGCTCAGCTGTTCAGGGCTTGAATGTAGAGACCTCTTCTACTATTTATGAGATATCCCACTTTTTGGCATCAGGAAACACTAGTCTCTTTCTAACATTTTTATTTTGTGAAAGAAGCAGGCTTCTGTCCTCCTGCTGCAATAGAAGAGCCAAAGCAACAATGACTATTGAGGTGGGGATTTTTGTTTTATAGAGGGGCTGCTGGATCCTTGGACCTCACGTGAAATTAGGCTTGGTATTAGATACCTCAGTAATTGGACAAGGCACCTAATTTTAGCCACTTCTCTGGTGTGAAGGGTCAGTGTCCTGCTCCATGTAGCACTGTTCTGCTGACAAATTTTATCCTGCAGAATTGATGATTTGGGGGTACAAGCCAGTTGCTGTAATTGTTTATAAGCCAGCCCCCTTCTGCCAGGAGAGGTTATGGAAGTCTTTCACAGTGGTCCTACCTGCTGGACCTTAGAGTGTGCTATCAAAATTGCTTCACTGCCCCTTTGATTGTCTTGTCCTTCCTGTACCACACTGCAGTAAGCACTTCTCAGCCAGAGCTGAGGACTAGACCTACAGTCTAAAGTTAGGCTTTAGCCTAGAATTAGACTTTTATTGCCTCTAGTAACACTGGGTGATTGATTGCCTTTTAATATGTGTTCTGTGTCCAGAACAGGCATCGGAGCTACAGGAATAGTCCTGTGAGAGAGAAATAGTGGAGTTTCCCATGGGCCATGGGGAAGCACCTGTGAGTGAGTAAGAAATTATCTTACCACTTTAAGTGCAAACACCGTGGTTCTTGTATACAAAACTCAAAACCTAATTCTTGTTTTGTTTACACTAGTGTAAACTCTGCCATCTCATGGTGCTGGAGCATGTCACAAGCTGCCGTTTGGGCCCTGCTGTTCCTCAGGTTGATGAGAAGCTCATGTTTGGCTACTGCTTGTGTGTAGGTCAGTTTCATCATTTAAAACTCGACATGCCCACGATACATTCCAAAAATCCACCACTGCTCACTTTGCCAAGCAGTAAAATTAGGATTTATGAAGCAAACAGGCATGAGAAGTAAACAAGCTCAAGATTTTTGTAACCTATATGATTATATAGGAGAGTGATCTGAACTAATATTGTATGGGGGGGGGAGGGTTGGTAGTAACTGCAGACTGTAATGCCCATACAATGTCCCACACGCTTGATAATGTACAGAATTGATTTTAAATACAGGAAGTTCTTGATTATGTGAAATTTTATTTCAAATCAAGTGTTTAGAAAACAATTATACAGGTTATAAATAGAGCAGATTTTAAATCTACTTTCCGGTGGCCATATATACGGTGTGGTGGTTGGCGGGGTGGAGGGTGTTGGGTGGTGGTTTTGGTGGGGGAGTGGTTTGGGTTTTTTAGCATAACACAATAAAGGGAGTTTTCAGTTGAGCAGCTGTCTCCTTCTGCAGAGGAAACTTGCAGGGTGATGTTTATGCTTGTTTTAGTCCTCAGAGGTGAAGTGCACAATAATGGTAAGCCTATGTTTCTACAATTGGAGGATATTTCTCATAATGAAGGAAGTCTCCAAGGTCAACAGCTACAATACCCGGAGAAGTTACATCACAAAACCACATCTGCACAAGACTGGTCTCTTCCCCCGCCTTTCTTTTTGCCTGCTTGTGCGCGTGCTCTCTCTCTCTCAGCTTAAGTGTTGCTCACATCACTTGCAAGAATACCATGGATTTGATTTGGACTTCTGTTTACAGTGTTATTTAGCTGTTTAAAAAAAAAAAACAAACACACACACACACCCTCCAAGCCAAAAAACCTGAATAAGTATTTTTCTCCTTAAGTAATTGAAAAAGTCTCACTACAGCCTTCTAATATCCTGTACATTCCCAAACTCAGTTTGTCTAGCTACTGTTTTTGCAATGAAAATTACATTGTATAATGATGATGGCAGCAGCAGCACCTCCCAAATCTAGTCTGGGCCTGTGCGTTCCTTATTTATCTTCTATCATGTGATAGTAGTGGGCATGGCAGCTCGTGCCTCTGTGTTGAGCTGTATGTATGTGAAGAAGGAAGCTTTTGGCTATTTTAGCAAAATTTGCATGAGGGAAAAGAGAAAAGGCTAGGTTTTAATTTTTCCAGGACACTCTGTATCTCCATTTACTATGCAAATAATGTTACTGGTACATGTAACACAGTTTGGAAACCCCTGATATAACACATTTCTCTGGGGTTTTTCTTTTTTGTGTTCTATACATGAAATTTCAGTGCAAGGACTGTGTTTTATAATCCCCGTTCTGAAGCAGTATTTTTCACCAGCGTTTGCTTGGTTTAGCTTTAACAAATGGCTGTTAATATAAATTCAGCTGGTCTTATAATGACAAGAACAAGGACAGTCCTTAGAAGCCTACCTGTCCATTTTATTTGTTTTCCAGCCTCCTGATGAGGTTTGTTCTTATTCCATCAACAGGATAGCAAAGGGAGAGGCTGCTCTACATACTCCTCATTGGTGTAGACCTTATTCTATTTATACCCAAAACTCTGACTCAATACTGTTGAAGTCAGCTGAGTCTTTCTCTGGCTTCAGGTTGTTCTGAATCAGTCTATAAACCTAAAAGTCAAAGCTGCTTCTAACAAAGAAAACAAAACCTTTTTCAGTTCCTAACAGAACTTGTGTTGTGGTTTAAGCCTGTTGTTCATGTTTAATCATGTTCACCAGTGATTGTTCCAAGCATCATATATTAGAGTGAAATTACCTAGTATTCAGTATTTCCTTGACTGCATTTGGCTTGACAACAATTATTGCATTTAAAAGGGGTGGTGGCATTCTGCCATCCCTGTTCCCTCATTCTGCAATTGGGAATGGTAGTTATGAAGAGGTGTAAACGTCATCCAGGTAGCTAGGTAACCTGAGTATTTAAGGAGGTGAGAATAAAGGCTGATCTTCTTTTAGGTGTGGACAGGTATGAGAGAGGTTGTATTGGACTAGTGAAAGAAGGATCTGTAAAGCTGAGGACATGTGTTTTGGAAGGTGTGCTAGATGTGTTGGTTATAAGTTGCTCATCCTTGCCTTGCTCAGCATTGTGGCCAACATTTTACTTTATTTTCCCAATGGCGAAACAAGATTTGCTTCAGAGCATCATCTCGGCAAATACGTGGAGTGCCTTCATGGCATTCTAGGTGGAGGCTTTTTGGTAAGTAATGAGCTAGTGGTTTCTTTCAAGTTTATTTTGCAGCTACTTGGTATTACTGTTTCTTTACCAGTTACACTAATTTATTGATCAAATATCTCATCAGCAATGTATAAGAAATTAGCTATACTACCCCATAGGTATTATTATTTGCTATTGGTTATCTTATCTGCAACACTATGTCACTTCAGACCTGAGAAAATTGTAGGGTCTAGGTTGCAGAATCCAAATGCAAAACTGGAACCAAGCCTCTCAGCAGGTCACGGTTTGCATAAAGGGTTAAATATTACATTTTTGTTATATTATTGGACTATTCTCCTTTTAAATGTCCCTAGATAACTAGCATTTAGTTACAATTCCTTAATTTCTATTATCTGAGATGTTGACGGTTATTTCTCTGCCTTAGCTCTTTATTCAGAGGAATCGAGTGGCAGTTATCAAAGCTTTGCATTGGAGTAACAGCGAAGGATGAAGAATTGAATACGTTCGTTGTAGGACGTTGTTAATCTGAAGCTATTATTTTCTACCTTTTTAATTTTGTGGACCACATTGTAGCATATTTAAGTTCCCTGACTCCAGACTTCCTTTTTCATTTGCTTTTACAAGTCCTCTTAGAAATAGGCTACAGATCTGAAGATGTCTGCATATCACAGGTTGAAAACGATTGCATGCTAAGGCCCTCTGTCTTGTGAGCGGTGCTAACAGCTGTGTTACAGCCCCATTGGAACCTAGACTGGGACTTGCAAAGACTGGGCTTTACACACAGAATAATACAAGTGAAATCAATGGAACTGTTCCTGGAACACACTTGTACAACCTCTTCTGGAGCTGCAGCATTGGGGCTCAGCAATAGGTTTGATAAGGGCTGACAAGTATGTGACTGGTCAACTGGGTGATTTTTATTTTAGTGTCTTGTTAAGTAAATCTGTGCAGTTTGCAGATAACACTTTGCTTGTTCTTCATGGTTTTCCTAAGTACTCCTGGGTGTAGAGTCTTTACAAGTGCAAACTATTATTAAGTCCTGTTAGTGCTGGTGGGGAGGATACTCTGTTTAATCAACTCTGCTCCTTCTTGGTTTTATGCTAAAAGCTCTGGAGTATGGATGATTTATGTTTCTTACAGATACATATGTTTCTTCTTCTGCTTTGTTACTTTGCATTTCTGTCACTGGAAACTGGTTGTGAAAACCTAGAAAAGGCTAGATGTCTGTAATGAGATGTTTGCCTGAATTGGGCAAAATATTCCTAGGCTTTCTACTCTAGTCAGACTGGTTTGTCACACAGGCAGTGATGACTACTCTTCAGTAACTAATATGTTGGTAGTAGTTATTTTTTTTAACAAAATAATTGAGAGACTTATCTTGTAGTCCTTATTTGGCAGAAAATGAATGCATTTTTTTGCAAAGCATTTTATTTGCAGGGTACAGCCTTTAATGTGAACAAAAACTTTTTAAAGTTGAAGTACTTTAAATTGCAGCAATACCACAGCAGGCTCTTTATTGACAGGCTCTCTATGCACTTAAGTGCTGTATATACACAAAGCAGAAATAAAAATATACCTATTCTGGTGTGGTGCTGCTGATATCAGTAGCAAGATGCCTGCTGTGTTAAATAGGAGTAAAACTGAATAATCTATACAGGCTGTCCCCCACTCCCCTGCCAAGAAACAATATAAATGAATGCAGTGTGAGGACTGTGTTTTATCTGCTCTGTCTGTGCAACAAAATAAAACAGTGTCGTATGTTTGCTCCGTACCTAGGTGCTCATTCCAGCTGCAGTATTCATTGGGCTTCACGATGATGACTGCTGTGGGTGCTTTGGCCATAAGGACTGTGGGAAAAGCTGTGCGGTAAGTGAGCCTTTACGCTCCAGTCCCAGATAATCCCAAAGACAAGGTGATGGCTGTGTTGAAAGTTCATGTCTGTTTGCTGTGCAGATGCTGTCCTCAGTTCTGGCAGCCTTTGTTGGGATCCTTGGTTCTGGATACTGTATAATCATTTCAGCACTGGGCTTGTCTCATGGACCATATTGTTTTACTCACCTGCAAAGAAACTGGATCTATCCTTTCACTGAATCTTCTGGAGGGTAAGTTGTCTGTTTATGAGGATGTTATATCTTCCCCCATGTACTCATGGTCTTTATTCCAGTACCTTTCAGCAATATCCAATAACTAGATACCAAGATCCATTCATAAGTTTATGCTTCTCACTCACTAAGAACTAAACAGATGGCGTCAGTTACTCACACTGCTGTAGTTTAAAACCAAAGCAATATAAATCCCATCCTACAAAAAGGGATCTGAATATATATATATAGGTAATAATATCTGTATACTACATACTGTTCATGTCCATGAACATCACTAACAAAGTTTTAGGACTTTGAGGGATTTACAAACTATGAATAGCGGTTGTTATGAAATTTGTCTTATCGTTTGTGTAAGAATATGTTTTGTGAGGCTTGCTTCTGAAGTTGCCTTCCGTCAGTGTAAAGTGGTATAATACATTCATTAGTGACAATGGCATAGAACCTTTTGTAAATGAAACTAGAAAAGGTTTATAAGAGTCTTTGTACACTGCAGGGCAGGGAGGGCCAGAAGCTCTTAATTATCCCTAATTAGGGTTCTCCAGCAAACCAAGCCTATGTAGCTGAGTGGTATGCTATTCCCCATTAATTCCCACAAATCCTGTAGGTTGGAAGAGGATTTGGTTTGGATCATGACATGCTTTTACAGTGTCTGTATGGCTGGCAACCTCGAGGCTGTTTCTAGTAACAGTTTATGCCTGATGCCAGACTACAATCAGTTTGAGT
The DNA here is from genome assembly GCF_000699105.1 of Pygoscelis adeliae. Lineage (NCBI taxonomy): Eukaryota > Metazoa > Chordata > Aves > Sphenisciformes > Spheniscidae > Pygoscelis > Pygoscelis adeliae. The sequence continues at coordinate 4,355,714 of NW_008824056.1, forward strand.
ACGAAGAAGCCACATAAAGATCCTTTGCAGCAGAGAGTTTGAATTTTACATCTCAGTCGCACCTCTCCCAAGAGGGGACATTCCTCATCCCCCATCCCCCCCAACTATGACTGAATATAGAAGAACTAAGTTAAGTCCTTGCTGAAGGCTCATCAGTGCTGGTGTTCTGAAGATGCGGGTGAGGATTAGCAGCTGGAATACTGCCGTACTCCTCTAAACTTGTTCTGTGTTTGGCTCTTCCAGAGCAGGCATGTGAGGGCCTGAAGACAGCAGCATAGGATAGGAAGTGACCCATTTGCTTCAGATCAGTAATTACTGTCTTTAGAACGAAGGCCCAGTCCTGAAAAACTGTGGTTGTTTTGAGAAATAGCTTTGCTCTTTCAGCTTTCCTGAGCTTGTGTCTCATTTTAATCAGTAATAGCAGACTCTGCTTTTATAGCTTAGATTTTTTTTTTTTAAAGAAATTAAGACTTAACATGTATGGCTGATAGTTCAACACGTTCTTAAACAGAGCAAACTTTGCATGGAATAAACCGTTGTATTTTCTGTTCCCATTTAGAGTGATTATCCTCTAGATAACCAGACTAGATGTAATCTGGTTCTAGTGTATGGTAAGCGTCCTAATCTGTCACAATGTTAATATGCTTTTAATTGCTGTGTACAGGTACTTGTTTGAGTATAACAAGTGGTCTGAATGTCAAGAACCTCAAAACATCGTGCAGTGGAACGTCACGCTCTTTTCCATCCTCCTTGTCTTGGGAGGAATAGAGTTCATTCTGTGCTTCATACAGATAATCAATGGCATTCTTGGAGGACTGTGTGGGTTGTGCTGCAGTCATGAGGAGGTAAGCCATTTGTAGTTACAACCATGCTTCTCAGATGAACATGAAACATTCTTGGTTACTGATGCTACTGTGGAGTCCTACTCAGCAGCTTTTTTTAGGCATTCTTCAGCAACAATTCAGGGTACAACTCTTTTTTTTTTTTTATAGCCCTGTTGTGTTCAGTATTTTCATGTAGTATTTGACCACATGCTTTCAGCTGATCTCTCAGCTGTCACAGTGAAGTTAGCCTGCATAGGAGCTGGAAGGCTTCCCGCACTCCTGCCCCCATGCCTATGGCACATGTGGTCATCAGCACTACATAGGTGATATAACTGAAATACTAATCTCCTGGTGGTGGTGGTCTTTGCCATAGCCTAAACCATTGTTGCATAGTGTGGTGCAGTTCTGTGGTAGGCTGCTTGTTCTAACTATATTGCTTTAGCCTTGTATTTTGCTCACAGAGGCTGATAGACTACTGAGAATATGCCATATGTAGTGAAAACTGCAGCATCCTGACCTTGCTTACTAAAAGTAGGATAAGAGAAGGAATTAAATAGGACATAGCTAACAAAACCTGCAGGCAGATCTGAAGGGTTTTTTTGAAGGTGGGTTTTTTTTTTGAGTGAGGAAGGGGAATTTCCTCCAAATTTCTTCAGAGTCTTGTTAAACAGTTTGAGCATGTTGTTGAAATCAGTATCGTAGTGGTAGTGCTGGAATTGCAATAACTTAAGGTATGAACCAGATATGATTTATATCACACACACATTATGGCTAAGAATGTGTTTCACACTTTTAATTGACATAGTTGAATGTTGGGGCTCTGTCAAAGCTATTACTGTCATCTTACTCCTGTCTTCCATGCTGTAACTGTAGTATAAAAGAGCCATGCTATGGTTGTCTAAATGTGGTCAGGTTAATTTTAGCTCTTATAGTTGGATACAATATTAGCATTCTTCCCCTTAATATGTGTTTCTTTCTTTTTGTTCCCTCACAGACATACGCTTGCTAGAAACCTGACAATGTGTTGACGTTGGTGCATGTGTGGTATATTGAGTATTCCGTGGGTTTTTTTTATATTCCATGCATACTAGAATGCAAATTGTTTGTTGCCAAACTGTAATGTTGCCATCAATTTAACTGAGTTGGGGCCAGCCTTTGTTGTTGGAGTCATACGCAGGTTTTCCACTAACCTGCCTGTATCTAAAGGCAAAATGTATCCTGAATTTCTTTGGTTCATTTTGTCTTCAGACGGGCAGCTGCCTGAACACATGTCACTAAAGATGCCTTTTTTTTTTCCTTTCTACTGACACAACAGCTCTGTACTTTATGCTGCTTTCCCAATAAAGTTGCACTTTCATTCTGATGTTGGAATGAACACAAACCTAATCTAGTCAGGCCTGGATATAAATGAATACTCAGCTGGAGTAAAAACAAAAGCAGCAGTAAAATGTGGATGATCATGGGCAGATACGTGTGCTTCACCTTTTCAGGATTTTTCTGAACTTTTCCTGTATTTCACAAATAAAGATTTGTATTAAAAATACCCAGCAGGTGTCAGTGATTCTTTCCCTGCCCATGCTGAAACACTGCTTTCCTGGTCTTAGAGTAAAGGACAGTGGTGGCATGAGAACATGGATATAAAGCAGTCAGGTTATAACCTACTTTTCCTCTCCAGCAGGCTCTGTCGGAGTGGGAACTGCTTCACTGTTTGGTTTAGATCATTTAGCTGAGCCAGGCAACTGTGCATCAACAAGGATATGATCGTTCAATGACAGCTCTGTGACAGATACAACTGTGTACGTGGAGTCTTAGTCCCTGGGTCTGGGCTAGCAGTTCATTGCTGATGACCATTAAAAGGACCGGAGGGAGGTTCCCACGCAGTTGAGCCACAGCTCTGCTGCTCTCCCAAGGGGGGCCTTACCTCCTGACTGCTTAGTCAGAGTCTTGAGACAAAACAAAATGTGGGTCTAGGCCCTGTTTTTTACCTCACTCAGCAGACCCCCAGGCGTAGCAGCGTTCAGAAAATACAGTGCAAATTCAGGTCAGCAGTGATAGATTAAACCGAAATATTTTACTTCACCAGTAAGCAGCCTGGAGGCAGTATTCTGAGGTCCTGTCCAAGAATCTCTGAAGTGTGGCTTGTAGCATATTACAGTGAATGTTTTATCACAAGGTAAAGTAAATCTGAACGACGTGCTGCCAACAGCATTGCTGGCAAGGTCAGTATGCTACTGGCAATGGTATTTTTCAAGTGAAAACCAAAATGTGACATGCCATTTATTTCAAAGAAATGAGGCTGATTACCATTATTGCTCAGTTTTGGAATCTAGCAGTTAATGTCGTCTTTGAAAACAGGCAAGTTAGTTTCTGTTTGTGGGAGAAAAAGAATTTCCCACGGGTGTCAGTGCATACTTAGTGCTATTTGTAACTAGGAGGGTGGTCTCTAAAGGTAGTCAGAAACTTGAGGTGTATCTCAGGCTGTCCTCACAGCCAAGTCTGCCCAGTACAAATACATACTGAAAAAAAGAAATTAACTGCGAAAGCAAAATTGCACACACATCCGCAGCAACCAAAAAACTCACAGATGGGGAAAGTTTGTGTTTAGAATCTCAGGATATCTGCTTCTTGCAATACCATTTGTTCATACGTAAATACATAGAAGTAGTTGAGGGCAGTCTTTAATACCATTTCTGTTTGTTGTGTTTATCCCTGTCTTGCCCTGCTATGGGAGGGAGGAGAATATGCGTGTGCATGTGCGTATACACACACAAAATTCCTTACTGCTGTGTAGTATGGTGTCTTTGCATGTGAAGAAGCACTGTTTGAAAAAGGATCTGCAAGTTTAAGTGTGGAGTGAGAGGAGGAGGAAAAGAGGGTCTCGATGGAATAGGGTATAATTCCCATGCAACTTGCAGATTTTTGCCTTTGTGCTTGCATAATGGTTACTTGTCTTTCTGGTACACACAACTAATGAAAGAACTGAAACAATTTTAGAAATTCCAATGCCAGAATGATTAGCCTAGAATTTAGAATTAAAACTTTAGCTCAGATCCATGTATCACTAATGCACAGCATTACTACTCACTGTTTATGTTGTAATTTAAAAAAAGGCCAGTTGAATTCCTTTGTTGCCTGGTCCATAAGACAGTGTTTTGGGAGTTTTATCAGTTACATCATGGAGAAGTGGTTGTTTCAGGTTAAATTCATTTCAGTTATCAGAGAAGTCACTCATCCGGAGTAAACATGGCTTTTCGGTAATGGGCTCGGCATCAACTCATGGGTATTGACAGCAACAGGAGAGCAGTTCTTGCAACACTTGATAAGATATTTGAGAAACTGGTTGCCAGGTTTGCTTAATACTTAGTTTAAAATGGTTGCTTCCTGTTCTAGCAGAATAGTGTGGCAGCAAAAAAAAAAAAAAAACCAAACCAAAAACCTTGATTTGGTATTTGCAGACCTCAGCTTAAATACAGAATAAGTCATGATGTGGACTGCTGTACTGCAGAATGGATGCTGTTTCAGGCATCATTTTCCAAGTAAGTTTCTTCTAATCAGAACAGGTTACTATGGGAAGTAGCAGCAAATCTGATTATAAACTAAGCTGCTTGCTAGTAATTTTGGCCTTTGCTCTTAGAAAAAAAAGATTTCGGCCTATAGAATCATAGAATAGAATCATTAAGGTTGGAAAAGACCTCTAAGATCATCGAGTCCAACCATCAACCCAACACCACCATGCCCACTAAACCATGTCCCTAAGTGCCTCATCTACACGTCTTTTAAATACTTCCAGGGATGGTGACTCAACCACTTCCCTGGGCAGCCTGGTCCAATGTCGTGGTTTAACCTCAGTCAGCAACCGAGCACCACAGAGCCGCTTGCTCACTTCCCCCCCACCTCCCCTCAGTGGGATGGGGGAGCGAATTGGAATAGTAGAAGTGAGAAAACTCGTGGGTTGAGATAAAAACAGTTTAATAATTGAAATAAAATAATAATAATATACAAAGCAAGTGATGCACAATGCAATTGCTCACCACCTGCCGACTGATGCCCAGCCAGTCCCCGAGCAGCAGCCCCCCCCCGGCCAGCTTTCCCCAGTTTATGTGCTGAGCATGACATCACATGGTATGGAATGTTTCTTTGGCCAGTTTGGCTGGGCCCCCTCCCAGCTTCTTGTGCACCTGCAGCCTTCTCAGTTGGTAGAGCTTGTGAAGCTGCAAAGTCCTTGACTAGCGTAAGCACATTAAAACGTTGGTGTGTTATCAACATTATTCTCATCCTAAATCCAAAACACAGCACTGTACCAGCTACTAGGAAGGAAATTAACTCTATCCCTGCCGAAACCAGGACAGCCTATTATATGATCTTTGAGTTTTGTAATAAAAAATCGGTCCTGGGGATGTGATGTGCCTGCTTTTAATTCCGCTGTTTTCTTTGATCTGTAAGGCACGGTGTTGATGATGAGAGTTCTGTCCATGCCTGTGAGCCTGCAAAGGGAGGTTTGCCACTAATTTCAATTAGAGGGAGGCCTGAAAAAAGTGTCCATAGTGATTAGGGATATGGGAAGATCCTCAGAGTAAAGTCTGAGGACTTCAAAATGAAGCCTCCTAGAAAAAGAAGGGGAGAGGGATACAGGGGAGAGTCACAGCAGAGAACGGGTAGAAAAACAGTGTAATGGCATGAGTACCACCATGCCCATTTCCTTCGATGATCTCATTAGAAGCAATAGGAAGGAATTAGTTACAACATGCAACCCGAACAGCTTTTATGAGATCATGAGAGAAGTCTCGTGTGCAGAGCCTAAAACAGCTCATGAGGAAACAGAAGGAAAATACACCATGACATCATTGCTTCCAAAATCAGCCTTCTCGCTTTCGATAGAGCCCCAATTTTTTTGTTCTCTGACTATGACTTTCCTATTGAGTAAGCCCTAAGCTCATTCTTGAGTTACTTTTCTGATGACTCACAGGGGCATGGAAAGAAGGCTTGGGTTGTGCTGCGAGCACTCAAACAGCTCTGGCTCTGTGTTACTGAGATGGATGTTTAGTTGCTTAGGGCTTAGGGAACGATGACATGAAAATGGGGAAACTGTCTGGCTTTGGCTTTGCACAGCGCAAAACAGCAGGCATTTCAAAAAACAGCCAGACCTTTTGTCCTGTGCAAGAAGTCATGTGTACTTAGGTCTGATCTGTAGCTATGCATAATCAGCTGTAAGCAGAGTAAAACAACTGGAGAAATAGCAGGATTTAATTCACGAAACAGTTCAGCTGCATAATGCTGCAGAAAAGAGTAATTAATTAAAGCGTGACAATGCCTGCCTGGCGGTTTCTAACCAGTGTTATTTAGGCTTCTGTATTCTCTGCAAAGTGGCTGAGACTCAGCTTGGTGTTTTTGTGAGGCTGCCCCAAGTTAGCAGCAAGTGTTGGTTCACCCTTAGCGCCATATCTGCCAAGCCCTGGTATTAATTCTCTGTAGCGTGAGGCAACGTGTGGCCTTCTGTACAGAGACTGGACGTATTTATCATTTGACAGCCCCCTTCCCCATGTAAGGTAGAAAAAATTTTGAGCTGCAGTAAGGCTGAGCAACCTGCTTCATGTCACAGGACATCTGCATCGTAATCCGTGTTCTCGGGAGGAGTGCGTTTCTAAGCAGTCACTAGGAAATGAGATTTTTGAAGTTCCTTCCTGAGTCTGACTTCTAGACATATTTCATTTGGAAGATCACAAAGGAGGATCTTTTAGAAGGGAAACTGCTACTTAGAGACGTATGCTTAGAAAGGACAATGAGTTTAGACAGCAATATTCATCTATTGTTCTGCTAACTGTTAAGCACTTCTCTATCTCTAGCATCATACCCCAGTCACCCGGTTCCCGTGAATGTGAAATGACTGAATCAAACTGAGGAGGTCAAAACACTTCTCATATTTAAAAACTTGTAATCTTTTGTTAGCTTGGAAGAGCAAAACTTCTAAAGTTCTTGAGAGATGGCTTTAGAGACATGTGGAAGCTGTTTGAGTTGTCTGCTGATACCTCTTGCACTTTGGAGTATTGTTGTTAACATCCTATTATACTTCCCTAATGGGAAAGCTTCACATGCTGCCAGTTACCAGCTTCCCAACTACGTGTGGTATTTTGAAGGGATCTGTTTCTCAGGTGTGATGGTAAGTGTTGATTCTATGGATTTTTAAAGAATTGCATTCTACTGCAAATAATTCTGGGTTACTATGCAGCAATGTAACTGTGCTTTTAAAGAGAATACGGATTACTTTGGCAAAAACACTGCAGGCAGAAAAACTCGATCAAACTGAAACAAATGTGAATATACTGAATGACATGCTATGTATACTATTTAATTTCATGTAAGTGATTTTGCAGGGTTGGTGATCGGGTTTTTTTCTGCTGGCTTTTTGTTTATGTGTAATTTACGCTTGTACTATGGGGGCAGGCACTATGTTGATTTAATCCTGTATGGAGGTTGAGTTAGAGCTCTTTTACCAAAACAAAATGAAACAAAAACTAAAAAAGCTTCTCATAACTGTTCAGATGTTTTTAAGAGCTGTATGCGGTCCAGTATTTAGAGGACTGGATACAGTTCACAATGCCTCAAGTGCCACTGTTAGGCTAAATACAGAAGATTGTCTCACTGTGTTTGGCATAGTAGGATTTTCTCCATTACATTTGTAATATGCTCATGTGCAGTAATAAGCTAACACAGAGTTGCCCACTGCTCATACTGTTCGCTCTGTTCATAAAGAACCGTAGCCGCAGGGACAGAAAGCAGTTATGTAGTAAAAGTTCATGCACACAATCAGTATTTAAAAAGGTCTCATCTGCATAAGTAAGCTGTTTTTATGAAGGTGCTGAACTGGGAGAGTTATTAAAACATGAGATATTCTTTTGAAATTGTGTATTCTTCCTAAAGCAGAAGAAAAACCTAATCTTTTCTAGCAGAGGAAAAAGCTATCAGGCAGAGAATTTGAACAGAAAAGCATAGTTGAAAATTTGGGAAAAAGTTAACTGCAACAGTGACATTCATATTTTGAAGCATTTTTAGGATCGTTACCAATTTATTAAAAACTTATATATTATCTTGTTACAAACAGGGCAGCAGCATGTGAGAGGATAGTGCTGTGATTCGGAAAAATTCCTTTTCATATTTCCCCTTTCAAACCAGTGCCTCTCTGAGTGGCAGTTTGTGGTTCTGGAGTCCAAATCTTATTTATTGAAATGATTCTAGTATCAGGTTTAAATAATCCAATAGTCTGAGAAAAACGGTATGGATACTTGACAGGAAAAGCAAATGAAAGTCCGGGTGAATTTAACAAAAAGCTTGTACTTCTAGGATGACTGCGTTGGTAAGGAAGGTGATACCCTGATCCGTGTAACTGTGTCAGCAACAAGCTGTTGCACTGATGTGGTTGTATCAATAAAATATCCTTCCTTTCATTGGTATTGATTCTTTTACTCGTGAGCTTGGTTTTATTCTTTCAGCTTCACTGGTATAGCTGTGTCCATGCTAGTAACACTTTGCTGTGATAGGAGACGCTGTACTCTTGTCTTTCAAGTACAAGAAACAACTACGGTGACAGCCTAATAAAAACAGTCCAGTTCCATGGTGCGCCTTGAGTAATTGTGCTTTCCTACTGAGCAGCTTTAAAATCTCAACAGAGCGTAACAGATGCAGTCCCTACCTTCCATAGGCGAAGGAGACTTTGGCTTGGTATCTGCAGTCATTTCACTGACCTTATAATGTCCCCTTATAGATCCTTCTGTTGGCAGTAATTCTAATAACACTGGAGTGCAGCGTGTTCTATCGGTGCTGCCAGAGCGAGAGCTGTAACAAAACCTACAGGGTGAGTCTGTGTTCTATTTTTGCGCCTCTTTAGCATTTGTTCTGAGTGCCCTCCTGCTCCCGTGTTTCCAGCACATCCTTCTGGCCTCTCCACTGCTCTGTTTCTGCTTCCTTTCACAGAGAAGAATTCTAAGTCGGGTTGAGAGGTCACAGAAAGTGTAGCTCCTTCCTTCTGATGCATAAGCAGGATGAAAGAAAAATAACCAAAAAAACCCCCACAAAAAAAATCCTTGTAAAAGACAATAACAACGTAGAAGGCCTGAGAGTTTCAACGAAGTGCCCCAACCAAATATCTTCATCCCCTCACTTGTATTATTTGGAAGTTATTTTTTCCGGTAACGACTCAATGTACACTGTCTGGGATGCAAACATGTTTAATGCGTGGTTGTGTTCCTCTAGCATTTTGGGAAACAATTTTGCAAAAACGCAAGTTTAAAAAAAAAAAGATCCCCAAACAATATTTACCTGAGAGTTGTGAAACTGTCTTAAATTCTGACTTAGCCTTTATTTTGTATGTGTATGCTTACTGTTCTTTACCTGGTATTTCTCTTTCTGAATATTGAAGATTGTGACAATCAAATGTGCAATTCAACCCCAAGGAAGTAGCTAGGCAGGCTGAATGACTGTATTTGCTCTGGACACTGTCCCCACACAGTAATATTTTTCTCTCTTTACTTCAGAGTTTTATTTCAATTGTGTTAGCCCTGCTTGGAGTTGCTTTCTCTGGATACAGTTGCATCATCTTTACCCTGGGGTTGATCCAAGGCCCCTTCTGCAATTCATCAGGTGGATGGGATTATATTTTCAAAGACACTGCTGGAGGGTAAGAAACATCAGTGTAAGTCTTCTGGAAGAAACTGTTCATTGAAACAATAGTCAGACAAATTCTCTCAGAGTTTTACACAAAATGACAGTCTCTTGAACACAAGACCTATATTGGTGAGTGAGGTTTTTCAACTTCTTGAATGAGCACCAGAATCCTCAAAGAGAGGTATTTGCCTCCTTGTAAGGAAAGATTAAATGTAAGAATCTTTGTACTGATCAGACCTGGAGGTCCATCTAGCTAAGTGTCCTTTATCTGGTGGTGGTCACAATCATACGTGTGATAAAGAATATAAGATTAGAGTGAGTGTAGATGGATACTCTCTCAGAATATTCTCTCGAATTCCTCAGGGTTTTGGTTCAAAGATTATAGATGGCATTTTTATATTTAATAACTCAGTAGGTTTCTAACTCCTAAAGCTCAATGAAGTCTGTGGTTTGATCACGGGTAGTTTTTGCATACAGCTGCTGTATCTCATAAAACACCAAGGCGAGACAGACAAAGTGTTGCCCGTGTCCCAGCCTCCTACAGGCATGAAAGGTTTGATTCAGATCTGTAACCTGAGGCTGCTTTTGCAAGATTTTACATTCTTCCTTTAAAAGATCAGATTTTTATAAGACTTGAATATTTCAAGTCATATAATGCTAAGCTCTTCCAGCTGCATTTGAATGCACCGAGGATTACATTTGTCAAGGGACCACAAACAAGTTCCTTCAGCATCCAACAGGAATAGTTCCTAAACTATGGCCTTCTCTGGCATAAGTCAGCTTTATTTTAAACCACTGAAGTGCATCCTGCAATCTCTGCTATGTATCACCAGCATTATCGTCCCATTTGGAAATACAAAAATGTGAGTTTGAGTTCAACGAGGGCCAAATGCTGAATAATGCACTCCAGATTTGGCTCAAAGCATTTCAGTTACGAATGTTTAGAAAAAAAGCAACTGACACGGAGCAAGTGAGTCTAACAAAGGTTCTTGCAATTAACCTCCAGGCTATACCATGTCTCACAGTTAAAAGGGCACAGCTGGCACATGTCAGTTGTACACATTATGATCCTCAAGGATGCAAAGCATGGCTCTAGAACAACTGGAAATTGCACGCGGTGACACTTACCTCAGCTCTGCCATTCAGGCTGCACGCACTGGTTAGAATGATGGCATTGGAGTGTTCCTGCTCTCTGCATGGTACTGATGTCAGCTGAACTTAACCTAAAGCTGAAATTAAATCAATAAAAGGAAAATTCCCATTTTAAACTTGACTTCGGCCATTTGGAAAAATGGCAGTATCTTTCTAACACTTGGGTGTCTAACAGGGAAACTAATGAAGCAGATGTATTTGAGGAAAATAAGTCTTTTCACTCAGCTGAATTTGACAAACCTACGCAGGAGTTATGCTGGTGTAATGAAAGACTAGAGTCTGACTCCTAAACTTGAAGCATATGAAGCCCAATATGGTTTTTCTATATATTATAGGTAAAATAACGTGTATTTAAATTGGATTTCACCCACCACATTTAATTTACTTCACATTGCTGTTTCTCTTATAGGTACCTCACAGATTACCCTGCTTGGTCTCGGTGCACCGAACCTGCTAACATAGTGGAGTGGAACACCATTTTACTCTCTATTCTGATAGCTCTTAGTGGACTGCAGTTGATCATCTGTTTTCTCAAAGTGGCTGCTGAGTTGAAGCGGACACTCTGTGGGACCTATTCTGTTTTTGTCCAGGTAACAAATTATCTGAGGTAATTTCTTCAGCATCTCCAAGTCAGTTTAGCTTCAGCAATTTCTCTTGGTTGAGGACCTACCCTTTTGGTTTATGCACTCTCTATGCTACTGCATTTTTATTACCAGAGGATATTTACTGATAATAAAACTACTGTGTTTGATTCATCCACTAGTTCCTTGTGGTATACAGGGATTGGTGGCTGCTCACTCTGACCTTTAAGGCTAGGATTGAGAACAAAAAAATGTGACTGGGAATTCAGTGCCGATGCCGAGTCCATTGCTCCTATGTCAGCAGAGGTTTCTGAGCACCTTTCTTCTAGCATTTAATTTAAAGTCATTCTTACCAATGTGAGGGTTTCACAACAAACAGAAGAAGATGCAAGAGGTAATATGTAGCAGTCGTGATCTAGGCATCAGTTTTTACTAGGTTTTCAGTAGGTTATTGAAACAATAATTGAGAGGGCTCTGCTTTGGGCAGAAGAATTAGTTGGAACCCCAGAACTCAAGTGACTGATGCTGCTAACCTGCACACTGGTGTGAAGTGGTGTGGTTTAGTGTGGCGTTCAGTTTCCCCAGCTCTGGAGGTAGGGTGAAATTAGGCATGCTTACCCCTCCCTGTCCATCTGCACTGGGATCAAGGAGCCCTCAGGGTTTTTATGTAGCCAACAATCTCAGTGATGACAGCACGTTCAAGAAAGATTTCTAATTAGGAAAAGCAGCAACCCCCAAAAGCACACATGCACACCCACACGCACATATATATATGTACACCTGCACACACACACACACACACATACAGAGTAGGTAGTTCTGTCATGTAAGTGGGAAACCTTGGGAGGGCAGAGCAGGTAGGATGGCAGTGCCTCTGCAGCATGAAGTCTCCTGACCAGTGCTTGTCAGCCAGGGCAGGGGAGCTGCAGGTGCCACGTAGGGCCTTGAGCGAGCCAGCAAGGAAGAGCTTCTTGTAGGAATTTACTGTAACAGCAACCTACGATAAGGTCAAGGCCTGAGGCAATTTCTCTCAAAACATTTCGCTTGCCAGTGAAAGAGCCTCATCAGCCTGGGACCCAGCCCAGCTTCCAGTGAAGTCAAAAGCAATACTGTCAGCTTGTCCCTGGGCGCAGAGCAGGGTCACCTCTGGAGCACCCTGAGTGTGTGTCGGATTTAGATTGGATATGGATGTTGAACAGTGGAACAACTTCCATATTAACTTGAGTTGAAAGAAAGAGGGCAATTACTTCCTTCTTTTTTTATTTGCAGCCCAGGATTCTCTGAAAATGGCAAGGAAATCTTCACTGCTTCTCCCCCACTCCCGGAAAAAGAGAGAAATGGCTTCTCCACCATTTGCAATGGTAGATTTGGGTGCTGCAAAGACAAATGAAACCCTCGTCTTACATCCTTGTCTCTCACCCTCTCTACTTTGAATGAAGTTATTTGAACTGTTTGACATCTATATTTTTCTAGTTGTTTTCTAACGTGTCGGGTTGTCCTTGGCAGTGCTTCTTCATTTTTTTTACCCTCCAGCTTGTTCTGACAATAGGGAGGTTTGAATACCGTGGAACTGCTTTTGTATTGAAATCACCTTCTTTTGAATAAACTGCTGTAAAACTGCTATAGAACTGCTTTTATACTCCCCTCTCTTTGTTTAGAACACAGGAATATTTGTTGTTCCGAAAGGGCCTGATTCAAAGCCCAGTATGTCAGGAGGGGTTGTTCCCTTGAGAATTAGTGCACTGGATGAAGCCATGATTTCTAAATTAATAGATTTTAGTTCCAGACAGACCATGATGGTCACGAAAGGCAGCAGCCTGTCCTGCTCATTCTATCTTGGAAGTTCTTCACTGCACAAAGCAATTACTGAAAAAAGTCTATCAAGTCTTCCTGTGGTGACGCTTTTAGAAAGGCATCCAGGCCTGATTGAAAGATACACAGCTCTGAAGTCAGCCGTGCTAATTAGTACACGTTAATTGCTGCACTGGGTTTCTTTTTATTTTATACTCAGAAGCAAACAACTTTTTTTTTTTTTTTTTTGATCAAGTATTATGTGACTTGAGGGAATATATGAGGGAACCTTATGAGCACCCAGTGCTAGCTTATTAATCCTCTTCTAAATTCCCTGACCTTGCTGCAATGGAAGGCTAACATTCTTGACAATAATAATCAGGCGAAAAAGAATAATCTGTTTTAAATTAGCAGCTAAAAAGTCTTTTCAATTTCTCAAAGAATTATATTTCATTCCCAGTGGAAATTGAGGTATTCACAATAAAGTGGACATATGGCTCATTTGCAGCTGCATGGGCAACATTTGGCTGTATTCAGCACTGTGGTTTTGAGAGAATGAACACCCAGAGGAAAGCAAAATACGTACTTCAGACTTGCAGTAATGCACGTATCCCTATTACATCAGAACTAGTGGGATTCAGGTATATCAACATCTAAAATTAAACACTGTTAGAACCGCAAACCATACAATAAGTGGCAGCTGTGGGTAAGATATTTAGAAAAAATAGAGTATATCAGTCATTTAATTCTGTTCCAAGACAATATTGAGATTTCGCCTTGATATTCCTTTATCAGATTGTTTTGAAAAGCTGATTTCTTCCTGTAAGATTTGGAGAATGCATATAAAGTTATAATTGCTTAGTATCTATTAAGTTGCAAGAAGTAATGAAGAAATTAATGATGTTTAAGAATGGGGCTAGTCTTTTGGGAGATGGTTCAAGGTGGCATGGATGTTCAAAGATGCGTGATAAAAAGGCATTACAAAATGGGGACTCTTTGCAACTGCACACTTGTTTTTCCCTAGGCTTAATATACATCCTATCATATATCTACTTAAATGATAATCCTACATTCTTATGGATTTGTGGATATTGTTTGCGGACAGAAGGAAAAGAAAGAAAACTTAACAATCAACCCATATGCCTACAAACATCTTGGAGAATCTTGCTGATTTCATGCTGCAATCCATGGAGCTGTTTACTTTGAAAATGTTAGAAATACTTGAAAAAAGGTTTTGGTTATTTGGATGAAAAACAGTATGTGTGGGGTAGACATTCAAAGCAGAAAACCCCTAGAACTGCTAAATATTCCTAAAGTGAATGGTGCCATTTCACTGAAGAAAGCAAACAAACAGAGTATTCTATTCGGACTCCAGCTCAGCCATGGGGAAAATACAGGCTTATCTTTAGGCTAACAGGGTCTATTGAGATAGATTTTGCTATGCTGGATGAGAGCAATGAAATACCTTAAAGTTACACCTGGAAACTCTTAACCCTTTGTCTTGCTCCTGTATGTGTCCTTTCCACTTTTCAGTCACTTCTGTCTCTGATCATGGAAAGTCTTGTGCTTGGCAGACAGAAAACACAAAGAACAGTACCTAGTTTGACAGCTTTTTCCACAGTAGTATCATTAGTGGCTGTACCTAACCACTGGCAAGGCTTGGCTGTCTTCAATTCATCTTTTTTTTTGTGATTGTGTCTTGTGAATTTACATTTCTGCTCTACCACAGGCTGGTATCTCCTATTTTAGTGGCTTAAATCAAAGAGAGAGATGTGTAATTTAGTTCTTGTTGGAGGTATTGATTCTGCAACCCTCTTTATCCATAATCCAGATACGGGCATCTCCATTGCCACAGCCAGACTCAACTGTGACTTGACCGCTCAGCTTTTAAATGGGCAGTTTATTAATTTGAAATTGGTGGTAAGAATACTAAAGGCTAACATTTGCATTTACAAATGTAACAACTTGTTTCACACAGGGCTTTTGGACGTAAGGCAAAGTTAAACTTGATATAATCAATTTAAGTCCTGATTCAATCCTAAACGTGGTGTCTCTAGCAAGAGGTGCTATGAACTGTGCCTGGTAGCAAAACCAAGATTCCTGTAAGGAATATTAACTGACTTGAAATCTAGACATAGCCGGCAACTCTGATGGTGGTTTTTGAGGCGACGTGACCATCTGGCTCTCCAGCTGCGGAATACAGACCTCACCCTGACAACAGCAGAGAAAAGTGGGCCACAGAGCCAGGACAAAGCTCACACCATGCTGGCATACGAGAAACCCTTTTTTGAAGAAGTGTTCCTGAACCTGAAGTGCATGTGCTGCCTGCTGAAATCCACACATAAAATATTCTTCCACACGTAAAAATTTCTTCCCAGACACACCTGGAAGAAAGATGCAGATTTGAGTTTATAAACTTCTGTAAGCGAGGAGTTAATGCTGAAATCTAGAAGTAAGAGTTCTAGCATTATTTGTTCCTCACAGCCAATGCATTTTGCCAGAGTATTGTGATGCTGTGTCTGGAACAGGAATGTCATTCATTTAAAACACTGAAACTGGAAATAGCTGTAGAGACTTGGTTTTGACCACAAATAATTGTGGGCAGAGATTGGCAGTAAAATACTGTGGAGCCCCATCCACCTTTGCATTTGGGGGCACATTATTCCCCATGTAGGTAAAAGTGAGTCTCACTGAAGCACAATTTCCTGATTGCTAATTCTTCACATATTGGATGGAGGGCTTTTTCCACCTTGAAAAAGAATAGGGTGGCAGAGGACAAATGAAGCTCCCCAGAACTTTAAAGGGGGTTTACCTGCAAAGGTTTGCAGGAGGTCAGAACAGCAGCGTGGGCAGCAGACTATAAACACATCGTTCAGATTAGGAAATTATGCAATTGTGGGGCTTCAGTCTCACTGGGAGCTTTTGTTGAGACTTTTTTGTCAGAATATTCCATTTTGGGTGTTTTTTTCCTCAAGAAAAATTTTTGAAGTAAAAGATCAGCTTTATATTTTCAATGCAATTTTGAGGATTTTCAGAACAGTTGTAGCATTTCAGCATCCTCGGTATGAGAAATGAGGTATTGTGGTTTAAGACAATAAGGGGATATTCATGACACCAAACTGCAGACTCATAATTTAACCGGTTAGATTAGGTGCTCAGTCTTTTTAGGCCCTGTCTATCAGAGGAGTGAGGTTCCTGCTCTTCAAACACCCTCTGAAGATAATAATGCAGGCTTGGGAAGCCCAGTCACCTCTGTCATTCCTTAAGAGAAAGGTAACAGGAGTGTGCTCAGGCACACGAATATCTTAAAGTTTGGGTGAGATGCAATTAAAAGCAGTAATGGAAAAATCTTGTCTGTCAGAAGTTTTTGTTTTATCTTTAAATAAAAACAACATGCAGTTCTTTTGCCAATCAAGAAAGAGTAGTTTAGAGGAGTCAAGGTACTAAGGCAAAGGAATGCTCATGTTTTTACCCTCAAATAAATGTGGAGATTTCAAGGATACTGCCTGTGTGGTTTTTTTTCTTCCTCAGTCCGATGGAAATTTGAACAAAAATAAACCAAATATCCCACATATGCATGAACAACTCTGTTAGCTGAGTATTAAGGCATGACTTTGAATTTAAGTAGAATAAGAGGAGGTAAACATTTTCTCATTTTTACATCAGTTAATTTACAAAACGGGGCATATGCAACCTGTACAAGCTGATCTTTCCAGTGAACCACTGACCTTCATCCATGGCAAAGAAAAAAAAAAATCCCTACAGAAATCATTTTGAGCATGTGATGCCAACCTGGGAAACTCCAGAATTTCATCATAGATTCAGTCAGATTTCGAAAACTTGGCTTTGGCCACAGTCATTTAGACAGAAGCAGAATCCTCCGTTTAATGTTGATGTGTAGAAGGTTCCAAAGGGTGAGATTATGAACTTCAGTATTCTGACAGTGCCTGAAATTTTTTATATGAATAGTGATTAAAATTGGTAATTTATCTGTATACCACAGTCCTGGTAAATAAGGTTTAGATTTGTATGTCATTAAAGGAAACCTGTTGTACTTTAGTTACGTTCTGGATCTTAGCCTTCTATCCAAAATAATAATAATTTTTCTGACCATTAAGAAAATAGCTTCAGAGAAGATTGTGGTTATTACAGCTATTTTTTAAGTTGCCATACAATGAAGGATATCATTTAGAATGAGTATGACTGTGTCAGTGCTCAGAGTGCAGAAAAGATTTTTTAAGAATTCCCAAGTGACTGAAGATATATATTTTTAATAGAAGTTTTTACAGTTTGCAAGTTTACAGGTGGCTTTGTATGTCTAAAGCTTCAGACACAGCCATGATGTAATGGATGTATGCTTGAAAAAAAATGCAATTGCAAACTTTAGATAGGTGTTTTTTAAACGTCCCATGTTTAAGGTCCAATTTTGTTCTTATTTTTCAATGAGACTAGCAGATACAAAATGTTTACAGAGCTTGAATAAAGCAAAAGTATAGCCTTCTGCACTAGGTAGTACATTTAGATAATGGTAACAGTTAAGATTGTCTGGAGCTTTATTGCATCTGTTATGCTTTTAATCATTGAAGAATGTGGCTTATCCTGTCTGGTGATAGACTAGGAGGAAGATAGCATAGGGAGTTCATTTTGTGGAATTTCTGAGCCTTGTTTCCATTAGGGCAATACTGAAACTGCTTGGAAATGAGATGCAAACATCCACCACCACCACCCCCCCATCTGTGAACGGACGGTCCTTTTCATCTCTAGCTATATATGTCACACTTTGTGCTAAAATTACATTTCCAAGGGAACTGCGGCGGGTTAGCAGAGCTTATCCGTGTATACATCAGTGTGTGAGCTCTGCTCTGGTACCAGTGACCTCAGTCCTCCCTTATCTGTCAGTGTTGCACCAGTTTAGTGATCGCCATGCAGAGGGGAAGAAGCAGCGATCTGTAGATTGAGAACGAGCAAGGGAAATAGGCAGCAGAAAGTCTGCACCTACAGGGCCTGCCTTGCGTTCGGTCATGTCAGCACAGAAGCGGATACACCAGCGAAAACGGGTGTCATTTAGAGCTTTTCACAGTGCACTTAAAAAGTTGTGTTCTTGTGCCGCATGTCACAGACATTATTTTCTCAGCAGTCTACAAGCTACAGAGAGACTGATAACGATAGTGAAGAATGTAATTAAGCTTAAGTCTGTAAATCCATTTAAAGCTACAGTACTTTCAATTCAGCTACAAGATTTACAATCTGATAACAGTCTAAAATGGTAATTTGCGTGATAGTAGGTTGGCAGAAATTGAAAAAAATTTCTTTGAAGATTATCTGAACTGACAAGGTTACCAGAATCTTTTGTTTACTCTTGACACACAGAGACATTGTGCAACATTTTATTGTGTTCACCAAAGCAAACAGGAGCGGGAAGGGGGGAGGTAAGGAGGGTAGGGGGTGGGAGAGACAAGAACGTATAAAGGGAAATTGCATGTGCCCGTCCTGTGTTTTTATTTCACACTTTCCACAAGGTTCATGAATGCAAAATGAAGCTATTCTTCCTAAATTGCTTGCTGGTTTCTTGCTGTTGCCAAGTTGGGGCGGTGAACAGGGAGTACTACATCGGCATTATAGAAACAGTGTGGAACTATGCACCTGGGAATACCAATATGGTATCTGGACAGCTTTTTGCAGAAGAAGAGTAAGTAAAACAGTTTACATTGGTCGAGTTTGATTTTACAGCATTGTCTGCTTTAGACAGTAGGGCCAGACTGAAAACTTTGTGAAGGCAGTGGAATGAATCATGTTGGTGTCAGTGGATTTTTCTGTCAGACATAAGGGAACTTTGATTTTTTTCCTGGCTGGCTTGAGAATTGCGTTCCAATGCTCTGCTAATTATAAGCATTGGAATATGTAGGTTTCTTGTGAATTTGTTGCAATGAAATGTTTACTAAGTAGAGACTAGAAAAAGACCCTGAATGTCTAATGGTGTTTAATTTTTGAATGGTTAAGGTGCCAGTGCTGAAGAGAAGACTTTTGCTGTTATGTTTTTTAAATGCAGAAGTTTGACAAATTTAAAACTTTCCTATTGGGCACGGGTTTCCTTTTTAGATATCCATTGTTGTCAGTGGTCTTTTTCACTGGTGCAGCAGCATAGCTGAGTCCTTGCATCCACAGTGGAGAAGCTGGGTTGCTTGTTACAAGGCAAGGAGGGTCCTGTGCAGAGCGAGAGCAATAAGTAGGATGAGGATAAGTACAGTGAGGAGGAGGGGAGCACCCTGAAGATATGAATAATCAATAAAGAAAACTCAGATATAAAAGGCATCAGAGAAATATTTGAGAGAAGAACTGTTCTGTTCTATTTTTTTCCAGTGCCTTTAAAATGAAGTAGAACTATACTAAAATTAAAAAAATGAAGCGAGCAATCAGAAATTAGAAAAAATCTCAAAAATACAGTTCTCATTTAGTCTGTAGATGAGGGATTAGAAGATTTCCTCTGGTTTGTTTTCTCTAGTGAGAGCCAACAATATCTCAGCCATAATCTGCTATTTCATCAGGTGTGAAACGAAGCTGTCAACTTTTTTTTTTTACTCATAAACTGAGTGACATGTAAGACACTGCCAGTGATTCAGCAGGCTAGTAATTCTGATAAATGGTGGAAGCAGGGCGTCTTGTCTGAAAATTGCAGAGCAGTGCTGTAATACAAGCCACCACCTTTCACTGCACTTTCACTGCTTTGCTCTGCTCTGTGACAACCTGCAGCATGCTAAATTAATTCCAGTTTTTCAGTGGTTGTATGCCTGCAATGGAGCTAGTCCCTTTTACCGTACTTTTCATTTTCAGCTTCTCTGATTCTTCTTTTCCTCCTGAACCCTTCAACTATGAGACTGTGCTTGTATGGAGATTGCTATTTATAGAGGCAGGGAAGAGCAGAAGGGAAGAGTGCAGTGTACCTGCTAGAAGGAATACTCTACAATTAAATGGTAGCTGTTTAAACAGTCCAAGAAGAGCCATAACATATTTGTTTGATTTAATTTGTGGCTAAAAAGTTTCATACATTCAGACTTCCAGTAACTGAACCTTTGCAACTAAGTTTATGCTCTCCAAGTTTCATGGAGCTCTGAATTGGCATTTTAATTACACTTCAGATCTGTGATTGCCAAGGTACAAACAATTCCTTCCCCACATTCTCAAACAATGCTCAGCCTTGTGCAAAATACTTTGCATTTTTGCTTCACAATATGGCCTGCTGGGAATATGAAACCAAGTTGGCTTGGTTTGTCATCACGTCAGATGAGAAATCAGGAGGCTGCTGAACTTCAGGCAGTCTTGTCCTATCTCCCTGGATTGCCTCCTCCTGGAGTAGATTTACTTCCACAGCTAGTCCTCCTGAAATGGGCAGGAAAATGTGCAGGAGGATTTGTTGTTAAAGAGACTCTAGAGTTTGGGCTAACAGCATCAGCAAAGAGTAGCACTACTGGTTTGAACAGCCAGTGCTGGCAGTTTCTCTCACCATTGTAGTTAGCGAATATAAGCACTTTTTCCACAAAAAGAACTTTTTTCAGAGGCTAAAATATTTAATGAAAGGTACCTGACCCTCAGCATAGGCACAGGTTGGCTCCAAAGCCGTTCCCAGTCGATAGTTGTCAGAGACACGTGGTGACCCCTCGCCTGTGGCTGGTGGTGCTTGGGCAGCATATCCACGATAGCTACACGGTTCAGAGGTATTGACACCATGTATAGGAAATACCATCTCCATCGGTCTCATTTTAGCTCATGAGTTAGGCTCTTTCCTCGCTAACCAAGCTCCCGTTTTTAATATAAGTGTTTCATTAATTGAGAGGAGCAATGGTCCAGTAGTTAAGGCACATAGTGATTGAGGAGGTCATTGCTAATTCCCTGGTCTCATGTAACCTGTTTGTATATTCTTGGGCTGAACCTGTAAAAATGAGACTTTATTAGGGTAAATCCATATCAAGCTCTGAGGCTGTGATCCTTCTTCATCTATGACTGGTGAGCAAGCTGAGGGCTTGGTCTCACTCATTTCAACACTCTGCATGCCCCTCCCCCCCGCCATGCACACGCTGGACATTAGCAGCACCTTATAGTTTTGCTCATGTCCAGACATCTTAAACGTATTTTACAGCTGAAAAGTCTGCTCCTCATTGCAATGGAGCAAGGACTATGCAGTCAACATAATAGCGTGATGATGGAAATTACTATTTTTAACAGGCCATGGAAAATTATGCAGCAATTTAAGCATGCAAGTACAAAAGTTTTGAGCAATAAGAACTATTATTTGCCTTGTCCACATGGTCTCAAATTCACCTGAAGTTGTATCAAATACCCTTATCTTCAGTCTACAAAATAGGTAGAAAAAAATTGAGGTTGGTGCATAATATTTAATTTCTATACGGGTGCCTAACTCTTTATGATAAGAGACATATTGGCTCTTAAACACAGATATAGTTGTGCACGGCGCTACGGAGGCCTGGTCTTTATTTGAGACCCTACTAATTAACACCATTCAAATATAAAATGAGTATCTGACACTACAGATGTGTTTGTGTATTTTCTTTACAGGCAGGCTGGAGTCTTTCTCGAAAGAGGACCACATAGGATAGGAAGCACTTACAAGAAGGCTGTCTACACTCAGTACACCAATCATTTATATGATGTGATAGTTGATAAACCTTCCTGGCTGGGTTTTTTAGGCCCTATCATTAAGGGAGAAGTTGGAGATTCCATTATTATTCACTTGAAAAACTTTGCTTCCAGAAGTTACACGCTGCATCCACATGGTGTAAGATACACAAAGGAAAATGAAGGTAAGCTTGAGCCTGTTCTGTGCCAGAATTTATCAAAAGTTAATCATTCCTCTGAGTGTAGGTGATATTCTCTCATCAAAGAGAAGACTGGTCAAGTAAATAAAGATTTAAAACAGGACACAATCAATGTAAAATAAGAGCTAAGAAGTTTGATAATTTTTTCAAGAGCAAAATACAAAGCCAAAAGTGGAATTCATAAAGAAGGTGATTTTAGATCAACATTTCACCTGAAATAAGAGTATTTATATTTCACCTGAAATAAGGGTATAAAGGTATATAAGAGATGCAGGTATTGAGGATATCTAAAGGAAAAATTGATGCTGTTGTGAAGAAGATATTGTTAGCAGTGATAACTTACAGTTCCAAGTTCTTAACACTAAATTTGTATACGTTGTATATAAGACACACAAGAATTTCTTAAAATGGAGAAACAGCTACTGCTTAGTAATAAATTAATGAGATAAATGTCTGACACACTTCAAGATGTATTGTAGGGGTGCTATTGGGATTAGCGATGATTTGCCCTTGCAATAGCTGGCCTAGCCACACTTAGGCGATGGGGCATTTTCTGCACCAGATGGCACCAGAATATGGCTGTTGAAAGTTTTATTAGCGGGCTTTAAAAACTGTGTGAATTTTTGAGAATATGATGTTGTCTCAAAAGCAGTCTTTAAAAATTTTTCATTAGAAGAATTTATGAAGTATCAGCTTAACTTCTAATATTTTGTGAAGTTTTTCATTACAGCTAGTATGTAGCTTGATATAGACACGTTCTGTGGGAGCAGAACAGTGTGTTATGTAGCAGTACATGCACTTTTTGGAACAATGTTTAAATTTTTTTTTCTGTTGCTCTCATTCCAGCGACACCTATATTCCTCGAGGACATATGCAATATTTTAGAACAGTTTCCAAGATTAATATTTAACAAATATTTTACAAACATTTGAATTGTTATCTTGTTAGCAGAAGTACATAGTGCCCTCCTAATAAATTAAGGACTAAATTTAATGTGCCATTAATCGAAGCACTCCCATGGAATTCAAAGGCAAATAACGAGACTCCTAAAGAGAAGGAAAGGATCTACTCACCTGATTTTAAAGATTTTTTTTTTAGCCTGTATTCACATGCTCAGACCATGTTACTGCAACATGTAGTCAACTTTAAAGCATGGCAGGTGCTATCCTGACACCAAATTTGAATGTGTTGTATTAATGGTGGCTGCATGGCATTCTTCAGGTGCTTTTTATCCTGACAACACCAAAGATTTGCAAAAGAGAGATGATGCTGTGGAGCCTGGAGGCCAGTACACTTACACATGGGATGTGACAGAAGATCAAGGTCCAGCTAAAGGAGATGCAGACTGCATAACCAGGGTTTACCACTCCCACATAGATGCTCCAAGAGATGTAGCCTCAGGGCTTGTTGGGCCTTTAATAATTTGCAGGAAAGGTAAACCATAAATAAATAAGTAAAAAAATAAATACATATGCAAGGTGATTGATAATGGTTTGTGATAAATATCAGTGAAATAATTTACTGGAAGAGGAGGAGTAAATTTTGAAATAGCAGTTTTTTGTCTTCTCAATTAACTGCCTTTCAATAGTATAGGAAATAGTTTGATTTTGTGTGTGACAGTGAGTATAATTTGCAGAATACTTTGTCCACAAATCCATATGAGTGAGATGTGTTCATGCTAGTAATGCAAAAGGATGTGTAAATACTGATATGAGAAGCAAATTTACTGTAATCTTACCACATGCAATATTTATCCTTAGTAAAGTTATTTTATAATATCTATCATAACCGATTTTTGTTTTCTGAGTGTGTCTGTAAGTTTATGTGTACACTCACACTCAAGAAAAGTGGAAAATATGAAGTAAACACTGACCAGCCCTACCGATACTACACTTAAAACTGATGAAAAGATAATGTCAGTTGCCAAAGTCTTTGAATATACCGCTTTCTTTTTCAGATACAATGAATAAGAGCAGTGATGATAAACACTTTGACACTGAATTTATCCTTATGTTTTCTGTGATGGATGAAAATCTCAGTTGGTATCTAGAGGATAATATCAGAACATACTGTTCTGAGCCTTCCAAAGTTGACAAAGATGACGAGGACTTCCAGGAAAGCAATAAAATGCACTGTGAGAGAACATTATATTAATGTTGCTTGTCATTGATATGGTGATGCAATATTTCTACGTGTTGTCTCTTTTAAAGATGAACTGTAGATAATTTCTTTTTTATTAAGAAGGGCTTTTTTCTTGGAGGATTAAGAAAGATCCTTTTAAATAAAAAAAAAATTAAAAAGTGATGGCAAGTATTGTACGATCAAATGTTTGGAGTTGTGATATAAAAATTCCTAGGGGCCAAGAACCTCTTTGCCAACATAATTTCCCAGGCACTCTAAACAGAGTTGTGTTAACTTTGTTCTGTTTCTTAGTCCTGAACTCTGTACTATAATATCACCATTTAGAAAAACAGTTTTTACTGTTAGTGTCAACAAAGAAGATACCTTTGGCTCTGACATGGATTCCAGAATCATAGCAGGAACTGCTGGTCATGCAGCTAGTTGTGCAGATGAAGTGTGTGTCTGATATTGGCGCACTTTCAACGGTGCGGAGTTTTGTTTTGAGCCTCTTTATGTTTTGAAGGATAGAGCAATGGTTGTATGACACCTACTTTTAAAGAAAAGATCCTAAGGTCTGTGAAGGTAACTGTAATAAATAACATTTCTTTTAGCAATCAACGGGTACATGTATGGATACCTCCCAAATCTCACAATGTGTGTGGAAGATAAGGTAAAATGGCATCTTTTTGGCATGGGTAATGAAGCTGATATCCATTCAGCCTACTTTCATGGACAGACCTTAATAGAAAGGCATCATCGAGTTGACACCATCAACCTCTTCCCAGCCACGTTTATTGATGCTGTCATGATACCGAGGAGTCCTGGGGAATGGCTGCTCAGCTGCCAAGTGAATGACCATATCGAAGGTACAGAACAAGTTCCAGTGATCAGAATTTTTTTTAGCTTAAGCTAACAGTTTACTGAGTCACTTTAGCAGTGCTCCTGACCTGGTTATATGCCAGATGATACTCTCCTCTGGGTAACAAGACTCTCATGGTAACTGAAATGCCTAGAAGTGTATTAGATGAGCTTGAGCACGTAGCCACGGAAATCAAGGAAATTCTTGTCTGTAATGGAAATTGTTATCAGTTGGCAGCAATTGGCACAGCTGCACTTTTGCAAGCCTCAACTTTAGACAAACAATAGCATGATGTTTGCCTCTTACTGAAGATAATTAGTCACAATTTTCTGTTTGCCAACAAAAAAGTTGGGGCTCATTCCCTGTTTGGGCAAGGGCACAGGACAGGCAGGCTAACTTGCCTTCTGACAAAGACATATTCTGGAAAGTGCATTGGCTAATAAGCAGAGATGATCTGCATTTCTCTTCCCTGTATCTTCCTGTATTTCCAGTGTTTGTTAACCATATGAAATACTTAGAAGCTAATTCCATACTTTTCCATGATCTATATCCCTATAAGTGAGTTCGAGAAGTAATTAGTCACAAAAGTGGGAAGGAACACAGAACTCAAAATCATTCTCCAAGATTTGAAAAATCTGATATAAAAAGGAGTATGTTTAACCTACAGATTCAACTACACAGAGGTTCTAAGTTTTGAAATAGCTGTCACATCAAGCATCATCCTGACGTGGTTGAGGCATCCTGGGCAAAACTTAAATCCTACAAATTGGCCTAATCCATAGCTGTAAAAGGACTTTCTTTATTACATTATTTGTATCTCCAGCAAGCAGATTTGCTAACAGACCTCTCTCCTAGGGTGCAGAGACCCAGGGGTTTCACAAGTAAGCTGTTGATTAGATTTAGAGGGAAGATGGTCAGTCTGGTAGCACCTGGCCTTGACTGAAGTGCTAACTGACAGTACTGTTCCCACTCCACCCTAACCTTCTCTGTAACTACCATGTCAGTTGCAGCTTTCCAAGCAGAATGTACTTTACCACACCTGTCTGCCTACTGTAAATACCATGGTTGTGTTCCTACATCCTAGCTCAGCTGGTGTGCATTCTTTTATATCGTTCATCTTCCTTTTCATTTGTGATTCGCGTATCCATCAATGGTGTGGGAATTCTCCAGGGAAGAGAAGAGCTATTGGAAGCAGGGTAAGATAAAACAGTGCGGTTCCTTCTCCCCTTCTCTACCTCCTCGTTTTTTTCCAGGTGGTATGCAGGCCCTTTTTAAAGTAAAAGATTGTAGGAAATCCACAACAGATCACAATGAGAGTACAAAGATAAGACAGTACTTCATTGCTGCTGAAGAGATCATCTGGAATTATGGCCCCTCTGCAATGAACCATTTTACAGGACAAGAATTAATCACTGACAGGTAAATGCTTCTAATTAAAGAAGTTTTACTTTCCAGGAAGAATTGATACAAACATGCTAAGTAAGGTAAGCCATATGGTAGAACCGACTTTTAGGCAGAATTTCTCAATGATGTCCTCACCTCTGCTTAAATATTAATGCCAGGATAAATATCAGACCAAATTAGATCTATTGTTTTCCTTGCAATCTTACTATGAATTTTGCTGTAACATTAGTAATTTCACTGGGATGAAGATGAATTGTAATGTCATATGTTGGCAGTGACGTCTGATGATTCAAGATGGTTGATTATTCTGAGTTAGAGAACAAAGCTAGGAATTCATGATCATCTCCTTAGCTGATGAAAATCATGCTAATGGCATCAGAGCTAGCAAATGACTTGCACGAGGTAGCTTTGCCCTTTGCTCTGTGTTTACATACTTAAGACCTGGACCAATTGACTGAATACAATGATTCCTCAGATTTTTCATCTGTGATTTATAGAATACTTACCTGCTCCACAAGGGACGAGGCACAGTTCATTGTTTGAATACTGCTTATAAAACATCGAAAGGTCCTTTTTTGAAAAGCGTAGACTAAAAAGTGCAGACTAAATCTTCTCACTTTCTGTTTAGATGTTACAAACACCAAGATATGTATCTACTGTCATTAAGCTATTTGTAATTTTTAATAAAAAGAAGGGTAAACTTCAGGTTATGAAATGTTGACTAGAAATCATTGTTGATGAGTCTTTAAGTATGCTGGCTTTATAAGGGCAACACAGCACAATGTCTTTTCCTTAAAGAGTAGTGAAGGATAATGGATTCCTGCACATCCTTATATGAAACTGTATATAAGCGCGTAGCCAGATCACTGGAAGGAGACCCAAAAGACAAACTCAGCAATGTCATACCTCAGAAAATAGGGTTGAGGTCTTGACTGCCTTTGTAAAGCTGAGCATTATGACTTGAACTGTTTGCATCTATTGAAATTTCTTTTACACAGTGAATCTCACATATTTTTTGAACAAAATGAGACAAGAATTGGTGGCTCTTATAAAAAAGCCATTTACAAAGAATACACAGACGGTTCTTTCACTGAACATAAAAAAAGGCTCACAGAGGAAGCACATCTTGGACTCTTAGGTAAGATATCTAAAATTATTTCATGTCAAAGATTTATGAGAGTAAACTATTACTTCCACTGGCTAGCCAACAGTGCCCCTCCACCTCCAAGCGAGGGGCCCTCGGCTCTCCCTGCCTCCTGCAGATGCTGGTGGCTGTGGCTTCCTCCAAGAGACACCCCACGGTGTAAGAAAGCTCTTGAAGGCAATTCTGTGGTGGTCCCCAACTTGCCTGTGGGAATATGCCATGGTCTCCAAAGGTCAGGCTCTGAATTACAAGGCCAGGCTAGGCAGATCTAGCCCTATTTATAACCTGGCTGCTTCTGGAGTGGCTCTGGACTGAGTTTGAGGTTGGTGCTGATGTCTGTAGGTCCCTTTCCAAAAGGGGGAACTGTCCTGCATGTCACTGGGCCTCCATGAGGAATTGGGAATAGAGCAGTCCAGTTGCTGCTGGGCTGCCATGTGCCAGGGACCTGGTCTGTGGCCACGTAGGCCCAGGGGCAGTTCCCCATGCAATGGGAAAAGCAGCCAGCCGTTGATTGCTATAAGCTAGTGGTGATCTGTACATCAGTTGATAGAAACATCTTGTAATTAGACCATGTGGTCTTTTCTAGGACCTGTTATCAAGGCTGAAGTGGGTGAGAGCATCAGGGTGACCTTCCGAAACAATGCCAGCCGCCCGTTTAGCATCCAGCCCCATGGTGTGAGTTACCGCAAGAGTGACGAGGGGGCATTGTACGGTGCTGCCTCCAGAGGTGCGCCTATAGACGGGGATCGGGCAAGCACCAGAGAACAAGCTGTCGTACATGTTGATGTATTAAAGGTGACAAAATAAACAATGTTCATTAGGCATAATTCCTAATGTTGATTTCTATAATAGGTACTGAATCACCAGCCTCTCATGTGAGTCCTGGTGCTACGTTTACATATGAGTGGAATGTGCCAGAAGATGTGGGCCCCACAGACCAAGATCCAGACTGTTTAACCTGGCTTTATTACTCAGCTGTGGATGCAGTCAGAGACACCAGTTCTGGCCTTGTGGGTCCTCTCTTGGTGTGCAGGAAAGGAGCTCTGCTTCCCTCTGGGAAACAGGTCAGTCAAAGAAGAAAAATGGAAACATTTGCATCATTGTAGCTGAATCTGCTTTCTCTTCCTGAATTGTGCCCTCAGGGCCTGCCACATTAATGACCACTCAGCACCACCACCTCTCCACACCACAGTCTCACCCATGTACTGAAGGGAATACATAAAATTAAGAAAGTGGTGGTTTTTGTTGTTGTTGTTTTTTTAAAAAAGCAAAATCAGTCTGGCTCCAGATAGACAGACACTGTATTGTGAAACCACCATCGCAGTGAGCAACCACTGGCATTCAAGTCTCAGCTAGGATGAGAATGACTAGAAAAATGTAGAGACTTTAAAGACCAAAACACACATTCATTTCCAGAGGTGGTTCCTGCTGGTAGAGAGAGCATTAGCAGCAGATATCTAGTCACCGGATACAGCAATTAGAGAGCTTTGAGATTATTAGAATGAAATATCAATGTATGCATCTATCCTACTTTGTGAATTATACTCATAAATTATTATGCGCATAGAATTTTTTTCCTGACATCTTCTGTTCACTCATTTCTATTTTCCTTTGTGCTATTTCTTCTCAACAGAAAAATGTGAATGTGGAGTTTTTTCTGCTTGCCACAGTATTTGATGAGAATCTGAGCTGGTACTTGGATGACAATATTTTGATGTTTACACTAAATCCTAATAAAATTGACAAAGATGATGAGGACTTCCAAGAGTCTAACAAAATGCACTGTAAGAAAATCATTAGTTAGCCAAATATTCATTTCTACAATATGGTTTTTACTTTTGTGATCTCATGTTGGAGATTGGGAAACTGTATAGTGGCAGAGACATTTCATTCCATTGGAAACAAAACCATGTTTGAATGCAACTCAATTTCAGCTAAATGTGGTAGTTCAAAATATAATGCCAGCTGTTCAGTGTCTTGCATGGCAGTTGCACGTCAGCACATGTTATGTACCACTTTGAGCAGACAGAAGGAATTAGGTCTGTAGCCCATGTGCCACCCCTATGAATGCAACCAGGCAGCAAGAGAAAACCGACCCCTGCCCTACAGATGATGTAGCTGAAAGGAGGATTTTCACAGAAGTACACAACAGTTGAGGTTGGAAGGGACCTCTGGTCCAACCCCTCTGTTCAAGCAGGGTCACCCAGGGCCGGTTGTCCGGGACCATGTCCAGATGGCTTCTGAATACCTCCAAGGATGGAGACTCCACCACCTCCCTGGGCAGCCTGTGCCAGTGCTCTGTCACCCTCACAGTGACAAAGTGTTTCCTGATGTTCAGAGGGAACCTCCTGTGTGTCAGTTTGTGCCCACCGCCTCTGGTCCTGTCACTGGGCACCACTGGAAAGAGCCTGGCTCCTTCCTCTTTGCACCCTCCCTGCAGGTGTTTATATACACTGATGAGACCCCCCTGAGCCTTCTCATCCGTAGGCTGAACAGTCCCAGCTCTCTCAGCTTTTCCTCATGGGAGAGATGCTTTCTTGTCCCTTCGTCATTCTCGTGGCCCTTTGTTGGACTCTCTCCAGTACGTCCATGTCTCTCTTGTACTGGGGAGCCCAGCACTGGACACAGTCCCCCAGGTGTGGCCTCACCAGTGCTGGGTAGAGGAGAAGGATCACCTCCCTGGACCTGTTGGCCATACTTTGCCTAATGCAGCCCAGGATGCCATTCACCTTCTTTGCAGCAAGGGCACATTGCTGGCTCATGTTCAAATCGGTGTTTACCAGGACCCCCAGGTCCTTTTCTGCCAAGCTGCTTTCCAGCTCGATTTGTCTGAAGCATTTCTACAATAGCAGCTGCAATCTGACTTTCATAACCTGACCTGCTGGCAACACTCCTCCTAATGCAGCCCAAGATACCATTAGCCTTCTTTGCGACAAGGGCACATTGCTGGCTCATTTTGTGTCCGTGGCTGAGTCTGGATTCCTTTACCAGCACTGTGGCCCCCTTAGAATGAAAATTTTTCTTTGCTTCTTTATTAGCACGGAGCTGAGTTTCACACTGATGGTCTCTTGGTACCGTAGAAACATCTTTCAAGTTTC
Organism: Pygoscelis adeliae; assembly: GCF_000699105.1. NCBI lineage: Eukaryota > Metazoa > Chordata > Aves > Sphenisciformes > Spheniscidae > Pygoscelis > Pygoscelis adeliae. The sequence continues at coordinate 4,386,177 of NW_008824056.1, forward strand.
ATGTGAAAGAACATTTCTATCTTCAGTACCTAGTCCTGCAAATAAGTCCTAATCTTTAAACATATTTGCTTGTGCTCTTTCTTAAATTTTGCCCTCAGGGCATTCCTACTATTTACAGAGCCTTGATACTGAGCATTCAGTGGTACCTGTGAGGCCCAGGCTTTGAAAGTTTTGCACAGGAGTAACTAGAAAGGATTAGTAGCTCAAACTGAAAAAACACTTCAGATGATTGTCTCCACTGTGTGGTTGGAGGGTCTTGCAGGGTATAAAGCAGGATACTTTATGCATCCTGCATGCTTGAGAGGTATAAAGCAGTGGAAGTTCCAGTTGGTCAAGCCAGCTACCTGTGCTTTAGACATTGAAAAGGAGAACAGTTAGAAATTGTTTTTAAACACTGGGTTTTAAAAGTTGTTTTGCCTGAATTGATTCTCTAGTTTTGCTGATGTGATAAAGTATTTTATTATTGATATTTCTGTCAGTCTAAGGCATCACATTACATCTGAAGCATGTATTATTAAATCTGTATTGCAGAATTAAGTAATGTGTTAATCAAGGTGGGTTTTACTTCCTCATATCTTCTACAGCCATTAATGGTTACATGTATGGAAATCAGCCTGGTCTTGAGATGTGTAAAGGAAGTGTGGTTTCCTGGCATTTGATGGGCTTGGGGTCAGAAGTTGATGTCCATGGGATATACTTTTCAGAAAACACATTCGTAACTAGAGGAACAAGAAGGGATACAGCAAATCTGTTTCCACATACATTTCTTACAGCTATTATGAAGCCTGATTCTGAAGGTAAATGTCTTGTTTAAAAATCCTGTTACTAGTTTAGAAACTGTTTACCTATAAACATTTTATGTTTAGAGACAAGCTTTAAATAGCTGGTATTTTGATCCTTTGGGTGCTAAAACTGTGTACAGCTGTGTTTGAAGGGCAACAAACATGTTCATAGGACATAAGCTCTTAATGCTGAAGCCTTGATTTTTCTAGCTTCTATGTATGCTGAATTTTATTACTACAGGTAGCCACACTACACAAAGATTTTGGATCTTACATGAGCAATAGCCCATGTATCAGTCTCCACGCACTAAATCCACATAGGTAATACAATTGCAAGATCTACTAGTAACAGGTTTTTGTCCTCAAGTCTTTGTTTCTTGTATGACCTCTAGGAGTTTTTGAAGTGTCGTGTGTGACAACAGACCACTACACAGGGGGCATGAAACAGAATTACAAAGTGAAACAATGCCATTGGTGGAATGTGGATCTATCTATGTATTTGCATGAAAAGACTTACTATATTGCTGCAGTGGAAGTTGAATGGGACTATTCTCCTAACAGAACATGGGAATTTGAGCGGCATCAATACCATGAGGAAAGGTACTTTGGCATATACACAAGGGAAAAAATGCAAAAAAGCAAAGGAGCAACTCACTTCTCTGAACCTTTTCCTCCTCCAGGCATTTCTAGACACGCTTTCTTCACATATGTATTTTTAGGGCTCACTTGAATTTATGGACCTTCTCCAGTAATGTTACCATGTAACTGTTAGCCAGACAGCATGATGTCTGTGAAATGGTGCAGCATAAATCTTCTGTGGGGCAGCTGCAGATTTTCATGAGTCCTGGATAGTGCACGTGCATTTATTATTTACTGGTGTTGGTACAGTCCTTGATGTGGAATGCTTAAAATGTTCATTAAGTTGTAGATACGATGACTACTTTGTCCTGATATTTGATTACTTGCAATATGTAACATGTCTTTGTTTCATGTTTATCTGTACTCTGAGTAAGGTTCTTTTTTACACCTCTCAATTTCATTAGCTTACACAAGATAAGTCCATGACCAAATCCATTCACTACGAAGCTTGTCGCCTTGGTGTTTTATTCCCGGTATTTGATTCTCAAAGAGAGGGAACCAATTGGATCAAATAATTCATGCCAATTAGCTAAACAATGAACTGATGAATTTCCATGTGTTCCACCTGTATAACTTCATTTGAGGTTAAAGTAGTAGATTGTAACTGCCTATACTTTTTATTGACTTAATTGTATTTTGTTCTTTTTCTTCAGCTTGATAGCACACTTCCTTGCCCTGCATACCACAGTAGACTTTGCCATAGTTCTAAGCACAAGTAATATGGACTATGCTATTATCAGACTTATTTTCCCCACTGTCTCCAGCTCCCATGATCTCAGCAGAGAATCAGTCCCTCGCGTTTCATTTCAGCAAGGCACTTAAGCTTTACAAGTTTTAGGCTTCATTTCAGATCTACAGAAGTCACTGAGGGCTCTATTTTTCGGTATGCAGGTTGCTGGATGACTTTTTGTGATTTGAAAAATCTGCTGCCAGGCCGAGCACTCAGCATTCTCTCAAATACTATATAGACTTGGTCTATTTATAGTGATTTTTTAACCTTCCAGGTTAAGAGAAACCTCCCAGTTTAACAAGAATGTTTTCACGTTGAAGATACCAGTGGTCTATGAGATTACTGTTTCACTGAGCTGGATTTTTGTTTGCTGGTTAATTGATATACCTGCAAAAGATGTTGTAGAATACATGAAGACATGGACGACATATTCTTATCTCTATTTTCTTTTTTTTTGCAGCCCTGGCAATCCATTTTTAAATAAAGATGACAAATTCATTGGCTCAAAATACAAAAAGGTAGTATATCGCGAGTACACTGATCAGACATTCAGTACTCCCAAAAACAGAGCAGAGGAGCAGCAACACCTGGAAATTCAAGGTATAGTCATCATGAAGTTCTGTTTTGAAACTGGGAAAAATGCAGTGAAACAAAACAAGAAGATACTATTTGAATAATACTGAGTATAGTTCTACCCGCACAAAGTACCTAGTGGAATTGCTACTTTTATTGCGGTGCTTTCCTTGCAAGATGACATTGCTTGCTTTACAAGAAAAAAACCCTTCTGGTTTGCTGCCTGATCACAGGTCAGTATTTTCAAAGTCAGCATAAAACTGGGCAGCGACATCCAAACTGACTTCAAATACGCAGTAAGTGCTCGGAGCCTTTGAAACTTAGGCCTCTACTTAGATGCCTAACTTCAGCTACTCAAGTTGGCATTATTACAGTGAATGACATTATCTATGTATATTTAGTTTTTAGTTGAATTATAAGCCAATGTTGTTGTGTATTATTTGAATACTCTCTCTCTGCCCTGCTCTGATCTTTTGTAAAACCAAGTTAATGCTTCTTTTCAATCCAACAGGGCCACTGCTTATGTCAAATATTGGAGATAAAATCATAATCGTTTTTAAGAACTTGGCATCAAGACCTTATTCTATACATGCCCACGGAGTGAAAACAGACAGTTCTGTTGTTGCTGTAACTAACCCAGGTATCAAAGCATTCTTGTTCATTTCTAGCAGGTAACATCAAGCCATCTAGTAAGGTTTGGCAAGCTTTCATTTTAGGATAGCAGAAAATACTTTGGGTTTGTTTGTTTGTTTGTTTTTACCTCAGGTTCCTAAATTTTTGATGCCTATTATGACAAATATTTCTACAAATAAAAAGGCCCTGCTAACTATTGCTATGTATCCTAGCCCTTGAGAGATCAGTAATTTTTTTGGCACCGCGTGGCTGCACCTTTCATGACAGATTTGGCTACGTAGGGAGAGCATAGCTTATGCTAGCTATTATTTCAGAAGCTCCTCTGTGATCTTTACAAAAGATACACTTGTTTTTATTAAGTATGGTAAACTGGACAGTGCAGCCACATAAAAAAAATGTTGGCAAGAAGAGCCAGGGATCTGCAGAAGGGAAATAACAATAAGCTAGCCAGTGCAGTAATTGCGAAGAGGAAATTCAAGACAAATATAAGCTGTAAATGGAGATAACATCTGTTTCAGGATGACCTCTTACAGGTCAGCACACAGGAAACTTCTAAAATTCATAGATATTTATTTAACTCAGGTGAAACAAAAACATATGTCTGGAAAATCCCAGAGAGATCTGGTTCTGAGAGAGGAGATCCACATTGTATTGCATGGGCATACCATTCAACGGTGGACATCGTTAAGGTATATTATTAGTATCAATCTAAAGGGTTTTGTTCATGACTTCAACACAGATACACTTACAGCAAAAGGGAGATGAGTTTGAAACTCTTTCTGCATTCTCTGTTCTCTGTCAAGTCATTCCCCCCATTACCATACCTTTGAATTTAAATGTCTCTTGAATTATGCAAGAAAGGGCAGAATTTGAGAGTCACAGCCCTTCATGTTCTTGCTCCCTGGTTCTTCTGCTGTTGCTATAGATCACCTCACTCAGATTTCATTCTTAAAGCTAACACTTTATAGCTTGCTCAATATCTAATCAGTCATGTGTGGGAAAACTAACATGTGACTGTGGAACATAAATCTGCCATTTTTGTACAAGCACCCATTAACTTAACATGACTAATAATTTTTAATGGAAATTAATGTGTTCTTTCCTTCACATCTCAGCAAACACAAATAAAAAAGTGTCAAGAAGTGTATTTTGAATGGAAACCAAGATCAAAATCCTAAAACCTAAAAAGAATTTGGAAAAAAAAGATGAGCAAGAAATTAAAATGGAGCAAATGTTTATTCCTAGCAAGAGATGAAAAAGAGGCAGTTACTCTTCATAGTCTATTGAACTTGATCCAAGGGTAGCATGTAACAGTGAAGAAATAACCTTGTTTGTCTGATACTGGCTACTTTTATTCCCAGATACTGACAGCTGTAAAAATAGTAAGAGGATTCATGTCTGGCATTAAAAGTGCTTCTGCTTAGTCACATCTTGTAATTATATGATTTTTCATTTGTAATTTCAGGACACTTACAGTGGATTAATAGGCACACTTGTTGTGTGTCATAGACATTACTTGCCATCATTTAATACTAAAAAGAAAGTTCAATTTGCTCTTCTTTTTATGGTTTTTGATGAAAATGAGTCATGGTACTTGGATGAAAACATTAAAACCTACTCTACCAACCCACACCTTGTTGACAAAGAGGATGAGGAATTCCTTGAAAGTAATAAAATGCATGGTATGTTTCCCAATTTAGTTAATGTAACTCTGGAAACTATATAAAATTATGTATTTGAAAGTATTGCATATAAATTTGACTTTCTTATCCCCTCTAAATTTCCAGTTCCAGAGTGGAAGGTCTGAAAAATTTCACTCAAACTATTTGAAAACACTGTTAATGCCACTGAATTACTTTTTTTTTTTTTTTAACTTATGAAAAAATGGTCCCATGTTGAAATTCTGAGGAGAGAAAGAGTAAAAATGAAATTTGAAATTTTTATTTGATGTCAGCAAACAACTGTTCTGGATAAGTTGGAAAGGCAATGTGCATCCTGAAAGCATGTCCTGGTAAAGCTTACCCTTTACAAAGAGCTGCAGGAAATGCAGATCTTTTAAGAACTGCAGCATTAGCAATGGTATACAGTAAAGAACTTCTAACTACGTTTTGCTTTCTAGTTAAATATGGAATATAATCAGACCCATTCATAATATGCTGTCCAACTGTTTTGGTTTTATATACCATTCAAAGCCATTACTTTTGCCTGGCATTGGCTTTCAAATCTTGTATTCTATTAAAGTTTAGAGAATAACAATACACAAAACCTTATTTGTTTTCTCTTGTCTTGTTCTTTCCCTCCTTTTAGCCATTAATGGAAAGGTGTTTGGAAATTTACATGGTCTGACTATGCATGTTGGAGATAAAGTAAGCTGGTATTTGATGGGAATGGGCAATGAAATAGACATTCACACAGCACACTTCCATGGCCACAGCTTTGAGTATAAGGTAACAGGTCCTTTCCACTCATTTCTTGCTGTGTTAAGAATGAGAGGTAGCTCAAATACCAAGGACTGCAATCTCTGGTGAAAAGTCGGATGTTACAATATTAAGCAGGACTTGTAATTTGACTTGTAATTTTTACGCACCAAACCTGTATTTGATCAACATACAAGAGACAGAGAATATCTGCCAGTAGCATCAGCTGACCGGTAACTTCACAACTTGCTTTGACAAGGTAGCTGTGAATTTTCATGGTTGTGGTAAGACAACAGCTGTAGTTTTCCTTCAATTCCACTTAGTTGCTAGTTTATCAATCTTTTAAGCATGAAGCGGATGTACAACGATGCTTCTGTAGAAATGACATACAGTAGATGTCTTTTCACTCAACTGTGATTAAAAAGTTTGGTGGGAATATGCATAAAAGGTAGCTTAAATTACTGCCATCTGGTAATACCACACTGTTTAACCATTGTTTCTTTTTGTCCTGAAGCAAACAGGGGTTTACCAGGCAGATGTCTTTGATCTGTTCCCTGGGACATTTCAAACTGTGGAAATGACCCCGCAGAACCCTGGAACCTGGCTATTACACTGTCACGTTACTGACCACATCCACGGAGGCATGGAAGCAACCTACACGGTGCTCCCAAAGGAAGGTAGGAGCGTATCTATCTCAATAATGTTCATTAAGTTTAAAGATGCAGAATGTGGCTCACAGACAGGCCAGCGTACTTAGAACCAGTTCAGGCATGCAGCAATATTTCATGGCTTGATATTGTCATCTGGAGGCCAGAACGTTGCAAGCCACCCGATCATACTTGCCTCAGCGCTGCTGCTCAGAAAACAAAAGTAGCTAAAGGACTGGATGTTAACTGACTATTGCTTCGGCTTCCCATCAATGAAATTAAAATGACAGATTTTTATTCAAAAAGAATTCTTCATGAGACAGAGTATTTCTGTACCCAAGAAGTGCAAGTAGTGTCAGACTCCCTCTCAATCTTCATTTAAAGCAAAAAGAACAGTTGGTAAATAAAGCTGAAGTCATCATCCCTAACAGTGTACTGAAAAATTAACATAGTATTTTCTTTCTAAAGGACATGTTTTAGCTTTACAGACACTATTACCTTGCTTTAGCAATACTACCTGTGAAAAAACTTGAAGAATTTTGAAAGTTCTTGTTTCTACAGTTAATACAATTTTAAAAGCATCACTTTCCTGTTCTCAAAAGACAGAGCATAATAGGTATGCATTATAGTTAACTGACAAAAAGAGAACATTAGGAACATTTCAAAATGTGTCTATGTATGTGTATATATAGATATACAACTATATAATGTACATTTGTATCTATACTAAAAACACAGACTGAACTGTTAAACCCAATCTAGTTCTGTTTATAAACCATTCTGATTTACAGAATACACTGTGCCAAACTTGCACAGATAATAAAAACTTAAGAGTGCACAGAAAGAGATGTAGAAAAAGACTTTAACTTGTAGAAGCAGTATGTTGGATTTTTCATAATCAGCCATCTAAAGTGCATTAAAATGTACCCTTCTGTGCATTTTAAAGCCGTTTTTAAATCTAACTCACAATGTCTAGAAGGTACTGGGATCCATTGCTCCCATTTTGGACTCTGTTGTCCATATGCATAGACTATTCTTTTGATGAAATGCATGAAACAAAAGCTATTTTCCCCCTTACAGACAAATGGTCTTTGTTCCCAAGATTATTCAATCAGTTCAAGAGTAAAGATACAGCAGGCACACTGGAACGATGAAAACATTTTACAATGGTGATTCTCCAAGGTCTACCTTCAGTGAAGCATTTCTTGAGAAATACTATCTCCTGGACAATTCATCTCCACTTGTGCTTTGGAAGATTTCATTTGGTGGCCCACGGCTAACAAAAGGGCCATAGACTAAGACAGCTGAATGGATGTAACAGCTTCTAAATATTTTTTTCTCTAAATAAAAATAGTATCTTGCAAGCTAAACATATTCTAGGTGATGTCTAATGCATGTTATTTAACTGCTGAGGAACATGGAAGAGCCAAATGAAATGTACTTTTTTTTTTTTAACTTTGTAAATAACCCTGTGTAACAGCAGAATTTGTTTTAGGTATCTGCTGTCACATTTTACTAGTCAGATATGTTAGTAGTTATTGCTCAGAAAATAGGAATTTGGTAATCACTTTACCCATAGGTTCACACTTAAAATATATATAATATCGTATAATTGAACAGCTAACAAAATAGTTCTATTATTTCTGTTTAATTATTTTATAATTTTTATCCAGTAACATCTTTCAAGATAGTGAATTTAAAAGATGCAATGGCTGAGGGATCATGGTTGCACAAGATGTTTTTGGTTTTCTGTTATGAAAATAATTACAAGACAGAAAGTTATGCTCAAATAAGCCTGATGAAATTCAGACAGCAAAGGGCAAAATTTGGTGACTACTATACCTAAGAGCTCTGCTCTGATGAATCTTAAACAGCTCCTGCAGTGAAATCATTTTGCTGTTAGTTATGTAGTGCAGACCAAGGCAAATTAAGCATTTCTTGACAGAAGAAATGGAAGCAGCAGTATTAGTGCATGACTGATGCTGGTCAAAAATGAAAGCAGTAAGAGCAGGTGTCATCATGCCGTCCAATTGTGTTTTAATAGCCCAACTCCACATATGTTAGACCTGTTTCAAACAAGAGGGAAGGATGTATGGGACAGGCAGGCAAAGCAAAACATTTGGGCTTTACAGCTACCAGAACAAAGGAAGTTGCTTCTCTGTAACAAGCCTAAATCGCTTTGGCCTTTTTTAAGGTAGAAAGATTCTACTGAAACCAGCATAATCCCTACTGGTAAATTAGATCATTGATTTTGTCT
>NW_008824056.1:4394917-4411598 GCF_000699105.1 Pygoscelis adeliae
TTTTTTTTTTTTTAAATATATTTTATTTGCAATGTTGGTTATCTCTTCTGACTGACTTCTACAGGTTTAAGTAACATTACAGCTTCAGTGAAAATGGATTTGATAGAGTCAGTGTCAGCTAATTAGGCCTTTAGATGGTTATGGGATCATGGAGTCGTTTTATTTGTGGTAGATTCTCAGAAAACCAAACTACATTCATAAGGTCATAAACTTTGTGACAGTTTATTATGACTGAATTCCAGCTGAAGGAACAGAAGGATGTTTTCTGCCTGAAACTGTCTGAAAGACAAACATCAGTACATACATGCACAAGTACCTGAGACGCTTACCAAAAAACCTAGAAGAAATAAAGAGTTTTCAGCTAGATTTGTGACCTAGCAATACTTCAAATACTTGTCTACTGACTGAGTACAACAAGAGAAGAAAAAAACCAAAGAACAGCAAGCAAGCGGTAGTACGTATCTTCCACTCCCCTTGGGAACACTTCTGTTTCTCTTTGATTTATGGCCTTTTTTTGTGAATTGCTAAATGAAAACATTTTCATTTTAACACTTGCATGAGTATGTAACTAAGATGACAGACAGCTGACTGGTTTTGCCAGCTGGAATTCAAGGGAATGTCTATGTTGCAAAATGAAGTAAGTGGGGCCCAATTCCACTTGGAAGAGTAAGGCACTTACTTTTACTCGTACAGTTAGACACATGCCTGAGCTTAAACTCCTCCCTAGGTCAGTGATCCAACTAATTCAGAATTAAGACTGACTCCCTGCGTTACTTTCAGTGAACACTGTATGTCCAATTGTACTGTACAGTCTGTATTTTCTAGCTGCTTTGGCCATAAGTTCACCCTCATTGAGAAGATGAGTGATCCTGCCTAACAGTTGAATACATATGTTTTTACCAGTCCAACCACCATTCAGTTCTGCCTGGCAGGAATTCTGGTTTGCTGACCTTTGCCTGAGTGTAATAGTATTAGCTTTGAAACAGACGCTTTGCCTCAGACAATAGTTGTCATTCAATAGTTGTCATTAGGTTTCAACTGAGTAATAAGGCGATTTATGTGAGGGGAGTCCCACAGTACCTTAATGTAGTTCTACTGTCTGTTTCATTTACTTTTTTATTCCAGCACATTCTTTGTACTTGAGTGCATAGTAGAATTTCATTGTTTTAGGTCAGCTGCTTCTTCTGGCTGCAGTGAAGAAGATGTGGCAGGAAAAATGCTGCAGTTCCATCCTCTGGTAGAAGACTGAGGAAATCCCTTAGTTCCAGTTCCGTTGCAACAACTGATAAAGTTTCTGCTCAAAGCAGGGGAGAAAATCTTGTTTAGGTATTTTGGTTTTAGAACAAAGAAACAAAAAAACATTAACAATATAATTACTAATTGAAGTCATCAAATTATCTAAATATTGCAACTGGAATTAAATTTGAGACACACCCATCTGGGAGCAAATACAACTATGAGAAATCTCAAAAGTAAACGGAAAATTATGTCTTAGATTAAAACCATACCTCTATCTTGACTCATCAGGTCTACATGTGGCACTAATGCTTACAGTCTGATCTAGTACTTCACATGTTTTGTACGGAATGCAAAGGAAGCACTAGAAATCTATACTAGTACCCTAACTCAGCATTATCTGTAAAATAGGATGTTATGCAAGCAGCTTCTCAGACCAAGCTGTTTAACATTATGTTCTTAAGCGATTACAGCACAGTTACTGCATGAAAACAATGTTTCAACAGAAAAACCGCTAGCAGTAGAAACTGGAACTTTATGATAGAGCTTGGCAACCTGTGCTGCACAGTGCAACCCCATGATGCTGTTTTTCTGCCCTCAGGCATTACACTGGCAGTTATTTAAAAATATATGTGCTTTATTCAATCATCTTATTCTGTCAAAACAAATACACTGGCCCCTCAGCTATACACAATATTATTGACTTCTTACAAACATGTAACAATAGGACTACATTGACTACCAGGGTTGGTTTCTCTACTTCTAGTAGTAACTCATCATGTTTTTTTCAGTCTATGACCTAATCATCAATACACACTTAAACACCCACTGGCTTATCAATAGTATCCTGTCAGCTGTCACTGCTTTGAACCATATAGTCACTTAGCCTAGAAAAAAAAACAATTACTATCTGTTAGTTCTATTCAGTAGTTTTTTTAATGGTGTCTATTCTTGACCTATATAGAAACAATATGATTCCCACAATTTAACTGTTTTCAATACAAAATGAATGCCATGATTTTTATATGTTGCAGAATCCTGTGCTAATGACTAGAAAGCCTTCTGAGCTGTATTAGCTTTAACTGTAGAAAAAGGTCCCCTTTTTTTCCAAATTATCACATCAGTAGTCCTTAGCCTGAACAGTATTTAGAATGTCAGATGATGTACAAAGGCTTCTGGAGCTGAGTTGTAATCAATTTATTTACCTTTCAGTGATGAAATAAGAACGGGGCAGTCATTTCCAGCAAGTCTGGTTCTCTTGCAAAGTTCAGGAAGCAGCTTGTTCCACCACACAGCCTAATCCACAAAAACCCACAGCAAAAGTGTAAATTAACAAGGACTGCAATTGAGAGTATGAAAGACCTGCTAAAAATACACTAACTAAGCTCAGATGTGTACAAATACAGGTAGGTTACAATGAACTCAATAATTTATATAATGCTTTGAAATGCAGTGTTTTTGCACATGTTGCATTTTCAATTTTCAGTGCGGTCTTTTTATACTCGAAAATTTTTACACAGTGCCCCCTAGTGCCTCTAGAGATAAAAGTTTGTAAGAGAAAAAAGTCCCATAATTAGCAAGACTGACGCAGTCAGAAAATTAAGGTTTTCCCTCCGAACAGCTCCATGCAAAGCGGTGATTAGCATTACTATAAGAATGCTGCTCTGTCTCCTGACCTAATCTGTCTACTCCCAACAGCTGTAGTAGTGAATTATGTTTTGTGTATAATTTTGTTGATAAGAATGGAGAGAGGGGAAGGGATGTCTTTTCTTCTCTTTTATACATGGTAACTGTTTTCTTCCACCTGTGTTCAGATTCAGTACTGCAATCTCACATTCAACTCTGTAACGTGGAAACAATCAAAGACACTTATTGGTTTTGAACATAGTACATCCAGCTGGTAGAGGATCACCTTTGCTGACTCTGGCGAGCAAAACTGTGTACAAATAATTAAGTAGCTGAGGCGGGCAATGGAAGTAAACTCCTGTACTCCTGGAACACTGGAATAAAATCAGTTCTAGAATTAAAACTGTATAGAGGCCTAAGGAGAAAATGGGACATAAAGAACATAATCTTTCCACTAGTGCACCAGTACCATTCTGATGTTATAAGGTCAGAAGATGTCACTAGAACACAGGAAGAACATATTTAAGTGTGATTTTATTTGAAGGACCATGATCTCTTATCAGTTAGCTTATCACTAAAATTTCACGTTATACAACACTGTCAAGCAATTTTGAACACTGATTAGTGAGAAACTAGCTAGTTTTTCATTTACAGTGGAAAAAGAACATATTACTCTCCCTTTTCAGATTACTCGCCATCTGAAAAGACTATGTTTTAAATTTACTAGAATGAATACAAGAAGTCACAGAAGAAACTGGGGAAAAAAAATTCCATTAAAAGTAGTGGGGACTGAGTTACGGAATTTAAATGCCAAGGAAGAGGTTCAAAGCAAGCTAAGCAATTTACTTTCTCTGAAAGCTGGGCTATTTGATCCAGTCAGAGTCCATCTGTACACAACAGCATTTTAGTTAGAAAAAAACCAAAACAAACAAAAAATACTGAACAACTTTAACAGAAGTAGCTCACCCGATTGTCATCTTTCAGCTCGTGCTGAGCGTATAATACAGCTGCATAAGGACACCTTTTGAGAAGCTGGTCAATGGCCTCCTCATACTTGCCCAGACGGGTACTGCAGAGAACATGGATGGTGAGGCCGACATTGCCAGCCTCTGTCAGAGGCTCCAAGATAGGCAGAGCTGAAGCTATATTGATTGACTGACTACATAAAAGAGACTGAAGACAAGAAGAAAAAGTGTTGTTTGGATTTAAGACAAACTTTGCAAAAAAATGCTAACCATAACTTTAGAACAGAAGCCCTTACTTATCAGAATAATTTTGAAATAATATTTCCTTTAATAAATGTTACTGAAAACTGAGAAAGCAAGTTTAGAGTGGACTGCAAATGTAAGTATCATTGTTATCGACATATCTCTTCAGTATTTTTTTCTTCCATCATTTCAATGGGCCTTTTAGTTCAACTTGGATAACCTGGAGGTGAAGGAGGAGGGGAGTCTGCTGGAGAAAGTTGTTCATACATACATGAACATTTGCAGAATGGATCTAAGCTGTAAACAGCAAGATTTAAGGGTTTCATACCTGTAGTTTTGAGATATCTTCATGGTAATCTCTATCAGATGGAGATCCCACTGACATTACGGAAGTTACCCATGGGAAAATCAACCCAAAATGATTACAGGAGTTTATCTATACAAGAAAGAATCAAGTTGCAATAAAATAAATATTTCTGTTAGCGACAGTTCCATATGAAACACACCACAAGTGAAGAAAATTTTACTGTCAAATAGCATAATTTAGAATAGCAGCTACTCTTTCTTCTGCTTCATACAATTTAGTAACAAATAAACTGGAAACTTCTATTTAATTCTGTATTTCAGATTTCCCATTCAGAATCCTTTAAAATTAATCATTCACAAATTTTTCTCATTTAGTCAGCTTTGTAAAATTGCCAACACTCCACCTGACAAACTCTCATTGTTTCATTTTAGCCCTTATTTCTGTCCAGAGCTGAGATTCCTGTTGGAAGTATATTTGCAAATGTCCCCAAAGAGTAGGACTCCCCAGAGAGAGCAATACCTATTTGGTAACTGCACACTACCTTATTTGAATCATAGAATCATTAAGGTTGGAAGAGACCTCTAAGATCATCGAGTCTAACCGTCAACCCAACACCACTATGCCTGCTAAACCATGTCCCTAAGTGCCTCATCTACCTGTCTTTTAAATACCTCCAGGGATGGTGACTCAATCACTTCCCTGGGCAGCCTGTTCCAATGTTTAACCACTCTTTCAGCAAAGACATTTTTCCTCACATCCAATCTAAACCTCCCCTGGCGCAACTTGAGGCCATTTCCTCTCGTCCTATTGCTTGTTACTTGGGAGAAGAGACTGACACCCACCTCGCTACAACCCCCTTTCAGGTAGTGAAAGTCTTGCTTCTTTCAAGAGATAAACTGTCCAGAGTTAAAATACTAAGGTAGTATTTGGATAGATTTTGGAAGGACAATGCAGTCATAAAACTTCCTCTGAGCGGTGTACTTACCAGATCCTCTGTTGTTTTCAGTGGCTTAGTCTCGGGAAGTTGCTTATTTGATATTCTCCAAACATACTGAGAAGTAACCCTCAATAAAAGCTCCTGAAGTATTTCTTCCTGAGAGCACACTACAAGAAGAGCTTCCCAGAAATCCACCAGGAGCTGAGGAATAGTGTTTTCACTGTTACTACCCAACATCTAAGAGCAAAAACATTAGAAGACAGCAAGTTAGCACAGACTATGGTAATTACTAGTAGCAGAAGTTAGAAGAAACAGGAGGAACAGTTTTTCACTTTTACTAGAAGCAGAATTTGGTTCCTTTTTTGTCTTGATGTATTTCTAATGGATGTGATTCTGCATAATACAGTGCTAGGCAAAGTAAAAAGTTCATGGAATGATTTTAAGGTAATCAATTCTAAATGACAGATTTGATATCTTCTTCAAGATTTACTCCACTGCCAGAAATGTCAGGACACTATCAGCAAGTATTTACAGACCGCTTTTGGAGGATTTTATATATGCCAATAGCCAAGCAGGTGTCTTCGAAAGAAGAATCTAAGGCCATGATAAGAGATGCTGTGTAGCTCAGTTGGGTATAATGGTAGGACCCACGAGGGAGATGCTTTAAGGTCTGGTGTGTCAGCGAAAAGGATTTTTACTTGGTTTCCAACTGGCTTTAAACAACACCACTTGTTCTAATTTGAGTTTCATGACTTGGTATTTCTGATACAGGTCTTTCACAGTAGCAGATATAAGACTGCAACATACCTACATTGAAGAATACATGGTTTTAATCCAAACAATGTTATTCATTGTAGAGAAAAAAGATTTGTCTATTCCCTATCTAAATAAAGAAAACTTCAGTGACACCAGAAAAACTATTCTATTTATCTTTCTTCTCATAAACTGCAGAGACCCACTCTTCTTTCAGAAATTTATATAGAACATCAGAACATTATATACCTTCATATTTAAGTCTGATTCTTTGTAAGTATATTTCAATCCTAATGATTTCTTCAGAAGGAGATTATGGAAGTGATTTATCTAAATTCTGTTAAATTTCAGTAGCCTTAGGAAGCCCAATTACTAGGAAGCCATTGAAAGATCTCGAAGATCAGGGTATTCTCCATTCAAATCACAGGGTCAAAACAACAAACTTAACAGAATTTTTTTTTTGCTTGATTTAACCAGTATTTCTTTCCAGAAGGTCCAGTTACTGACTCTGTAGTTATCTATCATGACTGGAATATATCCAACCCTCATCTCCCTCTTTCTGAAGAAATGCTGAAATGTGGGTGAAGGAGCAACCGAGGCTGCTTTGCTTACCCATAACAACATCACTATGAGAAAAATAGAAGCAAAAAATGATCACAGGCCAACCTTGAAAAAGGTATCTGCTTCTTCCAGTTCAATTTTACTGTTCTCATGTAAAGCCACAGTGGCAGCCACCAGTAAACCAGGCTGCATCTCCTTCAGGTGAACAGCAAACTCAGTTGGAGTAACAATTCCTTTCTTATGCTGTCTCAAGAGTTTTGGTTGCCCAGTGAAGCCACAAGCCAGTACTGTCTACAAACATAGTCAGATATAAATCAGGTAAATAATTCAATCCATATATGATTCAACTCAGCAAACTCAGTATTTCCTCAGGCGGTGAAGTTTAAATAGATGAAATGAAGGAAAGTCAGGAGAAGAAAATAAATCCTTTCTGCAATTTATAGAATAGCTCTCCACAGACTGAGCTCCAAACCATGTGCTGAAGCAGTGACTCCTGAGCAATAGGCCATTTGCCTGAACACAGAAAGTAACATACTATTGAAATCTGGAGTTACTGTGCACATAAGGAAGATTTCACCATGAAATCCAAGACATTCAATACAGACGGTGTTTTGAAAAATCACTGGCTGAAATTTCAGTAGACTACTTTGCTGAAGTATGATTTTTATTTTGAAAATACCCCTGAAACAATAATCAAAATGTGCTGCACTATGTGCAATGGTAAGTTGTTTCTGGACATCTGAGTGCTTTTGAAAGTAAGCATGACAAGATACTATTTGCACTTCAAAGACCGTGGGGAAATGATGCCTAAGCAGATTAAATGAATTACACAGGAAATATAAGGCAGACCTAGGAGGAAAATTCAGATTTCACCCCGCTATGCATACAAACTATCTTTTTTTATCTTTCTGAAAACGTTCTTTTTTCTACTTTGCAACAAAATGCTTTTTAAAGGTGAGGTGCAAGAGAACGTTTTTTTTAATAGGTCAAATTAAAAAGAAAAAAAAAAAACAACAAAAAACCCAACACCCAAACCCCAGCTACCTTATTCTCTAAATAAAATCCATGCAGTGGAATGCATATGTTTGCTCACAACATGGCAACTTCACTTGATCGTGCCGCAAATGGTTAGAAAGCAGGTGGTGCTGAACATCACTGTTGAAACAGCTCTCCACAGTTCCCACCTTGCAATTCAAAAACTGCTAACTTGGAAAGCTCTCCAGGATTCCTCCTACTGAAGCACGATATCTAACTTTGGAACAGCTATCAGTTTGTATTAAAAGTTTTTAGACCTCCGCTATCTCACTCTCAGAAAGAGTCTGTATTTCAAGCTCTGTCACCTTTGAATATTCAACAGTCCTGATCAACCTTAACAAGAAGTAATTTACAGACTGGTCTCAGTCTAAAACCACATGTGAACATCTATGGCAGAGACTGCTTCACTAACATTTTTCCCCCATTGATGTGGAATTCTTACTTTGATAGCACTGAAGTAGGTTCTGATCTGATCTTAATAAGGGTGAAGTGCTTTGATTCCAGATAAGAAAGATGGGAAATTGTATATAGAAACCTTAGTTTGTGTGCACCATGGACATTCTGCTTCAAGAGCAATTTTATGAGGGCTGTTTGCATACAGATGGTGTTTTCATGGGCATATCACATATTAATTACAGGTGGAGGGGTGTAAAAATGCTACTATACAACCCTGCCATACTGCTGAAGAGCACTGGCTCTGCAGAGCTTGTTACACCCCAGTAAACAGCATTTAATTTATCAACAATTAACAGCTTCAAAACTTTTGCTTATTTGGTAGGGCTTTGCCAAGATAAGACTACCCTACCTGCAGGGTAAACAGTACGGTCCCGTTATATGCCAGCCCTTGATTCTACTGTTATTGCAGACATTCAGTGGAGCCTATACAGTGTATCAGGAGGAAGAGGAGTGACTGAAAGTTTCTTTTACTGTAAAATATAACCACAAGCCAAACCTGCTAACTTGGGCTTTGCAAAGCATGAATAGCTCATGCTCTCAGCATACTTTACCTCCTTATAGGAGTTCATCTCATGTTCATACATCGTCAGGTCTCCCATTTTCAGAGCCATGAAAGCCTTAGTAAGTGTCAGGACCACTGATGGCATAATCTTTTCTATTTTCTGAAGATACTTCACAGCTGTCAAAGGACATACGTTTCTCATGCAGGGGCTGCAGAGGATATGAGGCAGCTGCACAGGGTCAGCAAGATAGAATATTTGGAGAACTTTATTTGCTGATTCCTATTAAAATAAAAGCCATTTGACAGTTTAGACCTTTCATATGCCATAGAAGACTGTATATCTGGAAAGTATTGCGGGTTTTTTTGTTGTTTGGTTTTTTTTAACTTAGAAAACAGACAAGTACAGCTTAGCTATCAAATCACACTGCCTTTCCTGCCTCTTTCCTCCCTACTGGTAAAAGTAAAGGATCTCTAACTGGCAGTGATTCCACCCATATTCTGGGGTGCTAGGAGAACATCCACCACCATGGTGAATTGGTTTTACCAACCTGTACAATTTGGCAATGTTCAAATTTTGTTACAGAAATGGGAGATGAAAGAAATTTGAGGCAGAGCTTTCCTAAAACGGAAGTGTCTCTGTGTACAAGTGGGAACCAGGTCATTAGCAACATGCATCATGATAGCCAAACCCATAACATGTTGCTTGAAAGCAGCCCAAAGCATCACAGGTGCTGCTTGCTATTTTGTCAACAGCAATGGGAAAATAAAAACCGTGTGAAAAAGAACAACTGTAAAACTAAATAAGCAGCTCAGCATTTTCAAAGGGAATTTAATTAAAATTTGATACACAGTTCTGAAAATCAGAACTAAATAAATAGTTTAAGGAAAAAAACCCTTGTTTCTACCTTACTTAATTCTTCATTTAAGTCTTCATTAAAAGAGTGAGTTAAGTAAAATATAAGTCCTCTCTCATATGTCTGTATTTCATCACCTTCTGAAACCAGTCTCTTTAAAACTTCAGTCATGGATAAACCTGACATTCTGTAGTATGGCAAAGCAAGGTGGTAATCCTTTGTGTCAAACCTGAAGGCAACAGAGAAGGGAGAAAAGACCAAAACAACTAAGGGCAATGCTTTTGCCATCACTGTTTGTAAGAACTAAAATAATACATCAAACAAAGTTGCAGATACACCAGTATCAGCAAATACATAGCTCATATTCAACATAACATTGTATTCTGTGTTCAGTGACAATAAAGACAACCAGATACTGAAGAGATTACTAGATTAAGCTGTTTTCATAGAACATAAAGATTTATATTACATATGCAATGCTAATGTAAAACAGCAAAGAATGATGGATTTTGATTTTAAGGTTACATTATTGGAAACAAAAGCTCACCTATATCACTTTGACATCTAAAACATACCTGCTGTAGCAGTCTCCTAAGGCGGCACAACTTTCTCTGAATGCTCTTAGAAGTTCTTCTTTCTCATCTGATTTAAGGAAACTAGGGTCCATTATAGCTGCTCTGACCAGTAAGTGAGCCTCACTTAGAAGATGGATGCAACTCTCAGTTTTTACATTTTCGTAAGTTCTACTATAATCTACCTAGAACAGACACAGGATATACTTAGGCTGCTGGCAAAAATTAAGAATATACAGGAACAATTCTAATGAGGGCAGCAGCCATTTGAAATAGGATTATGGGCTATTCATGAGAAATACATGTTATATTCAGCAATGACATGCATCAGAGATTAATTAACAGTACTTATTTTTAGTCATCAAACAACAAAAGCAGGAGTTGTGCAATACCATTTCTCTGTAAAGCTGAATGGTTGAAACAGTGTTTATAATATATAAATTCCAACCAGGCTCTGACTCAGAATTTGTTCTGGATTTGATGCTGTCAGCCTTTCTGGAACTGGAGAGAAGGAAAAGAGTTGTCAGTGTCCAAATAAACACTATGGAGCCAAAAAAACCTCACTCACTTGATAATTTAAATGCATAAATAGGTATGTTTGCAGGCTAGTAAATGCTTGAGAGTTAAGTTGTGAATTTAAGTCACAATGGCTAATAACAAAACAGGGATAGGCATGTCCATACACCAGGAACATCATCAGAACTATCTACTACATCTTCTTCCGGGCTTAACACCAGGTAATATCAGATACTTACATGAAGTTAACTAATTCAAATTAACTAAGATGTTTATTAACTAAGATGTTTACTTACTTTCTGTGAGGACTTACTGCACATTTGCCCCTGCAGCTCTATTAAAGTGTTTGCCAAGACATGGTGTAAAAAAATATTTGAATGCTTTTACTCTAACACATTGGCTAGGCCTGTAATGCCCTGAGGTTAAAACACTGTTGGAAAACACAACTCTTTTTGTTGTTTTTTTGGTTTTTGGTTTTAACTGTTCTGGGATATTTACATCTTTATTTTCAAATGATGGTGTTAAGTAGACTACTATTCATTCAACTTATGTTCTTTACAGAAGGCAAAAAGTGTATCTTCCTCAAATGCCAACTATAATCTTTGAAACACCACAACTGGCAGAAGAAACTGTGCTTTACACACAGGAAACTACAGTATTTTGAATTACCATTCTCCTTGATGGGCTTATCCTCATCTTCTCCTGAAAAACGTCTGCTCTAGGCTTTAAGAAATACTGGTTCAAACAACTCTTCAATCAACTATAGCTGTCCCACTTTTGTTAATGAACTTGAACTGACTTTAATAAATGTGATTTCTAAATAGCTGTTTTAGAATAGCTGTTTAGCTGTTTTATGAAAAGCCCTCAGAAAAGAATGGGAATAGCAGTTCTCATGGAAATAGCTAAAAAGTCACAAACGCCTCTAGCTACATACATGCTACAAAGAGTATCTTGGGCCAAAGTTCGATCCTTCTTTTGTCATGGATTGCTACAGTGATGTTCATAACTTTTCTTGGAAAGAACCCTTAGCCAAATGTAAGACATTTTCATTCTGTGCCACAACACATTTTGTTAGCCTGTAGCTTCAGTACTCCTACATATTTTTGTTTCTCAAGAGAAGTATTTTTTCTTCTCAGTAGCAGATACGTTCTTAGTAACGTTATTTTAACATACTTATGAAAGTTAAGTTTTTTACAATCTTGAGTAACTTATTTTGTTGATTTTAAGCATTTGTGACCCTACCCTCATTTCTTCTATGTCAGTTAATACAGTAGAATTGAAAAAAATAAATGCTTGATTTCTGTTCTCATTCGCTAACCAGGGAATTATTTCCAAACAGTTTTCCCACAGAAGAACCTCTCTTCAACTCCAACACCCACAAATTCAGCACTGTACACAGCTATAAATACCATCTTCCCAAAAGACACAAACCCTTACAGCATCCTTCTTGTAGGTTTTCGTCTTTCAGTAATATCTTCCGTGTTTGCCTTAGTCAAAAGAATTATATGGTTTTTGAAATGACAGATAGCTCTTGGTCCTATAAAAAGCTGCATTCTTAATGTGCAGACATCCAATGCGACAGGTGGACAAGCCTATAAAGGAAAGTGATTGTTTTGTAATTTCAGTTAGTATGTACTTTAAGCCTTTAAATAAATTAAAAAAAAATGAAAAAAAAGTAACCTTTGTCCAATGACCTGACACTAAACACATTCACTGGCTTTCCTAACTTTGAGTGCTTCACTTAAGCAAGAATAAAAATACCCATAAAACTATGACATAAATAATTTAAAAATGGGTTAAAAAAATAATAATAATTTCACTCTTCAAAGCAACTATACAATTTCAGCTGCATGTCACAAAATAACTGAGCCTGAGGGAGATGGAAACATGGAAAACTTAATCCCAAATAGTCTGAATTTGGCCAAGTTGTAAAAGATTGTCTGACATGGTTATAAAAGTCTTGATTTCAGCTGCTTATAAAAAGCAGTTATAGACAGCAGTATTATATTTGCTTGCCTATTCTTACATTACATAAGAAGTATTACATCCCTGATTTGTACAATATGCACCTTTCAGGTAAAACTTACCATATAGCCTATACTGGACTAAAAATGAAAAATGCAACCTCATTTGCCCAGAAATATTCTAAATTTACAGCTTTAAGAAGATAAAATACCATATTTACAAATTAACATACATGGTGAAGCAAGGCAACACAGCATCATATGTATACCCTGTCTTTTGAAAAAACCTCAAAATTTCTTGTGAAGAGGCAGAGGGCTGCAGTGGTGACCAGGAGGCTCTAAACTGCCCTGGGCTAGTCAGAACAAGAACCAGCCAGCTCTGAAACTGATGTAAAAAACCAGCAGGAAAAATAACAATAACAAATAATAACCATCATTATCATCACACTTCAAACTCCACACTGGGGCAGGAACACCCCTGAGGGAATGTAGCCTGTGGGCAACCCACACCAGAGCAGGGGCACCCCAGAGGGACTGCAGCCCATGGACAACCCGTACCAGGGCAGGGACACCCCTGAGGGAATGTGGCCCATGGAGGATTCACACCAGGGCAGGGATGCCCCTCAGAGACTGCAGCCCATGGAGGACCCATGCGAGAGTGGGTCTGCAGCCTGTGGAGGGCAAGCTGCAGTATGGGCATCCATGAGGGACTGCAGGCTGCAGACTACCATTATATGCACACCTCCTCAAACCTCCAGGGAGGGAGGAGGCAGCCTGTTGCCTGACTGGAGGAATTGTGATGGACTGAATGGAACGCGCAGTGAAAACATAGAAAGCTGAGACTGGAGAAGGGACAAGAAAGATTGTGTCATGTGTTTGTATTCTTTATCTCAGTACCTCTATGGAGAGCAGAGATACGCGTTTGGCTCTTGAAAATTTTATAATACTTCTACTGTCCTAGGGTTTCTTCATGTCTGCTGTCTACATGCTCAAAAGAAATCCTTAAATGCTAACTTAAAATACACTTCAGTCTATCTTTCCTGGTATTTTTATTAACGTATATACCAATCTTTACAACTCAATAGATTTTTAGTGATAAGCAATTTAAGGAAGGGGAAAAGTCTAGACCTCCAAGTATCAAAAGCCTTCCTCCTAAAAAAACATGCACTAAGTATCTGGTAGCAGACTTGTTCAAGTGTCTACACTCCTCTTACAAAAACTGGTTTTTCAAGGACACCTGAGAGAGAGAAACATCATCAGCTGCAGTAAGGGAAAACTGTACCCTTCATTCAGATTTATACAGGAAAGCATGGAATTTAGTTTAAAATGTAAGTGATTTTATAGCTTTTGATGTTTTTGAAAACATTCTACTAATGGTCTAGAATCTTAAACAGCAATAATAGATTGTTTCATTGAGACGTTTGTAGACCATTAAAATACAATATGCCACAGATTGAAGTAAAATATTAATTTTGGATGTTATTTTATTGGTTCAGCCAATAGAAACTAACAGGATTTCAGATGGAAACATAAGGAAACTAAGTGCCACACTACTACCCCCATTCTTTTAGCGAGATAATGAGAGGTGCACCTTCACAGTCGTATCAATATACGGATCCTCATCACGAGCTGCTGCTGCACTGCACCGCACTGTGAAACACTGCAGGTTCTCACTAGAGGTAAAGAAGAAACCACAACGATGAAGGAAAAAAATGAAGACTTTCAAAAATCAAGTAGCCGAGGCTACAGAGAATCAGATCTTCTTCCTTTGTGGCAATGGGCCGTGAAGCCTAAGCAGGAGGGCATGCTGCACTATCACACGAGCCTACCCAGAGAGTTCCAGGAGGCTATGAAGGAAATACCAGGGGGGGAGGGAAAAAAAAGAAAAAAAAAAGGCAGCAGCATAGAGAAAGGTAGTAATATTATCAGTAAAATCCTAAATGTAATACCTTGTAATGACATGCAGGAACTGTGGAGTGAGAACTGCCTGCTCTGACTTCTCTGAATATTGGTAAGTAGAAATCAGTTCTACTAACTTCCCAACAGAGTAGAGATATCCAACATGAGGTAAAGAGAAAAAGCAAAAGAGACTCAGTAGTTCTCTCCTGTTCCCAGTTTCCTCATGGGCTGTCACAGAACTTCCTAGATGTAACAAGAAGAAAGGCATTTTATATACCTCATAAATCAAAACCTGGCAATTCCTTTGCAAGCCCGATGCCTAAAAGATACTATCAAACCTGCCCAGGTTGCAGACTGGTTTTGTTAGTAGCTAGTGAAGAGAACTATATGAAGATCAGCGTATGGGTCAGATCAGTGCACAGGTCAAAGATTTGTATGTCATGTTATCTCATTTGGAGGCATTTTTAACAAAAGTGTGGAGGTACCACCGAGTGAAGAAATTCTATAGATGTAACAGCATCTGAGAGTCCCGGCAGATTCATCACACCTAAGCATCCCCGGACTGAATGATCAGCCTGATCTTAGACAACTACTTATGAGCTGGGATTGAATGCTCATCCAGAGCTGCAGCTGCTATGCACCAAAATACAGGTCCTCACTTAAGGGAAAGAAAGGCTGGGAATGGCAGAATTTATTTATAAAGCCACTTTGGCAGGTAAAGGCTGTGTTCAGATTCTACAGAACCTCTTGTCAAAGACTGTAAATCACAAGAGAACATATGATAGCTGGAGTTAAATGGCAAGTAGCTCATTCTCTTGAGTCAGCTGTAACTTAAATGAGGCTTTGGTACTTAACAGGCAACAACCACAGACTGGGTGAGCAGTCAGTAAAGCTGATTGATAATATACAGCATTAAATTATTCCATGGGTCTGTTGGGGCTTGAGCTAGTGTGTATTAGTGAACCCCTAAAATCTGCATTCATCCCTTCCAGTCTTAATTAAAGCCTGGCAGAAAGGTAACCTGTATCTTAATGATTATTAAGGTTTACTACTCCGATTTCCACTGTTGACTAATGAGAAGCAGCCTAGTACCTTATAACACTGAGGATAATTTTACTAGTTCAATGTAAAGAGTGACTGTTTTGTGATCTAAAATTAATTAGTAGAGAACTGATAAAAGCTGATTTAGTCTTCCTCTTTTGGTGTGGTGAATTGATATTTTATTTCAAGGTTTATGCAGAACTTGGAGAAACTTAAAGCCTTTTTTGTTAGTAGAAGCTCAGTTTAAATCATTGAAAAGGGAGGAGAGACCTTAATTTAAAAATAAATCACAGAAACAGGGTACAGAACAGAATATAAAAAGAAGCTCCTTCCTTTCCCAGGTCTCCTGTGACACAGGCCATAACTCATCCATGCATATCCATATACCTGTCTGGTATACAGGAAGCAGTTGAACAGAGTGCAGCTTTGTCTCTTCACAAAACCCAAAAGGCGACTGGTCAGGTGTAAAACGTCTAGAGAAAAAAAAAAACAAAACAACATGGGACCTCAGTGAGAAATTATTATGAGCTACTTTGGACAAGTAAACAGCACTAGCTGTAATAGGCATAGTTGATGTTTTAATACTCAACAACAACATGCACTCCTATTACTAATGTAATTAGCATGGCAATGCCAAGAAGCACGTGGCACAGCTAGAGAAAGTATCTTGAGTTCTTGCAACCAAAAATCCTCTTTCTTTGCTTGTGTACAAGATGTCTGTCAAAGTTTGGGATCACTGGAAGACATGTTGCAATTGATTTGAACCTCAATTTAACCTTTTTTTCCCTCTCTTTTTATTCAACTGCTATATGTAACATGGTGCCATCTCCAATCCTATTTTTCTTTCCTATCATGTGTCATCCTTTTTTCTGCTTTGCTTTGGAATTCACTGCTGGACTGTGACGTCAATTCTTCCTCAGTTTGGATAAAAGTTTAATGGCTTTGATCACTAACAAAATAAAAAGTATAGTTTCTTAGTGCTTAAGATACTTGGTAAACTCCCTTTGCTAGCTGGAGAAAGGGAGAATAATTTTTTTTTTAGAGGTACTCAAATAAGTATCACTTCAGCTGGAGTTGATGAAAGCTGCAGAATAAACAAACAGAAGGCAGCACCTTGATTAAGGTCACACAGACAGGACTGCTAATCAGTCTTGTGTGTAATCTTTTAAAGTAGGCTTCTCTAAACAATAACAGAATTTGGCATAAGCTGCTTC
>NW_008824056.1:4411676-4414981 GCF_000699105.1 Pygoscelis adeliae
GGTGACGAGACACTGGAACAGGTTGCCCAGAGAGGTTGCAGAGTCTCCATCTGTGGAGATATTCAAAACCTGACTAGACAGAGTCCTGGAAAACCTGTTCTAGCTGACCCTGCTTGAGGAGGGAGGGGGCAGGGGATTGGACTAGATGGTCTCAGGAGGTCCCTTCCAACCTAAATGATTCTGTCATTCCGTATGCTGAGAACAGACCGTCCCTTCTGATACATCACAAGAGAAGCTGCCACGCATGCTCTTCACATCATACAAGGATGTATGATGAAAGCAGACATTAAACATCACCAGATCTGCAAAACCACCAAAATTCTATTCTAGTTTAATTGTAACAACTAGTCACATTCCCCAAATAAAATGAAACTTAGGATTTGCAAGGCCAAAAGTTCTCCAACTAAGAGATGAGCAAGTTCATGGTGTGCTGGGTGAAGAACTGGCTAGACGGCAGAGCTCAAAGGGTTGTAGTGAATGGGGCTACACCTGGCTGGCAACCAGTCACCAGCAGTGTTCCTCAGGGCTCAATCCTACGGCCAGTGCTGTTCAATATTTTGATCAATCATCTGGATACAGGACTTGAATGCACCATTAGGAAGTTTGCTGACGATACCAAACTGGAAGGTGCTGTTGACTCTCTTGAGGGACAAGAGGCCTTGCAGGGGGATCTAGATAGACTGGAGCACTGGGCAATCATCAATTGCATGAAATGGAACAAGTCCAAGTGCCAGATTCTGCACCTAGGACAGAGTAACACCAGGCACAAGTATAAATTGGGAGAGGAGTAGCTGGAGAGCAGCCCTGCAGAAAGGGATCTGGGAGTGCTGGTCAACAGCAGGCTGAATATGAGTCAGCGGTGTGCCCTGGCAGCCAAGAGGGCAAACTGCATCCTGGGGTGCGTCAAACACAGCACGACCAGCGGTCAAGAGAGGGGATTATCCTGCTGTATTCAGCGTTGGTGCGGCCTCACCTTGAGTACTGTGTGCAGTTCTGGCCCCACCATTTAAGAAGGATGTGAGCGTCCTTGAATGTGTCCAGAGGAGGGCAACAAAGCTGCTGAAGGGGCTGGAAGGAATGTCCTATGAGGCATGGCTAAGGACTCTGGGCCTAGTTTGGAGAAAAGGACGCTGAGAGGCAACCTCAGTTCTCTCTCCAGCTTCCTGAGGAGGGGACGTGGAGAGGGAGGTGCTGATCTCTTCTCCCTGGGACCCAGTGATAGGATGTGTGGGAATGATTCAAAGCTGCATTAGAGGAGGTTTAGACTTGACATTAGAAAACATTTCTTTACTGAGAGGATGGTCAAACACTGGAACAGGCTTCCTAGAGAGGTGGTCGATGCCCCAAGCCTGTCAGTGTTTAAGAGGCATGTGGACAATGCCCTTAATAACATGCCTTAAATTTTGGTCAGCCCTGAAGTGGTCAGGCAGTTGGACTAGATGATTGTTGTAGGTCCCTTCCAACTGAAATATTCTACTCTATTCAAAAATGGGTTTTCTTTGATATCACATTATTTCCTCAATGAAAAAAAACAAAACAAACAAAAAAAAACCTTATAAAAAAACCCAGCAGTCAAAATACCAGGATTTTTCTTTCAACAAGACACGAGCCACAGCTCATTTTGGTTTCTTGTAGTAAATTAACCCATAAAGGGGAAAATACATTTGTAATACCTGAAAAGCAGATACTGCACTTGGAAGTGCTTTGTGTCTTCTGTAGGTAACTCTGTGGATTCCAGTGTGACAGGTATCTCACATAGTTTACTTTCTTCCCCCAGCAGTTCCACTGGCTTCTGACATATGATGAACTCATCTAATTCAAGCTGCAAAGTATGTGTTGAAGGGCCTTCATCTTTTACGCCTTAACAATGAAAATGCTATATTAATTGTTCAAACCATTCCATTTAGCAGTAAGAAAACGATATGACACAGTATCAATTAAAGACTCCAATTACAGCTACCTCACTAGCATTGGCTTCCTCAAACCATGAGATTTTGAAAACAGCTATGCTAGAAGATGAGAACAATCCTTCATTTAAGCCTCAACAGTCTGAATATCTGAGTCAAGATTTCTGAAAGAACAGGTAAATCGTTCATTATAAGGCAAGCGCAAGGCAACCTGTGCTGCAAATGTCTGGCCGTCAAAAAAATGTTGTCATTTGGCTGGAGAGGTTTTAAGAAGGAAAAGGCAGCTATGATAGAAAGTTGTGTTATCTTAAGCTCACTTAAGTTCTGGAAAGCAAATCCTAACAGCACACAGAAAGTATTTTGAACTTTTCTATTTAGCATTTAGTAATAAAAACAACTAGGGGCAGGATGCCATTATCTGAGTTAAGATCCATCGTCACTCAATGAGGAACATTCCAGTTTATATTTTCCCTATCTGACAAGTCTTATTTATGTCTAAATTTTTTCTAGGTACAGTTGCCATTTCTAAAAGACCATCTTTTTCTGTTTTAAGTTTCTTCAATTATAAATGAAGGATTTTCCTAAAGTTTGTTGGTGTTCATCTGATACTTTTGGGAAGGTGGGAATTGATTACATATGGACTGATTTCTTGCAATCCATGGGAATGAAACCTACGGAGTTAATCTATTTCTGGGATTTCCAGGATTCTAAGGCAAGCCCCTGAATAAGACAAAGGACTGAAAAAGGGAGAATTTGCTGACACCTTGTTTGCAGGTTCAGAGTCTACTAACAGTTACAAAAGTGCATATGCATCGCCACAGAAGCATTCTTAAATGTGCAAGCCAGTATGCATTGTCCATTTCAAGGTTCATGAGATGCTACTTCCATTTGGCCTCCCACTTGTCCCTTAGAAGAGACACAGTTATTTGGGCAGTGACACTGATAATTTTTTTTTTTAACATAGCACACTGAACTACTACCACCTTGATTTGGCCCCTGGTGGCACCCCAAAACAGGGACCTAATTCTATGTCTGTAGAGGTTGCACTATCCTCAAAGTGTCTGCAGAATGATGGCATGTTTCTTTCAAGTGTTACCTCCAACTGCAGGTGGTACAACTTTTCATGCACTAGAATATTCAGCTGACAGTCCTAATATGATCTGGAAATATTTTCTGAAGGGCAATGACCTTGTTTGAGCCTACTTTGAGAATAACAGGAATCAGCAGATTCTTGGAAATAAAAAAAAAAATTAATTTCTGTACTTACCTCCATCCACGGGCTTTTCTAGTGTACTAACTCTATGTGCACATGGCTCTGTCCCATCTGCGCTTTGCTGGACCAGTTCCAGTTTCAGGATCAGAACATCCAGCTCTGTTGTTATGGCTATATGTCCGGCA
>NW_008824056.1:4414997-4415939 GCF_000699105.1 Pygoscelis adeliae
AATGAGGTTATCGATGTGTAAAATTAAGGAGCGTTCAAAGTCTAACACAGTCAAATTCTGGTTTATGACCAGATATTTCAAACAGAACATGACTAGTTTATTTTTGCAGCCCACAAGAAGATCTCCATTTACAGGACAACATGAAATGCACAGTGGAGGATCTGAAAGTGGCATTTCCACAATTGACATCTGTTCTTTTAAGGTTTCACCGTATGACTCTTCCATCTTGTGACCAACCATCCGAACACAAACACGAGAACTCCCTGCAGACATGCATCTCCAGTTCATATATGCTCTTAGGAAAGTCGCTTTGCTTTTTTCTTCAATTGTCACCAGATAGTCTCCTTAAAAGAAAGCAGTGGTACTGATATAAAGAGTATCAGTAAAATAAGCAAAAGAATAGATGGCACAGTTTTTGAGCTCTTTACCTGCTGCAGTACATTGCAAACAACATTTTAAATTCTCAACTCTTACATAATATTCCAAAAACAGTTTTCACCAATTTTTCTCTAATGAAATCCAAAGTGCAAGTTTCTTTGCTGGGTGGCACACACTTCACATACCACTAAAAAAGGGACTTACAGGTCTAGGTCCGGACTAACTCCTAAGTGAATCCACTTTATGAGTTGTGATTGCAGACAAGGTGGTTCCCTCCCCCCAGAATATCCGTTAACGAGAAAATCGTTTTGTTCTCTAAAGACCAGGGAAAGCCATAGACTCGTGCAGAGCTGTGGGGTCGGCTGGAGTGACCACCCGCCCCGTGCTCCGAAATAAAAAAACCGCTAGGGCAGGAGCACAGGCTCCAACCGGGGCGGAGGAAGACGGCAAAAAGCCCCATGTGCTGCCCACGCACTCCCTACCAGCACTTCCAGCCCCTCGCACAGCTCTCAGACCAGCCCGTGCCTCAGCAAGCGCCGGCCTTGTGCTTCCCGACCCGGCCCG
>NW_008824056.1:4416795-4422278 GCF_000699105.1 Pygoscelis adeliae
CGTCCTGCGGCAGGTTGCTTCGTACGCATTTCTGCGTAGTGTGAAGCGTGACTTCATTGCCGTGTCACCGGTTTCGGGCATCCTCTACCGTGGCAGCGCCTGGCGCCGTCCCCGGCTGGCAGCTCCGTGCACTGGGGGAGTTGCCGGGCGGGAGGCTGAGCTGGAAGCGATCTTCGAAGCGTGTGAGGCGGGAGTGGGAATGGTGGCTTAGAAATAAAAGAACTCGCTGCTGAGCGCCGTGGGCCGGAGGGGTGTGTTCCGAGCCCACTCCCGTGGGCTGGGTGATGCAGGCGACTCGGAGCACGGCTCGGAGGTGGAGCAGCTGCCGCGAGCCGCAGCGCGCCTAACGCATCAGGCTGCTGTGATCTGGGATCTTTCAGTCTCCTGGACGCAAAAACAAAGGCATTTTTGGTTTTAAACACAGCAGTTATTTCTTTAGAACTCCATAAATTGTGCACGCACAGTATGCTCTACAGATAATAGTTACAAGTACTTCTGAAAATAATTCACTCCTGGGTATCTTTAGCATATGTAGCCCTTTTTCTCCCTCCTGCTTTTATAGTACATGTGGAGAAGGAAAAAAAAAACAAAATCCTGAAGTTTTTTCTCCTTTTCAGGATTCAGGACTAAAAAATTTAAGATAGTGGGTCAGCAGTTTTTACCTGAGCTGAGCGTCCTAAAATTTAACTGTTTCCAAGTCTCTATAAAGCTATATTCGTTTGAACATACTACATATTAGAGGACATTAGCATTTTTTTTAAATGGGCCAATGTAGGAATGTAAAAACTGACAATGCTCTTTTAAAGCAGGGAACAGATTTTCCTTTTATCTGAATCAAATGGGGGGGGGGTGCTGGTTGGAAAATTTTGCTTTTTCCTCTGCATAATTTCACACCCCCCCCCTTTTTTTTTAAAGTATCAAGTGTTATATCATTAGCAAGTAATCTGGTATAAGTGCTAGTTCTGTTTGAAAGTGTAATGGCATCTGCCGTAAGTAGTCAGGTAAATCACAATAACTTTGGAGATTTTAACGTTAAGTCTTACGTGAAGCCAGCCTTACTGGGAAGATGTCTTTAGGAAAGATTAGGTTCCTTTGTATCGTGTAGACAGGCCTGGACTAGCAGCAGTGTTACTAGTACTATAACAACTTGAAGTAGGAGCAGTTTCCCGCTTGTGAGAACCAAAAATCAAAGCGAGTATATCTCAGAACACGTTGGGATCACACAATTTCCTGATTTCTTCTATAATTTGCACATGACTAGATGCTACCAAAACCTGCAATCTCAAATGGTCCTTACTTAGTGAGTATACACATAAAGAAGAAAAAAAATAGAAGGTAGAACCTTTAAAACTTTATTTGAAAACAATCAAACAAGTGAACAGGGTTCTGCAATTTTTTTTTTTAAGTAATTTTTTCCAGACTTCAGTTTTCTAAATATTCATCTCCTTCTTCAGCCTCTGCTTCTACTGAGTCTACGCCAACTTCTTCATAATCTTTCTCAAGGGCAGCCAGATCTTCCCGGGCTTCAGAAAATTCTCCTTCCTCCATTCCTTCCCCAACATACCAATGTACAAAGGCACGCTTAGCATACATGAGATCGAATTTGTGGTCGAGGCGAGCCCATGCTTCAGCAATAGCAGTTGTGTTACTCAGCATACACACAGCGCGCTGCACCTTTGCAAGGTCACCACCTGGCACCACAGTTGGAGGCTGGTAGTTAATGCCCACCTTCAAGAAAACAAATGAAAACTTTCCTTACGAGTGCTAAGGCTTAAAGACTTATTTCTGTTAACAATTAAAAATCACCACGGTTACGAACAAATGAAATGGCTTACAGTAATTTTGTACTTCATCAAAATATTTAACAGGACATTACAACATTGCAGAATGACTGTTACCTCTGAATACTATACAATTCCTAGTAATTCAAACATCAAGCACTTAAGAAGCTGTGTGAGTACCTTGAATCCAGTTGGGCACCAATCCACAAACTGAATGGTACGTTTAGTCTTGATAGTAGCAATAGCTGCATTGACGTCTTTGGGAACAACATCACCTCTATATAACATACAGCAGGCCATGTACTTGCCATGGCGAGGGTCGCATTTCACCATCTGGTTGGCTGGTTCGAAACAAGCATTGGTAATTTCAGCCACAGACAACTGCTCATGATACGCTTTTTCAGCGGAGATGACAGGGGCGTATGTTACCAGGGGGAAGTGGATTCGTGGGTATGGAACAAGGTTAGTTTGAAATTCTGTCAGATCTACATTGAGGGCTCCATCAAAACGCAGCGAAGCTGTGATGGATGAAACAATTTGCCCAATTAATCGGTTTAAATTGGTGTAAGTAGGACGTTCAATGTCAAGGTTACGACGACATATATCGTAAATGGCTTCATTATCTACCATGAAGGCACAGTCTGAATGCTCTAACGTTGTGTGGGTAGTTAGAATTGAGTTGTAAGGTTCCACTACAGCAGTGGAAACTTGCGGTGCTGGATAAATCGCAAACTCTAGTTTAGATTTTTTGCCGTAGTCAACAGAGAGCCTTTCCATGAGCAGAGATGCAAACCCTGAACCAGTGCCTCCTCCAAAACTATGAAAGATAAGGAAACCTTGCAGCCCTGTGCACAGATCAGCCTATAATGGGGTGGGAAAAAAGTGGGAGAAAAAAAAAGTTATTGATGATTTTGGAGAAAGCAGTATTAAAATAATCATTCAAAAGCATTTCTTTCTTAAGTTTGTTAGATTGTTATAATAAAAACGCAGCATTCTTGAAAGGTGGTCTTCCTTTTTTCTTGTGTCTTTTACTCAAAAGTACCAGTGCCTCTGCATAACTTTTTCTGAATAGGAGTATTTTAATATTTAAAAGTTGCTTTATTGTCTTTGATGCCATTTTGATACTACTGTAAGCAAGAGCAGCTGTGCACCACTGTGACAAGTCACTATAAATTACAGCTGGGTTACAGCTTTAGAATCTGTTTATGTTCCAATTCTAGCTTTCAGCAAGTATCAGTTAGATGTTGAAAACAAGAGGGGTTTTATTTTTGTAATTTTAAATAGACAATCACTATCACTTTGAATTATATCATCCTACATGAGTTTCTCACAATGCAATGTCAAGATAAAAAAAACCTCGAGAAGTAATTAAAATTGCTAAGCATTCAACCAAAACCTGAGGTTCAGAGTACTAGAAATATTTTGCATGACACATAATGGCATGATTCAAACTGAAAATAACAAACAAAAAAACTATAACAACTTTGTTACACTTGTTTAAGGCTTTTATAATATGTTTCTGAGGTATCCTTAAAATACTTTCAAATAATGGTATTTCAGAGCCTACAGAATTTTAAGTTTTACTGACTGAATTTTTATTTAACTGGGGGGAGGGAGGGGAGTTTTGTTTTCTTTTGTTTTAAACAATCAATTATGCACAAAATTCTTAGGGAAAAAACATAGCAACCCATCCTTATAGATAGCTATAGAGCTGTATCAATTATTTTAAATACTGACTTGTAGCATGAATTCCTACCAGTTTGCGAATGCGGTCTAGCACTAGATCAACAATCTCTTTTCCAATGGTATAATGGCCTCTGGCATAATTATTGGCTGCATCTTCTTTCCCAGTAATGAGCTGCTCAGGATGGAATAACTGCCTATACGTGCCTGTACGTACTTCATCTACAAAGAAACAAAATACCACAACATAAATTCGATCTGTTCAGTTGTACGTGTACTGCCTAGTGACTACACGCCAAGTGCACGTCAAGAGTGTAGACAGCATCCCTGACTATACACAGCTTGTCTGACTAGCCTAAGAAGTTGGCACAACTTCAGACCCTTTGTTTAGGGGAAAACATCAGGCACGCACAAAGCAGCATTTGTACCTGAGAACAGAGAGGTCACTCAGAAAACTACATTACAAGTACAGACAAGATTCCGGGCAGCAATTAAACAAAACTCTGGATGCAGTGCAGCAGTCTAGAAAGATTATCCAAACTGTAAAAAAGTTCTAATGTTTTCCAAATGTTGTTACCTGTAGACCATTATTTATTTCAAATAACAATAACCTCAAATGTCAAAATGGCATCCAGACACACATCTTTTAAAATCTATAGTGTTCTGAACAAACAAAAAAGACCATAGGGGATCTTCACTTTTACACTGAAGATCCTTAATGTTGGGTACATACCAACTACAGTTGGCTCTAGGTCCACAAACACTGCTCTGGGAACATGTTTACCAGCTCCTGTCTCACTGAAGAAAGTGTTAAATGAATCATCTCCACCTCCGATAGTTTTATCGCTAGGCATTTGACCATCAGGCTGGATCCCATGTTCAAGACAATACAATTCCCAACATGCATTGCCAATCTGAACACCAGCCTGACCAACGTGGATGGATATGCATTCACGCTGCAAATTAAAAACAGAACAATAGTAATGAGATATGGAGCTACCTGTCTTCTAGATTTTACTCTCATAATAACTAGCTATCTGTGGGTTGTATCCTTCCATGATATTTCTCTGCTGCAGTATTCCCTGGTTGCTCGAGTGACAATTTAACTGATCAAGTTGTCTGCAAGTCTTGCTGCTGGCAAGACTCTACTCACCTTAGTTGATCTGGGCTGACTTTGAGAATATTGGAAGATCTTAAAGACAATGTAGTCTCTATGAACACATAGGGTAAATACAGATTCATCATCCCTTACCATGCTGCCACATATATTATATCTTTAGTATTCTGCCTAGTCTCTTTTTCACCTTCCTTGAGTTTTGGAAGAATTCTTTATGTAATATCCCCAAATTTCCTTGATTTGTTGCCAAATCATGTGCTGGGTAACTGTTGCAGGAATCTTTCCTGCACAGGACCACTTAGTACGTTTTCCTTTATAATAAGCATAGCGATATCTAGCCCCTGCCAACTCATACAAATTTGAGTTCCTCTGGGAAATCATCCGAATGTCATCTGCCCACTTTTAGCCAGCTCCTTTGATTCTATGCAACTGTGCCATGTATCTTTAACCTCTCAATACCTCAATTTTGTCTTACACCCGAGACGGAAATAAGCTGTTTTTCTAGCTTACTGTTACAGTATATCTAGGAAAAAGCAGAGGTGGAAAAGACAAAGTAGGGTGTCTGGGCTGCTCTTTCCTGTTCTCTTGATGGCTTCATGAAAACTTGTATCCTTGATTCCATGTTTTAATTCTCACCCCCGTGCTTCTGTCAGAAGTCTTTTGCCAGCGAGGCTAACTCTGTGCTTATTTCCGCTTCCGCTCAGCGGGCACCGCGTTTCCAAAGCTTTCACCCCGCCTGCTTCCCGCTCCCTGGTGCGTTACTGCCATGCTGCTCTCACGGCCGGCGCGAGAGGATCCTAGCGGCAGCCACCGCTCCCGCCCCCTCACCACTGCCCTCTTCAGGAGCAGGCGGTGCCACGCCGCTGGCCGCCGGCCCTGCCCCTCCCCCCCGACTGGCCCCG
>NW_008824056.1:4422552-4422778 GCF_000699105.1 Pygoscelis adeliae
CTCTCCTCCTCCCCGATCCTTCTGCCTTGCTGCTACCGCGGGGACTTCACGCAGAGGCTGCCCGCAAGTCCTGCCGCAGCACATGCGGTCATTAACTAACTCCCCAGACCGCCGCAGCAGAAGCGCTCCCAAATACCCTTCCTCTCCCCAGCCGCGAGGATCCCGTTCCCCACCATGACGCCGTGCTAAGCTGAGGAGCTCCGGCTGCCCCGCACCAGGTCCACCG
>NW_008824056.1:4423038-4432386 GCF_000699105.1 Pygoscelis adeliae
GCTCGCCGTGGGCGGCTGCGCTTGCGCCGGCTCTGGAGGCTGCTCGGGGCCAGTGGCTGGGGGGGGGGGGGGCTGCGAAGCGCCGGCTTGACTGCCCCGCGCTTCTGCGACGGCCGTTCTCGAGGCGGCGAGGAGGCTGCTGCCTGTCAGGGGAACGGCATGGGTGCCTCGCGCAGCTCCGGACGGGGAGGGGAGACCTCTGCCAGCCTGGAAATCCCTCTTGGCAGAAATAGGTAGCTGGATAGGTGAAGGTGGATGTCCAGAGTTGAAGTGAGCACACTCACTTGCTTTCTGGAGTAGCAGCCGTGCCACAGCTGGTTTGGGTTTTTTTTTCCCCTTTCTTTCCTCTTTGGCTGTTCCCTTTCTGTCAAAACTTACTTCTTTTCCAGTGGTCAGCATATCCCCTGTAATGCTCCCCATGTAGCATTCCTGAAAAAAAATGCATGGAGGTTTTTCCTGGTGGAATGCCGTATGAATTTTTTGACTAGCAGCAGAGAAGATTATTTTTCTATAGTGTTAGTTCTGCCTAATAGGCCAACAGAAATCTCACAGAAGTCTAGCTAGAAGTCTTCATATATTTTAATGTGCTTCTAGTCAAGATTGGACAGGAAGGCATTACAATCAAATAGTCCTTTTTTTTTTTCTATACTTTTTTTTAACTTCAGCATAGCTTATTAACAGCCTTGTACAATAGAAAGATTCAGTTTAGATTATTATCTTTATGACAGAGTGAATGAAAGTTGAAGAAAAAGCTTACTTTGTTGAGAGAGCTGCCTGAAAGTTGAAATGGGAAAAGAAATTCCACATTATAATAAATGTCAACCTATTCACATTCTGTTCCTGTAAATTGTATCCTTGCCCTGTATTTAAAAAAATGCTGTGCTGGGCAAAAGATGTTCTCTGTTTCAGGGGTCTGCCCACAAGGTTTGATTTCAGGTTATTGGGGGTAGTTAAGTTCTGTTTCTCTGAAAAATACAGGCTATGTATCTGTGGTTCTAGGAGAAAACAAAACCTTTCAAAAGAAGCTACAAAACTCAGTAGTGCTTTGTTGTTGTTTTTTTTTAGAGATGGAAGTTAGCGTATTTTTCTGAGATCTCAGTTGTTCCAGTGCAAGTTTTATGCAATTTTTTATGTGAGGTTTTCCATAATTTAGCACCAATTGCATTTAAAGCTACATCTGAGGGAGCAATTTAAAACCGAGATCAACGCCTGGTTCCTGCTATTGTTTTTTTTTTTTTTAACAAACCTCTTTAGAAAAGCAGTTTATACCTGCTGTCCTGGTTTCGGCAGGGAGAGAGTTAATTTCCTTCCTAGTAGCTGGTACAGTGCTGTGGTTTGGATTTAGGATGAGAACAATGTTGCTAACACACCGATGTTTTAGTTGTTGCTAGGTAGCGCTTACACTAGTCAAGGACTTTCCAGCTTCCCAAGCTCTACCGACTGAGAAGGCTGGAGGGGCACAAGAAGCTGGGAGGGGGCCCAGCCAGGACAGCTGACCCCAACTGGCCAAAGGGACATTCCATACCATGTGACGTCATGCTCAGTATATAAACTGGGGGGAGTTGGCTGTGGGGGACGGTGACCACTGCTTGGGGACTGGCTGAGCATCAGCCGGCGGGTGGCAAGCAATTGCACTGTGCATCACTTGCTTTGTGTATTATTATTACTACTACATCATTATTATTATTATTTTATTTCAATTATTAAACTTTTTATCTCAACCCACAACTTTTTCTCACTTGTGCTCTTCCAATTCTCTCCCCCATCCCACTGGGGGAGGGAGTGAGCGAGCGGCTGTGTGGTGCTCAGTTGCCAACTGAGGTTAAACCACGACACCCGGGAACTGGTGCAAGTATGGCCATATTCTTACTCAACAGATTTTTCCCAGTTGTACTCAAGAATCTAACGAGGATTTTTACCATTTAAAATTTCTGTTAGTTTTATAGGGTCAATACTGCTATGATACTGAGCTGAAGGAGATCTGTGGCATGACTTGCTTTCATTTACACATGATATTTTGTACATAATTTAAATATATGTATGTCTGTATCTGGTTAGGTTGTTGATTAGGCTGGTTTTGCTAAGTTCAGGAGTAGGAGTGAGCAAATAAGATTACTACCTCACACACATATAATCATATCCTAAGTTGAGACTGGTGCTAGTGGTGAGGTTATATTTAAAGTCAGAGATACCAGAGGCTGAAGTACTTCCTTTATTAATGGAGCCTTTCAAGCCTGCTGCATAGAAAAGGCTTGCAAAGACAAATTAATTATGTACTAAGGGTGACCTAGTTTATGGTTGAAATCTGACTTTGGGCTTAGAGTTAGTTTAAAGCCCAGGACAGGAGAGTTTTAAGAGGTGGGCCTATAATGAAGATTGCTGTGATAAAGGAGAATGTAATTCTATCGGTGGTGGTGCTTCATCCATCCTGAAGCTTCTTTTTAGCAGTGCGACTAAGCAGTCTGTTTAAGATGCGGTTTTAGAAACACTAGAGTAATCTGCAAAATAGGCCCATTTTGGCTTTTTTTTTTAATTTATTGTCCTCATTTTTAAAGGTGCCAGACACTTTATTGTGTCCAGTTCTGTATGCTGATTTACACCCACACAATCATTGCTTTCTATTGTGTGAGCTGTAACTCCATTTTGAAGTACAAAAGTTGGTAAAATTTCTCGAGAGTGAAAAAAATCTGTGTTTGAATTATTTTACATAAGTATTGCATTAGAAGGGCCAGCTCTAAGTGTAGGCACTTTCTTGCGTAAAGTCCTAGCTTCAGTCATATAAAGCCTGGAAAACCAGACTGGGAAGAATCAGATGTTGGGCAGAAGCCCTTTCTGAGACAAAGATGGCACCACTCGGCAGCAACAGCATTTGCATCTTCCCTTTGGATCATCTTTTCTTCAGTGCGGTGAGCCAGAGTCTCCTAGGCTTGTCACCGCTGCTTTTTCTCCCTGCTCCATCCCTTTCCTTTTTCTGGAAGGGAGACGGGGAAAATGATGTGTTGCCTACAGTGCTGAGAAGTCTTGAAACAACCCTTGAACTGAATGCAATCCCATATTTAGTTTGGAAAACAAAAAAAGACGGGGGGGATGTATTTGCTTGTAAACATCCGTTATCTGTTTTATCTTTGGGGTTTTCTTTTTATGAATAACCTACTAAAAATAAGGTTTCTTTATGTTCTACTTCTAATATAGTAATAAAAAAATCTTCTTTATAAAATTGCGTTGGATTATTTGAAAACTATCGAGTATCGTCTTACAGATCTTTCTGTCAGTAGCTTTTCTGAAGAAGTTATGGAGGTGACTTTAAATGATGGTGGTTTTCAGTATAAATGACAGATAATATTTCAAAGGTGGCCCTTTTTGGACCAGCCCCTCAGTGCATGCAGGGCAGAAAACAAGCTTTGAAGGGACAATACCTTTAGTTTTGCTTAGACAACATTGTCTTAATGTAACAGAAATATACCAAGGCAATATGTGTAAGTTTCTGAAAGTGATAGTGCCCTTAACGTCAGTGTTCCTGTTTTTCTTGTGCAACCTGCATCTGATAGAAATGTGCTCAGTGTGCATTTGCATCTGAATTGTACGTGTGTGTGTTTCAATCCTGAAATACACTGGACTATTAAAGGTTGACAGACTTTATATTAGAATAAATTTTATGTCCTTATTATATTGGGTCTCTAAACCCATTAAGGGTTTTCAGATGTTTGGCTAAGATTTTTCTTCTTTTTTCCCTGCACCCTCCCCATCCATTTCCTCTTGCAAGTCCTTTCACATTTTTTTAAAACTTCTATTTATACATTTTCATTTTCTTACTATTTTATCTGTAAATTATTCCTATATTGGTGTAAACCATCAGTCAGTGATTTGGAGCCAATAATAAAGGCCTATTATTTACTCTCCTGCACTAAAATGGGACTTTGGGTACAGGCCGAGATGGGATAAGGATTAAAATTGTAGAGGGCAAAAGTGGCCATGACATCATTTTTAGCATGCCATCATTCCTGGAGTATCATTATTTCCAGTGACTTCCTAGTTAGCGACAACACTTACGAGTATATCATTCTTAACTTTTCATCAGTATGTCTAGTACATTTTAACATATCTTTAGGCAAGACGCTGCTTGGGCCCTTCCTCCTTATCAAAACTATTTAGTATCATTCGAATGCTGAGAATCTTGTTTGGAGAAACATAGAATTGCTCACAAATAGAGTATGCCTTAATTGGCAGAGAGATTTCAAGAATTATTATAATTCACTAGTAAATATTAGAAATCTAGAGAACTTACAAACAGGAGGACAGTATAAAAATACTATAAACTAGCACATCTAGTAAAGAGGAAGCCACAAATGCAATTACTAAAGCAAGCATTTTTGAAGGTTACACTGGTTTGCAATGGGGAGGTTATACATCTTCCTTGTTAGGCTAGAAAATGCAAGTAGATCCAATAGCACTGTGGAGTTCTATTAATCAGTACCTCTTGTTGATTCATCAAACTTTCTTACCATATAGGCTATACTAATAAATAATTAATAAACCTTAGGATCGAATATTCGTTATCTATTCCTTTGTAGTGTAGAATTTTTTATAAGATAATTGCTACTCCCGTTTATTCTAAGCTGCATCAAGATGATAGAGTACAATATTAACGTACTGTTTTTTAAAACATATTCCCTCTTACAGTGGAAATTACAGTGATTAAAATATTGTTAACATTACTAACATTGTTTACATTAATTTATTAATTTCTAGACCTTTCCTTATATTACAGTTTTGTAATTGGCAGGCAAAACAAGGTACTCTGTGCAGTAATTAACGGAATTTTCCTGTGTTAAGTATAAAACTGTAAAAAAAACAACCCCAAACCTCCAAACAAAAAAAACAAACAGACAAACAAAAAACCTACCCTGTAATAATTTTAGGATATTTACAATGAAGATCATAAATTAATTTCTCCATATATATATTTTTTTACTGTTAAGCAAGGAAAACAATGGGATTACCTCTTTTTCATTTTTACCAGAAAGAGTGGCTAAATCAGTAGTGAAATTAGCTAAAACTAATGGTTTTCATGTATTGTTCTTGTTAAACTGTATAAAAGTATAGCATGATGTAGAATAAAACAGGCTTTGTAGAGACTACTTCAAATGAGGTTCCACCTAGAATAAATGTACCACACATTTGTGAAGCGAAGCATCTAACATCAATCAGTTGCATCTTGTTCTTTTCACCAAAAGCGATATAGCAGTTTACCTTTTATTTTTCTCAGAAAAAAACCCCAAACACAAAACCCTAAACCAACCAACCAACTAACAAAAATAAATCAAAACCCCAACGAAAAGCAAATGACAGGTTTGCTGTTAACAATAAGAACTGGTAAAAATTAAGATGAAGAAATTGCTATTAATACATTGAAGCCAGTGGAGTGATGCTTAATTCATGTTAAGTGTGAGACTAACCTAAGCTGATGTGTTTCTAATTGCAGTGCTTTGGGTTTTTCTAAGTATAATGGAAAACATGCAAAGATGAACACTGCCACCTTTATGATTTCATAAAATCAGATTAGCTTGTTAACTTCTTTGCTTTTAAGTCCCTCACAAGAAGATGATTTTTTTCATTCCTTAAGGATGCATGAATATGTTAGAGTCAAACTACTGCTAGGCAAATCTGGTGTGTAGTCCTCAAATTCCTGCCCAGTGTAACAATAGCTCAAGCTGGTCTGAATCACAGCAGGGACAGAGGCCCTTGTCCATTCCATGTAACTTGCCCTGCTTATTGGAGCAACTTGCGAGCCGGTTCCGCTAGACTCCTCCTGTAAGCAAAGGTGAGAAAAGCAGTTCCACAGGATGATTTAGACACTTTGAGCTCTACCATACTCCCAAGATGCCTACTGTTTTCTCTCATGGCGACCCATAGATCTATTTCACTCTGTCTCAAGACTCAGGTATGTGCCTTCCTGCATCTTTAGACCATTGGCTTGCTGAGAATACCAAATTATGGGGATTTACTAATTTTCTTACATTTACTTGTATGTCATTGATGTTGACTTACTGAGCACAGGTCCCTGCTGACAGAGGCAGCTATGTCACAGAATTCCTATTACAAATTGATCTCAAAGATAACCGTTTATTTTGGTCTCATTCCTTCTGGAAGGGTTATCTAGAACTCAACTATTCATGTTAGTATCTTTTCTATTTATTTCTGATCTAAATGTATGTATGAGTAGCTACAATAATTTGTGCTCATGTGAACAATTTTAGTTAGGTTATATAATCCTTTTCCTCTCTCAGTGGTTTGCTCTGTTGATATGTGTATAAAAATGAATCATATCCTATTTCTCAGTCTTTGTCTTAGTACACTAAGTAAGCCAAGCTCTTTTAGGCCTTTCATAATGCACATTTTTTATTCCTTATTACTGCCTAACTAAAGCTGATCAAATTTAATTCTCATGAACTTCGGTGTTTAGAATTCTGCACAAAGCTATATTCCATGTTTTACTGGCAAAACTTTTGTGGGGCCATTAGTTCTACTCTCTGCTGGGAAGAGTTGTGCAGATACATGCCAAGATAACATTTAAATTTAAACTATAAAATTATCCATTTACCAGTGACTGACTTGACTGTGTTCAACTCTTCCTACTATCCTTTTATACATGTCAAAATCCTTTATATAATCTTAGTTACAGAATTTGTTGTACATCTTAACCATTCTAGCCTGATAGGTCATGTGAGCTCAGGAAGATTTTTCACCTTGACTCATCATGGACATAAATCTTTATTAAAAGGCAGTTATCCCACACATACAGCAATGACTGTGGCACAGAAGAGAAAAAATAGGTCTATGCAGCATTGCCATCTTATGGTAATGATGGAATAAATGTTTAGCATCAACAAAGGGAGAAATGAGAGGAGGCATCATTGTAGACCACTCCTTTCACTTTAGGAAAGGAGTCTGAGAAAGTAAGTTCTCAAAAATATTGGCTGCAGTATTGAGCCTCTAAGAGGGACTGTATTCAGCCTTTTTAATGTATTCTTCAAGAGAAATTATGATAAAAAAAAGTCCCTTGAAAAAATCTGAAGGAACTTGATATTCCATCGCTGCCGGGTATTTTGTCTGTAGATACTGAACTCCTGATGCAGATAATACAGCCTTTTTGAAAACACAGGCAGGACACAAGCTGCTATACCTAACCTTTTATAGGCTATGGTGTGTGCTGATCTTTGTGGTCTCAGCCATATTGATCATATCAGATTGGAAAATAACCAGAGTGGAATATGCTATTATTTTATAGATGACTTAAAGTCTGTGTTTCTGGTATATTCAAGAGAGGATAACAAAAATCTTGCAAGCTTCGTATGAAGGAAGAAAAATTACAGGGGGAGGGGAGTATGAGGAAACAGTATGGGGATAATAAACTGTATAAATGAATGAAGAAAAGAATTTGTTTCTGAAAGGCTTTTGATATTTAAAATTGTTCCTGTTCAAACGTGTAGCAATCTTAAATACCGAAGTTATATGTGAAAGGGAGAGCGCAGTGAACTGTGCAAGTTTTAGCATTTCTGACTGCAAGACATTCTCTGTTGTAGGTTTTCATGGAACTGTGGATGTTCGAAGCTCCGTGTTAGACTCCACGTCCCAGGTCTCCTGGCTTGCCCAAGAGTAGGATTCTCTTCAATCTGCCACATGCATTGCCTAAGAGTTAGGAAGCAAATGGGAACCGGTCCAGTTTGCAGAAGAGCTTGTGTTGGAAAATTACTGTAAATGAACTCTTTGTCACTTTTGGTTTTGATGAATGTGCAAGTCCTTACGGGAGGATGTTCTATAATTTTTTTTTTCTCCCAAAAAAATCCAATAAACAGTTTCCTAGAATCCTGTCTTCTTACAGTTTTCCTTGTAAGTATATAGCTTTAATTATAAAAGCTATAATAGGAGTTTTATTTTGGTATTTGTGACCTGAAACTTTGCACTGACCAAAACAGGTACATGGACGGATTTTAAACTCCATCTTGAACCACTGAATCTGTGAGAATGTGTCAGTAATTTAATGAAAAACAGGGTCTTGCCAAGAAAACTACACTTCTGTTTGAAAGATCTCTGTAGACTGAAGTTAAAGTTGGCTTCTAAAAGATGGAATGTCATTCCTAAAACTATCTAGGACCATGGCAATATCTGTATAAATCTAAAGAGGAGAAATTACGTATTAACATAGAAGAAAATTCTGTCAAAAATCAATCTAACAATCTGGGTTTTCTTTTACTGTCTTTGCTTCTGACAAAGTTAGTCTGGCAAATCTATTATAAGCCAATGAATTTATACATCTGATACATTAGATTTTAATGCTGGGACAGTTTGCCCCAATGATAATCCTTATACAAAATTTGTTGGCAAAGTTTTAAGGATAAGTAGTTGAAAAGCTGGGAGTTGGGTTTCTTTTTGTTGTTGTTCGTGTTTTTTTGTTTGGTTGGTTTTTTTACATTAACCTGCATCTTTAGACAAAACTATATAATTTTCTTTTGTCTAGCATCCAGGTTTATCCAAGAAGACTGCTGCATAAATCCCTTTCTGACAAAACATTTCTTTCAATGGATAGCAGTGGCTGCCTCAGTGACTTTGTAGTAGTATTTTCAGTTATTTAATGGAATGGAATGGAACCCTGGAATGGTGGGTAAAAGTATTCAGTTTTTAGCAAAGAAAGCTTTAAAACTCATCTTTTTTTTTTTTAACAGTAGGCCAATGAAAAATTGTTTTCCTCATCTGTTGTGGGTTACAGCAAGTATCTATTTGACTTCAATTACACCTCATTTGGTTACAATTTTTGGGAGAAGCTGTAGAAAGCTTCGGAGTGATTCCACTTAAGTGACATGGAAGTATTTTTCAACAGGCTCTATCCTGCAAGGATATAAATGCTTTTAATTATCACTGGCCATGGCAACAATTGATGAGTTCACACATAGATACTTCAACGATTCTCAACAACGTACTATTTCTGCGTAAGGTAGTGTACCATATGCTTTTATCTTGTTTAGTGTATTTGAGATGCTACTTTCTAAATCAGATTATTGCTACAAGATAAACTTTCAGAAAATGACATTCTGACAACCCCATGCTTTGCCCTTTGCTTTCAGTTTCTCGGCGTCTCTGCAAACTCGTAAACATTTCCTTGTCTGTAACTTACGGTTAATCGCACACGTTCTCTACCGCTGTAAATAGATTGTTTTAACACTACCGCTTGTCTGATAAAGATTACATGGTGTGCTGGTAGGCCCGGGCACCCCGGGGAGAAGGGTGCGTGACCTGCCTGTCGGGTGGCTCTGGCTCAGGGCGCCGCGGCAACCCCCTCCCCGGCTCCGC
>NW_008824056.1:4432962-4440410 GCF_000699105.1 Pygoscelis adeliae
AGTTACCATTTGCAAAAGAAACCAAAGTTTACTATGCCAAGCTCTGAATGACTAGTATACGGAGAGTAATTATTTTAATTGGCAGTACTCTTAAATTAATCCAGCAACAGCGTAGGGTAGTTTTGGGATACCAAAGGTCATGGTTATTATGTATGAGTTAA
Organism: Pygoscelis adeliae; assembly: GCF_000699105.1. Classification (NCBI taxonomy): domain Eukaryota; kingdom Metazoa; phylum Chordata; class Aves; order Sphenisciformes; family Spheniscidae; genus Pygoscelis; species Pygoscelis adeliae. The sequence continues at coordinate 4,433,124 of NW_008824056.1, forward strand.
AACTTGTTTTGAGATTTTATTGTTGCATATTACTTGATTAAAACAATTGTTAGTATGTCGATCTTCACCCAAACATGCATTAAATGCATGGCCAGAGCTGTTTCCATCTCTCTGTGTGCAATAATGTGAGTTAACTAGGTGTATCTCTTCACTAAAAGGGGAGCCTGGCTGATGGAAGTTTGTATTAAAGATACATAGTGTAATTACCCGGGTTAGGTTGGAGTAGCTGATTATCTCTGAAGTTTATTATAAAGTATTAGTAATAGATGTCAAGGTGTGAAGGTAAGCTTAATAAATACGTAGGGAACAGTTATTCTAGCATTTCAGCTTCTGTGGATATAGGCGTGAAGTTATACAGAGTTAATCAGTTACAAATAGGGTTTTTTTAACCTTTTTCTTAGATGAGAAAAATTTGTGTTAGGAAAATACATGGAAATTTTGCTGTGCCAGGTGTAATTAGAGATGCAACTAAATCTGGAGAATTCATAATGTTGTTGACAAAAATAATCTGTGAGGGAAGGTAGAGCGGAATGCACAAATACCGTAGTTTAGTCAGTTAAGTTGTCAACTCTTCATTGTAATTCGCTTTAACTAATTTATTAGGAATTAAAAAATGGCAGACAAAGTTTTCTCCTAATACAAAACTTTTTTTGAATGTTCCCAGGTAAATATCTGAATAAAGTTGTAAAACTAGGGTTTATAGGTAGCCTTATATAAAGGGGTAAAATAGATTACAAGGAAATAATAATTCTATTATTATTATTAAAATCCTTGTCAAATATTTCACACTTTGTCTTTCTGCAGAGATTCTGCAAGAGGATGCTCTCAATATAACATCTGTAGAGGAGAAAGAAACTATTCCCGTTTTTCCTCTTCTGACTTTTACTCTAGTCTTGGGTTGGAAGACTTCCTCTCTGTAGGTGACACTTCTGGAACGGAGGAGGATACAGACTCAGCTATCTTATATGGCACTTTGCGAGGAAGTGTTGTTGGATTACGATACTACACAGGGATTGTAAGTGCATGATAAATTATAAAGCAGAAGAAAAAGTTGTCAGCTTCAGAAAAAATACATTTAATTAAATTTCAAAAATTCCTAGAACTTTTGACCAAGTATAATTTTGACAGATTTTTTTTTTTTCCCCCTAACTTGCTGTATTTGATGTTCTTCACGGGAAGTACTTAATCTAAAACTTTAATTCAAAATTTAATTAAGGTAGCAAGCTTTCAAACCTGGTTTAGTTATTTGGTAGCTGTGCTCACCCACAAAAGGCAAATGAAAATGACTGAAAACAAGAAATCAGATGGATCTTTGAACTGTTTACAGGGACAAAAAGGGATGTTTATTCTCTTACAAATTGTGTGAGCAGTTGAAGGTAGTTGCTCCCAGGAATACTTTTGAAATTGCTGACATCTGTCAGGTGCCTCTTCTGTAATGCTTTTGGTATTTTGAATAAGTAGTAGGTTATTAGACTGGCTGAACAGAATGCTATACCAAATTAATCTTTAAGCTTCACGGTATTTAAGTAAATGTATATTAGATATTTCTGCAAATAATTTTGCAACTAAATGAATGTGCTCTGGTGATTGTTTGTTTTGCTTTGTTAGGTTAATAACAATGAGATGGTTGCACTTCAGAGAGAGCCCAATAATCCTTATGATAAAAATGCAGTGAAAGTAAATAATGTGAATGGAGACCAGGTAGGCCATATAAAAAAAGAACTAGCGGCAGCATTGGCAGGCATTATGGACAACAAACTAGCATTAGTTGAAGGGTAAGTGTGACGATTATGCTTTTGGTTCCATGAATATAAATAATGGAAATTTTTTTTGTTGCTACACTAGCAAATTCTGTAAACTATTTATAAGTGTTCTCTGTTGACAGAAATGACAGCTCTTGGTAATATGATTAAAGCTGTGTGTTTTCAGACTCTTTATTCTTCTGCTGAACTACTTGCATACAGTTCATTCTTTCCCATATATGATAAAATGTAGAGACACTAGTGAGAGCAAATTCCTTAAAGATTGTTGTGGAACTGTTAAATTAACTGCATGTGGTGGTTCATGTAAAAGGTTTACGCAGTATGAGTACTAACACCTATCTGGAACATTCTGTGTTTTGGTGAAAATAAGCACTTTGGAATACCTACTGCTGAAGAAATAACAAGGTTTATTATACAAAATTAAACAATTAAAAGATTACTGCTGTGGGTTTTTTTCCTGCTTTTTATCAGGGTTGTCCCTTATGGAGCAAAAAATGCCTTTACTATGCCTGTACAAATGAGCTTTTGGGGAAAAGAAGAAAACAAGGAAGCAGTGCTAGATCAGCTAAAAAGGCATGGATTCAAATTGGCTCCTCCTCTGAAAGGTAAGTCTTGAAGTTTTGGGGGTTTTTCCTTTTTAAAATATTCAGATTGAACTTGCCATTGGTTGGAAGAAATGTTTAAGGGCTTAATCCTCATCATAGTCTTGCAATTCACAAAATTATTTTTTAACTTAGTTGAGGAATAATGCAGAGCCCGCAGCTATTAATTTTAAGCTTCATAGGACACAAAAGTATACTTCCTATCTTTTATGTTACCAGCCAGCAATTGGAGAGGCATTTAAGCAACCTCAGAAGTATACTCGATTCCATAAGTTCCTTAAAGATCCATAATGATTCCCTGCATTTCTCCAGACTTGAAAAAAAATTTTTTTAAGAAACAAGTTAGACCCTTTCATAGGGTGAGGGTTTCAGGGACAGTGCTGCTTTTTAGCAGAGTGGTAGGATGTGTATCCTACTAGTGAGGTGTGAGCAAATAGAGATGAGATGCCTCTGAACAAATCAGCTTAGCAGACCTGATGCTTTGCAGAGCCAGCCTTGCACAAAAAGCACCTGTGCTCCTGGAACTAGGCTTTGTGAAAGCAGTGGTGGTCAGGAGTAAGGACGTGTGCAGAAATAAACACTTGGTGAGGGATAGATCTGTTTTACTTATAGGAAGATTTCAGTTTTTATCTTATAGGTTCTATTGCACATAGTTAACAGAAAAAGAGTTTGGAGTGAAAAAGCATTTTGCGTTATCAGTCATCATACTGTTACCAAGTCAAATTTCATGTAACAACAGTTTTTAAGAAACACGGTTGCCATCTCGAAGGATCCCAACCCATAGCTCATTGCCTGTGAGTCTTAGGAAGCTTTGTGGAAAGCCTTTGTGGTCCTTTGAAGTAAAGGATGAATTGAGGCTAAAAGACAAATGGTGAAACATACTGTCTTACAGCCCACGATCTTATCAGCATTGTTACTTATGAGCCAGTGAAGGTTGAGATTGGGAAGTCATCATATTGTTGTGTTTTAAAATCCTATCTTTTTTAATGGTAGTAGGTTCAGAATATGGTTTTGGATCAAAGTGGATTTCTGGGAGAGCTGGTCCAAGTTATAGTGCTCCAGTTCATGCTGCTGTGCAGTTGACCACTGAACAGGTTTGCATTTCATACTTAAACACCTAGAAGTTGGAATTTTAACAGGGGGGACCTTTAACTTTTTCATTAATAAAACAGTGCTTGTGAAGTGGAAGTATGTCACTTTTTTTTTCTTTTCTGAACCACAGATTTGCTTTGAAGTCATCTTGAACTTTTGAGCTTTTTCATTTTTATACTGTAAGCAGACGTTTTAGCTGTGACAGCCTTGAGTCCCATGTAATTTTGGGAGGTTTTGCTTGTTCAGTAATTTTTTTACGTTGTTGTGGTGGTGTGTTTTCTTTTCTCTGTCCTAATGCTTTACCAGATAACAAGTATGTTAAGTTCTCAAATGAAAATAAAATCAGACTTCCAGACTTTTTATCTTCAGCTTTGGCCCAGGGTGATACATGAAGGGTTGGGTGGTGGTTTGGTTTTGGTTTTGCTTTTGTTTGCTCTTTCAAATTAGAGTGAAGTAGTTACTTTAGTGAGTGTTGTACAAGGATGTGAATATATTTAGCCATCCCTTCTCAAGCTCTTGCTTGTATTGGCATGTGTTTGTCTTGGAAAAGCTGAACTTGTTTTTTACATAGCAGTAGTTAACAAACATATTCCAGCAAATCAGGTCTAAAGTGGTAGACCTATCTATACTGATTACTATATGACAGGTAATTGTAATTTATTAGTCATTGATTATTTAGTGAGGTTATTTTTAATTGCAGTAATTTTAATTGCAGTTTTTGTGTTCATTTATGCAGCTTAAAAGTGAATTTGACAAATTGTTTGAGGATCTGAAGGAAGATGATAAAACTTGTGAAATGGAAGGAGCAGAGGTATTTCTTAAGCTAGAAACCATTTTCTATAAAAATATAAATACATAAACATCTAGATGTGTATTTAGCTTTGTTGTCTGCACGCAGGAAATGCGTGAATCAGAAAAAAATCTAGTAGGTACAAAGGACTTTTTAAAAAAAATTTTCTTCCAGAAATGGAATGTCATATTTAATATGTGAATAGTGCATAATGTTATCTCTTTAATTTGCAGGCTGTTGGCACACCCTTGCTTCCCCATCAGAAGCAGGCTTTAGCTTGGATGGTTTCATGTGAGAACAGTAATGATTTGCCACCGTTTTGGGAAGAGAGAAGTAACTTCTATTACAATACACTTACAAACTTCGCAGAAAAGCAGCGACCTAAAAATGTTCTTGGAGGAATACTGGCTGATGATATGGGACTGGTAATAATACTTACCAAGCTTGAATTTTTTTTTTATACAGAACGTGTGCGTGTTTCTTGATTGGTTGGTAATTTGGTTCGTTTTAATCTGTGGAAAACATGATGTTCTTTTCTGTTATGCAGGGTAAAACACTTACTACTATTGCATTGATTCTCACAAATTTTCAAGATGGCAAGCCTCTTCCTGTTGAAAAGATCACAAGTGATAAGTTTTATGAGGTGAGATGAAAAAAGATTGTTTTAACAGAGTTGATATAGCAGTTAGTAAAAAAACTTTGTGCCTAGTAACTTTCTGTACAGTGAACTTTGTATACGTTTTATAGAAAAAGTTATTCAAGTACATCAAATAAGAGGAAGAATAGGGTAGATTAGTTGAAGGTAGGTGGACTATGTTACTTCAGAGTATATAATTGAGCTGTAGACTGTATTATCTTAGAAGTGTATGCTTAAGTATACTTCAAGGAAGAATTTATGAAGGCATAAATATTTTCAATATTAAGTTTTATAAATTCTTCAGTTTCTTGTAAATTTCTCCTGTAGGCAAGTTGTGACTGCACAAATAGAAGTGTGTTTTTTCTGGGGCTGTGCATGCATAGTTCCTCTGTGCTTTGGAGGAAGTGCCTGAAACAACCGAAATAGCAAGGAGAAGGTCTTGGTATAAAGTCTATAAATAAATAAATACATCTGGGTTTATATTTTTGCTAAATACTTGAAATGAAGAGAGGAGGGGAAACTACAGTTAGTGAACTAACACCAATGGGCAAACTCTTCTTAAGTAGTGTAGTTCAAGTGCTTTTTGCTTTCGTTATGGTACGATTTTCAAGACGGTGAAATAAACTAAATGCTAGGATTAGGTGATACGTTATGCAATATTCCCTGACAGTATTAAGGCTGGGGGTTTTGTTTAATTTTACCGTACTTGTCTAAGTTTAACAAAATAATGGTTTGTGTTTGACCTCAGAATGTTAAGTGGGAAATGTTATTAGTGTGTTTTCTTTCTAGGGCAGCTGCGTAGACTGAGTTTCTCTCCTCTGCCTCTCTACAGTTTCATTTGAACTCTGTGTGTGGCTACTAAAAATAAAAAAAAAAAGTATAGCTTTTTCAGCACCTTTAAGTTACTGTCTGACTTGCCACTGAGCAAGTCTTTCATGTTTCAGAGCAGTAATTAATCACTGGTCAGATTAGTGTAGTAATGTTACTGGCATTTTTTCCAGTTGCTACATCAAAGAATAAAAGTTTCCATTCCTCAATAGGAATCTGGTACTAACAGCAAGAACAACGTTGGACGCAGACTATGTAAAGGTGACAGCAAACTATGAAAAGTCCAGTAATGTTTGCATGATGATTAATGTTATTACCTGGGGTACTCTTAGTCTGTGGTCAGTGCTAGTCTTCACAAACTCTTGACAAACTAAATATCTCAGAAGAGTGTTTAAAACATACCTTTAAAGATGTTTCAGTTGACATATGAGAAGATTAAGTGCCTTGTGAGAAAGTTGCACCCTGCCAGGAAAGCTACGACATCCAGGAAATGGATTCTGGGTTCCTTTTGCTTTCCTTTTTCCTTCCTTGTAGATAAAACAGGAGCACTTACGCATCTGTTAGAATCTTGTTTATTTAAACAGTAAAGATTAGTAGTTAATTGTAATTAGGTTCTGTATTAAGTCACTGTTTTGTTTTGGGTTTTTTTTTTTTTATATATTTTTAAGTAATGAGCAAATGCAAGTATTTAGAAGGATTTTATCACACCTGTAGTTTTCAGGTTGTATTGGGAGAATTATAGATGTATATGGAAAAATTATAGTTGCTGTTAGTATGTTCATCATACTCTTGAAAATGACCAAAGAAATGTATGGCGCTTGAAGTTTTCTTTCAGTACCTTTCCCTTGCTGTCCTCCCATGCAAGGAATTTTAGTATGGATGGCCTAACTGATAGCACAAGAGAAATGAAAGGGACTTATAAGGAGAGAACACATTAGTATGAACTGCCTCTGGTGAAAGCTATTTTTATCAGTACTCTGGAAGGGAGAAAATGCAGACTTTCATGGGGGTCAATATGAGTGCCACCAGAAAATCAGAACTTTTATCAAAGCTGAAATGCCTAGCAGCATCCAAGATTCCACCCCCCACCCCCACCCCCCGAGCATCAAGCATTTTAACAAGATACTATTTACAGCAGTGAGGGGAGAACCTGTTTCTACTGTTATTTAATCTGAAAAAGTGACGATAATGTCTTTCAAACCCTTATACCCCCCCCACCCCCATTTCTCATTCTATTGTACATTAAATTGATACCTATTTCTTGAGTCTTTGCAAGTTTTGCCATCTTCAGGATTGTATTAAACTTTTTTAAATATTAAAAAAAAAATCTTTACTGAAGTTTAAATCTGGAATTCAAGCATGAATTTACTTATCTGAGTTACAGCAAAACTCTTTCTGTAAGTGCTGTTGCTTTCAGTTTTGATATCAACTCTGTCCTAATCCGTTTTCTTTTTTGCATTTGCTTCTGATATTCTATTGGCAGAGCGCAGAGGTGATGTTTTGTTCACTTCCTGATAGAAGACCTTAAAAAAACCCAACAAAACAAAACACCCCCCCACCCCCACCCCCCGTGGT
>NW_008824056.1:4442795-4472856 GCF_000699105.1 Pygoscelis adeliae
AGTACGCCCACCCAAGGAGGAGGAGCGGCCGGTCCCGTCAACTCCTCCCCAAACCCCTCCCCCGTGCATCTGTGATGTTACCACATTTATTCTGTTAATGTTGCTGTTATTCATTTAGCTTTTGGCAACGTGGAAATAATTAATTAGTAAGGTTTGACCTGTAAAAAACCTTTACCATTTAGCATTATTTAAAACTTCTTTATAAAACTTTACCCTTACTGTTAATAGTACAATGCTTACATTTGTTTTTTCCTCTTTTCTTGACTGTTTTTGACCACCTGCAAACTCAATACACATTTTATGACTTTGTAAATATTTAAGATTGTTTTAAGAGTATTTTTATTTTTCACTTGTGATCGCAGTATCAGTAGTACTTGTCCCATGCAGAACTAAGGTTGTTTTAAAGGAAGTTTGTACTTGTTCTTGATAAAGTTATACTAAAGCTGGTTTGATAACCAAGCTGAAGACTATGTGTATTTTTCATAAATACCTATTTCTTCTTTATGAAGACTCTAGCAATGTGATGGAGCCTGGTGGTTCTAACGTAAAAAAGTTTGAAACTACTCCGTTGAAATACTCAAGTTGTCCTCCAAAAAGGTAGATAGCTGGAATAATCTTTTTCTTTTTGTTGGTTTGCTACATAGATTTTGAGTAAAAATGAAGTGATACTTGGTTATGATTAACCTTAGCCTAAAATGTGTTCCTGCTCTCTCCTCACCTTTCAGTATGCTATACTTCTGCTTTCATTTATCATAAGTGTTCTGTATCTGTGTTGCACTTTGGAATATATTAAAAAAGCATTAACTCATTCTACGTGGCTTGCGTGACTGCATGCTTGGATGTCTCCTTCAGTAGTAAAGGTGCCTGATAACATCAGTGTGTGGCATCTAAAAAACTGGCTGTGAAGTAGTCTTTCTTCTAGTATCAATTAGGTTTTTAAGTGGTTAAGAAATACTTCGCAGGCATGCTTCTGACAGAGACACAGCTTTGAGCTGATGAAGTTGTGAGGCTTACTAATGTGTTTGAACCTTCCCACCACACTAGCCTCTCCTTATAATTGGTGTGAACTTCAGTGATAATCTGTACTAAGTTTTATGAGCATCACTCACCCTGCAGCTGTGTTCTGTGCTTTCCCTTTTTGTAACCCTTCTAAAGAGAAAATTTTAAAATCACAGTGGTATCTTATTTGCAATACCAAGTTCATTGCCTTTATGCTCTTGAGATTTAGTATGTAAATTCAAGCAGTAGTAGAGTTGTGGGGTTTTTGTGTTTTTTGTTTTTTTTTTTTTTCTTTCTTAATGATGATATCTTAGAGATAAAGCCAAGAAACCCAGATATTCAGGAAGCAGTGACTTGGGAGAGTCTGAAGAATGGCTACTGCAACAAACAGAGAGTAAGTTGATTTTTTTTTTTTGGTGGGTTTGTGTTTTTTTTTTTTCAATTGGTTACTGTAACACCTGGTGTCTTCCTTTCTGAAGGCAAACTGAACAGGATTTCAGATTAACTGGAAAAGGAATTAACTAAACTACTTGGGTTTTTTTGTTGGTGTGGGGTTTTTTTTTATTATTCAACCAAAACTTTAAGCATATAACTTTAGAAATTGCTGAACAGGAAAGCAGTGCTTTAGTCCTAAGTGTTGTAGTTTGTTTCCTTAGCTGAATGAGTGGTGGTGTAACAAGCTATGAGCAGGGTCAAATGGATGGTGAAAACCAGAATTGCTAAGATTTTTAGAATTTTACATAGACTTGTTGTCAGGGCACTAGAGTTGGAAAAACAAATTCAGAAAATTAAGTCCCATCTTTTGTGGTAAATACCTGAAATGGGATCATGAAGAGTCAAGAACATGTGTCATTTGTTGAACTAAGTATCTTCCATGGAAAAAAAATGAAGGGCTACAGGTACTCTGGAGTAAGCAGTTAAGTTTAGGTTTAAAGTACTTGGGGTGAAACCTTGTGCTAAACTTTTTTTTTTTTTTAATGATTGGTAAACTGCATTCCTCTGAAGATTCATAACCTGAAATAGATGTATAAGATACTATATTTCTACACACATGCCTGTCAGAGTTCAAGGAGTGTCTGGACAATGCTCTTACCTGCATGGTTTAGTTTTAGGTAGTCCTGTGAGGAGCAGGGAGTTGACTCCATGATCCTTATGGGTCCCTTCCAACTCGAGATATTCTGCATTATTGTATTGGAGAGGAGAAGTAATCTGGTTAACAGGTTTGACTTTTATGAAGCGTGTCATAAAAATAAATGCACACACATGCTCTGCGTGGGGTGAAAAACCTGTGTTTGTCTGGCTTTTTGCAGCAACTTCCTGTGTTATCCAAGAAGATACTGGCTTTGCATCTGTTCTTCTACCTTCATCTACTTGTTTAAAAAGACAAACAAAGAGAAAAGGTAATGAAGGGATAAACAGACAATATTAATATCTGAGTTTTTGGAAGCTGAAGTATTATACATATTTGATTTAATAAATGAAGCTTATGTCTTTGTAAATTGCTTTGATGCTGTTCAGGTGAAGAAATTTAGAAAGGACTTCAGGGAACCGTAAGTTTCTTGAACTTCTACTTTGCCTTAAAGTGAACTGTTACGCCACTAAATACGACTTCTGTTTTCTCAGGTGTCACTAGCGTTCAGTCAGTTGAGAAGAAATATTCTGATGGTGACCCCAGAGCAACACTGATTGTATGTCCACTGTCTGTCCTAAGCAACTGGATTGTAAGTGCTAAGCTGTTTTAATGTGTAAACGTGCTATATGTTGATTATGATGCCATAGAAATAGTACTCCCTGTAGTCTCTCATGCTAGTAAAAGGTCACGGTTTACCTTTTTTATGAAACAGAGCTGCTTTCACAAGGGAGGTTTATTTGATAGAAATTGAAAAACTGGAGTAGTATTGTAATGAGAGTGCGGTTCCATGAGTAGCGAGCTTACCACTATCGGAAAGAGTAAGCTCACTTTCCCTGCTTTTGACTGGGCAGATTCACTTTGGCACTTCTGGAACTCGTGTGATTTAACTCCTTAAACCAGATGAGGAAGGTGGAGGAGACAGGTCCTTCTTCTTGCATGCCCAGAATAAAATACGATTGTACTTAATTGATAATGCATGTGACATTTCATTTACTAGAGATGTTCAGTAATTTGGCAGTCTTGTTGGTGATTTGTGGGAGTAGGTCTGCTGGGGTGAACAGGCTGAAGGGCCCTTCTAGCTCTGTCTCTGCATTAGTTAAATTTTTTTGTTTTCATGACATTTTGAATACAAATATTAAGGGGATATCTTTAACTTTCAAGTTATATTTTATTTGGAAGTTTTTGCTGTTTGTGGTTAGGACATTAATAAGAAAAGGAAACAATTTAATCCTAGGCTGTAGGTAAAACATTGAAATTGTGTAATTGGGAAATGTCAAATAGTGTAAAAAAAAAAAAAAAAAAAAGTACTTTCAACTCAAAACTGAATTAAGTATTTAAAAAGAAAGCTTGTGACTCTGGTGCTTCAAACTTCAAATTGTTGATTTTTATTGGCTGTTGAGATTACTGTATGCTGAGTGCTTCACAGAACAAATTGTAGGGAATATACACACTGGTTTTAAAATGAATACTTTGACAATTGTGCCGTCATTTATGTTAAAACTTAGGTGGTTAACCCAGTAAGGGGAAGAAGCTGTAAATGAACAGTGAAAGAATAAACAATGAGAAGATGAAGGTAGAAAGTGAAAAAGAACATAAAAGCTCTTCCGTTACAGTTTGGGAGGAACAGTAGATTTTGAAGTGCATATACCATCAGGATGTGAACTAATACTGTGCCAGAAGTAGAGCTAGAGTTACCAGAATGTGATACTGTGTCTATTACTAATGACTGAGGTGACTACTTCTGGTCCTTCTTCTCACCTGGGTGGAGAGGTAAAAAGAAACCCAAATTCAAATTGCTTTTGTTATCCAAGTGGATGTAGCATGTCACAGAGCTAGAGGAAGTTAAGGCAACTTACAAGAATTTCATTCTAACAATCACGTAGTAACACAGTGTCTTTTGGATGACTTTTGACAACTTTTCTTTCAGGACCAGTTTGAACAACATATCCACCAAGATTTTCATGTAAATATTTATGTTTATTATGGTTCTGACCGTAACAAGGACCCATCAGTTCTTTCAGAACAAGACATCGTACTGACAACATACAACATCTTAGCTACTGATTACGGAGTAAGTAAATGAGAAAGTGTTCTTTGAAGATCCCTTACTGTTCAAGACTCCCAGTGTTTGGGCTAATGATGGCAGTATATTCAAGTGCTATTCCAGTAGGCAATCAAAAGGTTATAGCTGTAGTTTTGCTTTACATACTTTCTTACGGGTTCGCTGTGGTAACGAAGGGAGTTTTTTATTGCTCCTCTAGAGAAAATTATTTGGCTGCACTTAGGGCAGCTTAAGGAAGAGACTTTTTAAGGATAGAAAAGGATGGCAAGTATGTAAATCTCCCCAAATCTCAGTGACATGAGGCTCCCATTTCTGCCTTCTCCTATCAAATTTGAAGAATATGGAGCATTTAAAACCATAATTCCGTAGTTCTTGTTGCACATGGGCTGCAACCAAGTAGCTCATTGCATGAGATGTATTTGTAAAGTGATGGTTTTCATAGAAATTCCAGCCATTTTAAAAGCCTGAAGATTACATCTTTAAGTATAATATAAACTTTTAATTTGCTCTCTGATCCAGTTTCCATATCTCTGTGTCTTTGAAGCCTTTCTTCTTTTCCGGCTAAGCTTATTTTTGCTGTAGCTCATTTCTCATATTCAGGTATGAGAAGACTGGTAACATTTTCCAGGAATCATTAAATCTAAAAGAAGGAATGCCTCATTCTTAGTTTTGCTCTTCTGTGCTGATAAATAAACAAGATGCGAATAAATACTATCCATTATTAATTGTGGAATTGTTATATTAATAGCTTGCTTAATCCAAATTGCAAAAAAGGATTTTAATTTGAGTCAAAGATTAAAAGAATACTGTGTTTCAGATCAGAGGTGACAGCCCTTTACACAAAGTCAAGTGGCTGAGAATTGTGTTGGATGAGGGGCACACTATACGAAATCCAAATGCTCAGCAAACTAAAGCTGCCTTAAATCTGGAGGGACACAGAAGATGGGTACTTACAGGTAAAATATTTGACACCAGAGGAAATGCAGTGCAAATCATCTTAGTATAACACCATCTTGTGTTTCCACTTTGGCTTTTTCTGGGAGATGGTTAATGTCTGTGTCAGATTCATTTGGAATGTTTTTAAACTTGTCTTTGAGCAGTGATTTAGGTGTGTCTTCTTTTAGTTGTTTTTGATTTTGTTTGCTTGGTTTTGTGGCTTGGTGGTTTTGTTTGGGGGTTTTTTTTTTTTTTGTTGTTGTTTTTATTCAGTTCATAGACACAAATTTTAAAATAACTTTTGGTACACAGGTTTGATGGAAGTGCAAGTAAAAAGGGACCTATTTATGAACTGACATGTTATGTCTGGTTAGAAGCTCACACTCTTAGGTACTTATACGAACCTCAGTAGCTTTTGGAAATGTAATAGTCATCCTAGAAACTGCCAGGGACCATGCAAGCATGTGATCCTTAAATGTAATTTAAAGAAGATCATGGTATAACCACTGCTGGTGAAGCTGAAAGGAAAGAATAACATCCAAGTCTTCCCAGCACTGAGAGCTGCAGTTTTCTCACTCTTAAATGTATAAGTGTTTTGTAATATTTTAGTTAAGAAAATAATACGTATTCTACTTAATGACATGTCAACCTAGTTATGAGAGACCTTGTCCATGGTGTATGTTTTGGAGAAAGCACAGAACTTTCACTTTGACTAAAAAATTGTATTTTTTAGTTTCTTTGAGGTTTTACAATCTTTGTTTGTTTGTTTTCTGTTTAGGCACTCCTATTCAGAATTCTGTAAAGGATTTGTGGTGTCTTATTTCCTTCTTAAAACTGAAACCTTTCACTGATCGAGAGTGGTGGCACAGAACGATTCAACGTCCAGTCACAATGGGAGCTCCAGGAGGACTTGGGTACGAAGTGTTCCCAAAGGGTTTGTGAATGAGTATGACTGGCAGTGCTTGGGCAATGTGACAAATTAGTGTTTCATGTTTAAAATTGGAATGCAGGTGTCATTAGTTCTTACTTAAATTTTTTAGTTTAATTTAATAAATATTAAATAATTTGAATTACTTAATATTTCAGATTGATTAATTATATTGTACTCCTGGGCTTGGATTTTGTACAGAACATGTATTTATGCAGTAAACAACAAAAAAAAAAACCAAAACAACAAGCCAACCCCAGCTGGGTAATATATTGTCTATATATGTATTTTTAGGCGTTTACAGTCTCTGATTAGGAGTATCACCCTTAGAAGAACTAAAACAAGTAAAGTTAAAGGAAAACCCATTTTGGAGTTACCAGAACGTAAAGTACTTATTCAGCATGTTACGCTTACAGAGGAAGAGAGGCAAATCTATCAGTCTGTGAAGAAGGAGGGCAAAGCTGCTATTAGCAGGTAAGTAGAAGGCTTTCTTAATCCAGAAGGTTGAAGTTTGATATCACAGACTTGCATTTCGGAAGTTTTCATTATGTTAGCTCTAGTAGCCAAGTGTGTCATTTTGTATGCTGTAAGCTAATAATTGCAAATTAGCGTAGCATCTGTTCAGTTCTGAAGAGTGAAGTAGAGACTATTGCAGAACTATGTATTAGAAGTTCTGTCTTGTGAGAAACGAAAGGGATACCAGATACGTAAAGAATGGCCTTAAAATTTTTGTCACCACATGTTAGCATTTCTTCTAGTAGAACATACTACTGGTAGCATTTTGTACCTTGTTTCACGAGAGGATTTGAGAAAATATATTCAAACAGGAAAGTGAAAAATCAGAGAATCATTCTAACAGCTAAACTTGATCACTTGATGTCATCTGTTACTTCAGGCTGTAGCTTTTCACACTAATGATAAAACTCTTGTTCAGATTTTTCAGTGAAGGGACTGTACTAACTCACTATGCTGACATCCTTGGTGTCCTGCTCAGATTGAGGCAGCTTTGTTGTCATCCTCATCTTTGTATAAATACATCTTCTTCTAGTTTTTCAGCTGGTGAGTGAATGCTTTTGGTTCCTGTGTTTCTAAAAACAGGACTCGCACTTTGTATTCAAGAACAGAAACGACGTTTGTGTGTTTTCCAAGCTTTCTAGCTTCAGCCTTCCTCTTTCAGCCAGCCTTCCGCTTTTCAGCTTGGATTATTGAACTTTTAACTTTGTTACTTTTACTTTTTTCATACCATAGTATGTTTGAATATGTTTGAGAAGTGGGTACTCAAGCGCATACTCAAATATGAACGAAAGCAATGAAGTATGAGTGGTTATGAAAGCTAGAAGCTGGAGTTAATAAGCTTTGACAGCCCATACAGAAATGACCGAAGAGGACCTCTGCAGAGCCAAATGCAGAAGGCTTGTTAAAAAGCAGTGTATCTGCTGTTGTAATAATTCACAGAAGTGCTTTTACAGCAAATTTTTTTTTCTTTGCCTCAGGAGAGAAGATGTAGAGGAGCTTTGGGGAATGGCTTGTAGATTGGTAGCCATCTCAGCAGAACCATAGCCTCTTCAGCAGAATAGGAAACTGTTGACTTTGTTACGGCTGTAAGGAAGGGTAAACACAGAGGACTGCAAGGAGAGTGAAATTTTATTTTTGACAAGCCAGAACTGTCCAGCTGCATAGTGTTAAAAATTATATGCATTTCTTTCAGAAGAAAGTATAGTCTGTTTGAAATACTCTAAATTTGAGAATTCTCAAATTTTAATAGTTTGAAAAATCCTATTTTGAGATGCCATTGGTATAGGTGTGATTTTTCAGGAAACTGAAAGACCAATGAGATATGGTCAGAACCTTTTTTAGAAGGTTGTCATTTATCTTCCTGAAAAATACAGGATGGAGAAATGATTGGATAATTGTTCAATAATTATTTCGAAATTAATTAGTAACTAGTATGATTTGAATTTATTTACTTAAAAAATAAAGCACTCGTACATATAAATAGTGTCATCTCCGTATTATTGTTACTACTTGAACAGCTGCCATATGAAAACTGCTTGTTCCCATCGGGGATTGTGTCGCACATGTACTATCACTGAGCCTGCAGTCAAGGCTCTTTGAATTCTAATTACTATTTTACCAAGTAAGATTACTCTTAATGTGTTTTGGAATAGTAGGTTGGAATTTTCTGGAGTATTTGGTAGCTTGTGTTTTTATGCATTGTAGGCTATATCCTCATTGTGTATAAACTGTCCTAATTGCATTTTGATCAATGGAACTGTGTTGATGTGTGCCAGCTCAGAGTGTTTCCTGTATGGAAATCTGTTTTTAAATATCTTTCTGTATTTGCAGATAATAAAACTCCTGAAGAACTGCATGAGACATTAGTGAGTAAAATGAAGTTGGTTCTGAGCTCTGGTTCAGATGAAGAATGTGCAGTTTGCTTGGAATCACTGACTCTTCCTGTGATAACACGCTGTGCGCATGTGTTTTGTAAGCCATGTATTTTTGAAGTCATCAGAAGTGAACAGGTTGGTTGTTCTATGGTTAGTTAATTGTAATAGCTATTCAAAAGCAATGAACTGGTATCACCAGAAGTCCATCTAGCTATTGTTCTTTTGAATCATAAATGGTGAACAGCGTAAACCTAATCATCAGCTGGGCTATAAAAACTATTGGCCTGAAGTCAAACTATGGAGAGAGTAGCTGTCAAACTGAACAGTGTTAAGGTCCATCAGTATTTTCAAAGACCTTTTCCCTAGTTCTCACCTTACTTTGTCCCTAGGGTAAAAGTGATGGCATCAAATGCAGCATTGTATACCTCCATATAGCTGGATGCCTTTTCACTGCTTGTATGTGATGTGATGCGTGTATATATTGTTGTGCTTGAAAGAGACCAAAGCTGTGTATTGAAAGTTGACTGTTGAACTAAAATCATGTCTACTCTCCTTATTCCAAGCTGATAACCTTCTACGGTGAAATAGCTGCCTTGCTAGAGCACCGTCTTTATGGCCCTTCTCTGGACTCTCTCCAGAATAAGCTTGTGGATGAGCCTCTTTTGCTTTTTTGAAAAACATAGCTTTTATTTTTCTTGTGCATTTCTAAGCTATACTTTTCCTTCTTGTTTGCCCATTGCTTTCTAGGGCAATCTGATAGTGTGGTAGTCTCATCATCCGTATCCAGTGCTGCTGCACTTCCTCTCTGGAATTGTTCTGTCTCCTACTCAACCACAGTAGGGCTTCAAGTGCCAGACTAAACGTAGGTGGTGTTCTTTATAGGAGGCAACAGGGGACAAATTAGTCCCTGCTTGTGCATAATCAGTCAAGCTAACAAGACAAAGGTAGGAAGTGTTGTTTGGCATGTAGATTGACTTTATTTCATTGCCAGACATGCAAGGTTCTGATGCAGATATCCCAGTTGAGAGTTTCTGAGACTTTTGAGAGAAACTAGTGGTGTGAAATTATTCTCTAAGGGAAGAGCACTTGCAGAGGCCTTCTTCCAGTGCAGAGGTTCTTGATGTGTCTGTAGCAGAGTTGAGTGCCCCTACTCAACCTTCAGGTGTATTTAGGCATGCAGAGAAATAAATCAGGTTATGACATGATGGAACCTGTATTACTTGACTGTACAGTCAAGGTATTTACTATGCTTTGCCTAGAAAGGACCTTGGAGTCTGCAGAACTAGGGCCTTTGTCCAATCCCGCATTGTTCCATAGATGGCTTTCATAGTAGTGAAGTCTGAACAGAGGTGGCTGTAGGTTCTGCTTTTTGAAGATGAATTATCGTGAGTTTATAAAGCAGCGAGTGAGTAAGCTTTTCTTATGTTCAAACTGATTCCTGATTTAAATCAATTCCCGAGAAAGTTTTTGCAGCTTCCAGCCAAAACACTGTCAGAGATCTAAATTCCAGAGTTGGGGAATTCACTGTTTCCACATGATAGGTATTTGTCCTAGTGCTGCATCTCAGTTGGGTAGTTCCTGTGCGTGAATGGTTACAATGCAACTCTCTCCTAGTAAATAGCTCAGGAAAGTACTTTACTTACCACCTTAAAAACAAAGCAAACAAACACATACCCCCTCTCCCAAAACAGCTTGGGTTCAAACAGGATTCTTCCAGGCAAGATGCCTGTTGTTTCCATTATTAATACAAATGAGAGCATTAAGCCATCAGTGAGGAATGGGATGTGAAGCTGCCAACACAGAACTGCTGAGTGAGAAGTTTGGCCTTTCATTGTATTACAAACCTGGAGACCATTTTATCTTTCTAATGTTAACCTAAAAGTATTTACTGGAATTGGAAAAACTTTTTAGTAGTTAACAGCTTGAGAGTTAACACCTGCTTTATTTCAGTCTTTCATTGAGGCTAGCTTCAGACTTGTGCAAGTAAGTAAAGATCCTATGCAGAAGTCCTAATAAAGCTATAAAATCTCTACCGTAATCTAATGTCTTTGTGTATTAACTGCATTCTTGTAAAAGCTTGCCAGATATGCATTCTTTTTTTTCTTCTAGTTGTTGATTGCGAGACACTTTTTGTCACTTTCATATGCTTTCAGTGCAAGTCTTCCATATCTGTGTTGGCATTGTTCGGCTGTGTTGTGGGTTTTCTGTTGTTTTTAATTACAGTACTAAATTGGAGAAGGGTTGTAGAAAGACGTGATCCTGTTATTTAAAAAAAAAAAAAAAGTCTTTGAGCACTGTTAGGATTTTTTTTCCCTGAAAACTTTTTCAGATTTATTAGAATTCATTGATTTTTGTCTCATCACTGGAGAATTTTTGGATTGCTGCCAAATCAGGAATGATTCATTTGTAACTATGTTTGGAGACTGTTACGTCAGATTCCTTTGTGTTAAGATTCTGTCTCTTGAAAGGATATCTTTATAGCTGCAATAAATTCATGTATGTAGACTATGACTGCCAGCGTCCTTAATTGGCGAGAGGTTCATTCCAGATTAGCAGTCCCCAGTACTCATCTGCTTTGTGAGGTCTGCTTTGCAGCCTGTCTAAAGATGCCTTGGTTCTGTGGCCAGATTGCTATATAAACTGAGTTAGCTAATTTTAAAGGGTTGCTCTGTTAGGCAGAAGTTTTTGATGTTTGTCACTTTTGCGTCGCAACGTTGTGTATTTGTCTAGTGCACACAGTCTTCTGTTAAGTGTTGTGAGTAGTCCTATGGAAGTGCTATTGTATAAATTCTAAACTTTACCTTACCTAGAGTATGCTTCAGAGGAAAAAGCTTTTGGTGTTAAGTGTTGTCTCATTTCTCATGTCTGTTTGGGAAAAAGAGAAGAGACCCTGTGTCTGGCCCTGACAATGCATGTTTCATCAGACTGCTGTTATTTCTGTGCAGGCTTTGAAGAAAAAGGGTAAAAGGTCATTTTTTGTAACTAAGAAAGATCTTGTCTTTGAAAGATGGTTTATTTTTCTGATATTTTAAATAGTCTTCTCCCCATAGCCCAAGTATTTGCTTGCTTTTAAATCTTGAGCTGCTTATTTCAAGTATAAATATGCTCAGAAACAAGACCACTTCTAAGGAAGGCGGAGTGTTTTTAAAACATGCAGCATTTATGTCACCTTAATGTTCTCACAAATAAAATATTTTGATTGTTACATCAGAAATGACAAAGCAGTGTGTTACAAGAATTAATGTACTCCTTGAGGATTTTTTGTATGAACACTAATATAATAATTTCATAAATGGTGCTTTGTAAAGGTGATCTTTAGTACTCACTATAAATAATTTGATTTAATATGTTTCTTCTAATGTTATTTGGGCTTTTTTGTAGCCAAATGCCAAATGCCCTCTCTGTAGGAATGAGCTTCGAGTAGAGCACTTGGTGGAATGTCCCCTAGAAGGGGAAATAGACTCCAGTAATGGAAGGAAGTCTGATCAGGAGTGGATATCCAGTTCAAAGGTACATTCCATTGTGTTTTACTTGGCTTTCATTATGGTTTTGTTGAGCACTCTCTAGAATTTTTCTGTAAATATGCTGAACATACTTTACATATGCATAACATACTTTATTATTTAAAAGTCTGTATGGCATGTCTAGCCAGCACAGGAGAAAATGCATAATAAAATCTCATCACAAACAAATTTTGTAGCAGGGAAACAAGGCAAAAGGAGCATCAGTTGTAATTTGATGCTGGACATTGTGCAGTACATAGCTGTGTATTAATAAAATAAAACTTTCGGTAAAAGAGCTGTTGCTTTGCATTTTGTTTCTGTTTCTGAAGATAAAGTAGTTCTATAACAACTGAAACTATTCAGCTCTTAATTTACTTTTGGATACTAAAAATCTAAATAAATCCTTCTTTCTCAAAACTCGTCTAAAGAACATATACTCTGCTCTAGAGGGGAAAACTAAATGGGCATCATATGTTCAATATAACACTTGTCAGATAAACTAGTGAGATATTTTTATTTTACTTTGCAGACCTGTTTCTCAAGGTCTGCCACATCATTTTTTGCCTCACTTTCATTGTGCATTCGCTGCCAAAAATTAAATCTTCCTGCTTGTACTTTTACCTTTTTGAGATTGCTTTTCTGAAACATTAAATTTTTAATTTTAATTTGTAATGAAGTTACTGTTCTTTCAAAAGTTGGTTATAAACTTAGTCCCTAAAAATCTTTCTGTGGAGACCTAAAAACTGATTTAGGACACTGTGCTCTAGAATATTAACTTTTTAAATTTTTTTTTCTGTTTTATCTGGTGCAGTTACTTGCATTCTCTAGTTAGTGGTTCTTTACCTCATCATAGCTAAACCTTACAAGAGAAAACTGGCAATGTTCTTCTGCCTCAGATCCAATTTCTAGCTTCTTTTGTTCTCATGTTGGTCCCAAGAGTGCTTCTGGTGCCTCCTTATCCTCTGTCATACCTAGCCAAGGGTCTTGCGTAGCTTGCCTGAATATTCCTGAGGGAAGCCTTTCTCGCTTCTTGAGCATTGCTACAGTAGAGGACTCGCCTGGTGGCTGTCCTTTGCCTTGAGCCTTACTTTTCAGAGTTCCAGTACTCTGTTCCTTTTTTCCATATGCTGTGGAGGTAGGGGACTGGTTGACTCCTGACAGTGGGAAGTATGTCTGGAAAACAAGTTTGTGAATCTTCTTTCCCAAAGCACCATCAATCCCCCTGTAGTTTGTGACTGTTAACAGTGTTCAACCCTTAGTTTCCTTTGGAAACTTAAAAGAAACTTCCCACAGATTTTAAGAATAGTTTGTTTAAAAGGTATTACTGAACAGTGATTTCTCAATTGATGTGAACTTTATCAAAGCACCTGTAGGAGTGGAATCTAACCAAGTCAGAATAAGCTGCATAAGTCTTCATTTGATTTCAGATAGATGCTCTCATGCATGCTTTGATAGAACTACGGAGGGATAATCCAACTGCTAAATGTCTGGTTGTTTCTCAGTTCACAACTTTTCTGTCACTGATAGAATATCCCTTGAAGTAAGTAGAACTACTGTCATTTTTAATAAACACGTGCTTTTACGGTGTTTTAGAAAGATATCTCAAAGAATATAGTGTCCTTCTGATTTTTAGAAATTCAGAAGAGGAACAGACTACTTAAATACTTTGTTTAGTGGAATAAAGCCATGAATCTCATTCTTTTTGTTTTTAACGTATCACCTGTTAAATGCAGAATTTTAAGTATGCATTTTAATGTATTTATTTCCTATTGTCACAGAAAATGGATTGTTAAATTGAACATTTTTGCTTTCTCTTCAGAGAATCAGGGTTTGCCTTTACTCGTTTGGATGGGTCAATGGCACAGAAGAAAAGAGTAGAAGCAATTCAGTGTTTCCAAAGCAGCCAAGCAGGATCCCCAACTGTAATGCTTTTGTCGCTGAAAGCAGGTGGAGTTGGATTAAATCTGACAGCAGCTTCCCGAGTGTTTTTAATGGATCCTGTGAGTAATGGGTTGTTCATAATGATCTGGCTTAATCTCGGTGAAGCTTCTTTGGTGTTTCCCTAAGAGGTAGAAGGAAAGCCCCTCTGAGAATGAATGCCACTGATGAGTATCTGTTAAGGGCAAATAGGGCTTTTCTTCATTTGTTTCCCTGGCACATTTTTGTTTTAACACAGTATTTTTGTGCTGTCCATTTATTTACTGTGAATGGAAAGAATGCTAGTAGTACTGTTAACAAAGTGGTGTGACACCTTACAGCGTAGCATTTGATATTGGTTCCTTTTCTTTCTTTCTCTTTCTTCTGATACTTTGAATGTAGTTTTCTGTTTGTTCCATTTAATAACTTCAAAAGCCATGAAGTGGAATTTCTGGAACAGTATTTTTTTTTTCTGTGTTACAATGCAGTGCTCCTCTGTTCTAGTCTCTTCTGTTATTTTTGTGAATTTGTAAAGACAGACATTAGTCTGAGGTTACTTTTTGTAAGAGACTGAGAAAGATGGTGATATCTAAATTTAGGAAGCTTTTGCCTTTCATTAAAACACTCAGGAATGCAAAATTATTTGTAAGGAATAAAAATGTAAATTACATTTATTGATAGCAAAATGGTATTCTTAACAGAATTGGTTCATGTCTCATTGTGTCATTGTACAAAATCAAAGGTTTTCTGTTCACTGAGTTATTAAGAAGAGTTCCTAGATAACTTTCAGTATGGGGGTGACATGGCAAGGTGAGCTCATTGCATGAGACTTGCTTATCACAGAACATTATTACGTTTTAAGTAGATTTAAATATCCATTCTGTCAGAACTATTAGTACTATACCTTTAGATAGCAAAAACACGCTGGAAAAATGCAGAGCACAGACTTGGCATTTCACAAATCCTTAGTGTTATATCCTAAGCATAAGTAGGAACGGCTACACTGCCATTTTGTGTTCAGCAAGTTTCTTGTTTACGTAACTTGGCGATTATTGCATATATTAATGGAAGTATATGTGGGCTTTCTTAAAAGTCAGGGGACTTAGTCTACTGATAAATAACTGCCTGTGTTCAGCTGGTTCAGATTTTGCTATCAGGAAGAGGGTACTGAGGCAGTTAGTATATGCAGTGTCTATTTCAGAATTAAAATGGTAACAGGATTGATTTTATGTCTCCTAGACTCCTGACAAACTTTTTTTTTTTTAAAGCATTTACCTGAAGTTCCTGCTTGTTATGAATATATAACCAGTTGTTCTCAAAGCTTTCTTTATAGCGGGATACTTAAGGAGTGAGACATTAGGTTGGGAGTAATTAATGTGCAAGCAGTATTTCTTCAAGAGCTGATGGTACAATGACTTCTTTGTGATTCCATGTGCATCCTACTATGTATTTTGAAGGGAAGTTATTTAACTTGTTCATTGCTGCTACTGATAGGCTTGGAATCCTGCTGCAGAAGACCAGTGTTTTGACAGGTGTCACAGGCTGGGTCAGAAGCATAATGTTGTTATTACTAAGGTGAGTTGAGAGATGATCTGTTTGAACAGTTTTCTGGTTATGAATAAATAAATAATTTTCCAAAAAGCTTTACTGTATTTTTAAAAGAATTGTGATGTTATATGTCTCACCAGTAAACTTAGTGTGGTATGATTTTTGAAGTGGATTTTGGATTGTAAGATTTTATTAAATGTAACCTATTTCCTGTGAAATAATAATTTTAGAAATTAGATGTCCCTGTTGAGCTATTTGGAGTGACTAAGATGGGGTAGTATTGCTGTTGCCTAGCCTGGCTATTACAGTTCATTGTCTTGAAGGTGTGTAGAATGCTTTTGCTTTTGTCATAGCAGCTTGTTTAGCTGCAGAAGAGCAGCTGGTCTGTCTCATTAATACCCAGTCACAAACATACTACTTGGGAAATTGAAGACAGGTTCTCTTCTAATATAAGTAGCAAAGAGATAGATATTCTTCCAGTAAGTGTTTTAAAAAAAAAAAAAAAAAAAAAAAAAAAAAGGGGGGGCAAAAACCTTAAAATGCCAAACCTTTTCCTCCAACTGCTTTATAACCCTTCCCTCTTGTGTTTTCTTTACAAAGTAATAACAAAATAATGTAAGTGTGCTTTAGGGTACTCAGCTTTTTAACTTTTTTTTCCAAAGTACATAAATTTCTCATCCTAAAATTTAATTAAAAAAAAAAAAATCCATTTCAGTGGGGCTTTTTTTGTATTTCAGTTCATTGTGAAGGATTCAGTGGAAGAAAATATGCTGAAAATTCAGAACAAGAAGAGGGAACTTGCAGCAGGAGCCTTTGCTACCAAAAAGCCTTCAGCAAGTGAAGTAAACCAAACAAAAATTAATGAAATTAAGGCTTTAATTGATTTATAGCTTGAAACTGTGGTATTTTGAGTAAATAATACATTTAATATTTTAGTTAATATTGCTCTTCAAGTTACGTATCTCATGCTAACTTTTAGTTTTGCTGTCTTTGTGGTCAAAACATAAATACTTCAAATAAATTCTAAGAATTAATTTGCTCCTAAATGTTAATTTAGAAATGCACAAACTTGTTTTGCACTCCTGAAATCTTTCCAGTGTTCATTTCTTCAAAATGTTGCTTATTATGTACAATGCTTAAGAATACATAAAAATCCCTCAAAACAGAAATGCATATTCATGCATTCTAACTTGCAAGAATTTAATCTCTTTTTAGAGGTGAATAGAAATGAAATAGCTTCGTGTTTCAATCTGTGTTTCCTGATAACCAAACAGATCATCTGGATTGTTTGTTTCGGAATAGGTGGTCAGTGATCACTTCATAAGGAATTCTTACTTTTGCAGACTATGTTCAAAGATGGCATTTAATTCAAAATTTTAAATTTTTTTTTTACTATTTCTGAATAATACACAGGTGCAGCAGGGAGTTCCTCTGATTACTTCCCAGAAGCTAGTAAAAAATGAAGTACTTAAATTTGTAAAACACTTTCTTCTAATATTTTACTTCCCTTAAACAGAATTCCACTGATTTTTGTAAAGCTTTTGTGACTTGGATAAAATGCTAGAATCATAGGCTTGTATTGATAACACGCTTTCTAATAATTTCTGTACACACTTCAAACAGTACGACTGTGCTATATGCGAAGTGGAATATGACCCACTCATCAGTGAATCAGTTAGCCCTTGCAAAATAAATTAAACAGAACAAATTATTTTAATAGTTGCCAGCTTTCTAACAGTTTTCTTGCACTGGTAAGTGCTTTTCCAATCCCATACGTATGTCTTAATGGAATGCTGATCTGCACGCATCTTGATTTATAGAGGAAGAACTTGGTAAACTATTAATGTTCATGTACTGCAAAATAATAAATAGCGCTGAAGAATCTCAGTTGAATATTACTTGAATATTCTTGTCTGTTCCTTCTTTCTCTTTCCATTTGATTCTGGTCTTCTGTTATGTGTTTTCTTAACACTGTGCTGCCTTCCCTGTAACGCTCAGACTTAGACTCGGAGGCAGAGATTGCTATGTTTAGGTCCTGTTTAGATTCTATGTTTAGATTCAGGAAGTGTATTTGGCAGCAGAGAAATGGAATCTGATTTGCTTCTAATGCCTTTCACCTTTTCTTATGTCTTGGAATACCAGCCAGCTGATTATAAGATGAATTGCAAACATAGGAAATGGAAAAGGACTGAGAAATAAAGGGAAGATGTCTGGTATTTGGAGAAATAGTGAGCCAATGGAAGGAGCGAGAAAGGAATTCAAAATATGTAACCTAACAAGCTGATGCAGTTTTTTGGGAGCCAGCATCTTAGCTATGGAGAAGAGTGTGTTTTAAGTCTGTTAGAGAAAGAATTAAAAAGACATGAATGATGGAAAACAACGCGAACCCCAGTAACTGGTTGTCACTGGAATGTTGATAAAAGAAAACAGAGCTACACCTGACTGAATTTTTTTTTTTTCATCGAGTTTCTGCAAGTTAAGCTTTCTTTGGATTTTTGTGCTTCAGATTCTGATGTTCAGAGATAAGCTGAATAAGCTGATTATGACTGAGAGATTTGGCTTTGTGTCATTCTTCCCATTTTCCAAGTTAAAATTCCACGAGGAAGAGGCCCATTTCAATGGCTAGTCAAGCTACATCGTTACTTGTGTTAAAATATGCTGACATTTTGCAGAGTGGCTGAGTTATGATTATGAAAACAATTACTAGTATCATTTTTCCTCTACTAGATGATCGTTCCCATGTTCCAAAGCCAAATAAAAAGTTCCTGGAGTTAGTACTAAGCAGTATGGCTAGTTAAGCGCTCTCCCAAGAAAGCCATTAATGTATCTGAGAGAATAGTTAAAAGTCAAAGCTGAGAGCAGAAAAGTCCTGTCTGATTTGATGGGGCTATTCTGTTACTTGGGTGGTTAAAAACCACAGCGTTGTGGTTGGTTGGGGTTTTCTTTTTGCTTTTAATGAACTGTAAGTAGTCTTTGGCTATTGCTGTTCTCTTTCTTGGGAGTTCTAACGCTGTGTTCTGTGGCATGTTCTAGAAGTGAGCTTTTGGAATTATGAACTTAATGTTTTTAATTCCAAAGACTGGACTTAGTAGTCTATCATTCTGGGTTTTTTTACCCCCTACATAAAATAAAGATGTAAATGGAAAAAAAAAATGCTTCTAAACTTTTTCAGAGTTGCTCTGAGTTGTCACCATCTAAGGAACACCTTAGATTATATGCTTTTTAAAGGCAAACGGAGTTCCAATACTTGAGTCGCTATCTAAGCAGGGCTATGATTCTTTTGAATAATGATGTTTTGAGTATAGTGCTTTAATTCAGTTACTGTTTTGAGTACTTGCAGTTTAGAGCAGAAAATTGTTTGATGTATCAACTGATACTGTTACCAAGGATAAAAAGAGATCTCTCTGTTTCTGCAAATGCTGCCTGCAGTAATTATGAAGGAAATAGTGGCAGATAATGACACGAAGGTCACTTTATTGAAAATAAGCTGCATAGAGTTTGATACAGATGTCATACCTTTTCGCTTTCCTGAGGCTGTGGGTAAACAACCACTGTATGAGTCACAGAGGCTAGGACAGAATTGTTGTATAGGTTTTCTTTCTTTACTCATTGTATTTGTTAACTCAAAACATGCAGGTTTTCATCTTACTCAGCATCTCTCCTTACCTTCTTGTATTAACGTAACAAAACTTACATGCTAAAACAAATTTTCAGGTTGGTATAGTCTCATGCTTTTGCACTTTCAGTCCTCTCCAACTAAGCGTAAAAAGAAGTAATGTGCCTATTCTCTAGTACGAATACAGACAAGGGGAACAAAACTAAGACTGTTTACCTGTCTTCAAAAGAGTATTTTACCATTTTCCATAGAGTATTTTGTGAGCATGCAGAACTCCAATATTCGTACTTGTTGGATAAAGTATACTTTTGTCACTACAGATTGTAACTAGTAATCCCTCCTGTTTTCACACAACTTCGAATTTACCTGTTAAAAAACCCAACGCAGCAAAAGAAAAACCCACACAGGAAAGGGCTAGTTACAACTGGGAGTTCAGATGCTATGTATTTTTAAATAGCTACAAGCTACTTTGGTTTGGACCTTATCTTTAGCATTTTTTGCTGAATGGTGACCAAGGAATCTTAGAGCAATTAAGTAGCAAAACCAAGTTAAAACAAACTAACACTTGTATGCAGATCACATCTTCTGCTTTACCAGCAAATGGTGAGAGCTTGTTGATTGTTTATCTCTAGGCTAGAAGTTTAGCACCCTCACTAGCTTCCTGCCAAAATCCTCCTTTATGAGGAAATAATGAAATAATATTTTCTTAGTGTTTCAGGACTAGTACACAGTATAGCTGTCAACAGTTCTGTTTAGAATTTTGGCTGAAGGATGGATCTGAAACTTAGTACAGATAACAGCCAATCTCTGTCTACAGTATTCTTTTGTTACTGTGGTATTTTTACTGCTTTTCCATGTGTCTTAGAATACAATGCGTAGCCCAAGTGTGGCAAAAAAGCACTTTCTTTTACTCCCTGCATGCACAGAAAGAGTAGTTTTTCCTAATCAGGGTAGATGCAGTTACTTAAGCAGCTATTCAGTCTTTCTTTGCCAAAATAGCATCACCATTGTGTTTAAAAACAAGTTCACTGTACAGGGCTTACGTTAGGGATGATCTTTCTTTAGTCACTGAAAGAAACATTCCCTCTTCCCAAGCTCCATGTTGCTTATGTGAGTAGCTTCAGCAGGTACTTCCTCTGTAGCCCTGTCCTATACTTAGGACAAGCTAATAAGGGGATTGGCCCTAAACAGCTCCCTAGCAAATAACTATATACTCTGTAAATAACTACAGAACTAAAAGCTGGACATTTGCTAATGGTAGCTAGAATAGCATTAGCAAAGCTTAAGGGTTATACCTGTTCAATATTTCAGTTAGACTGCTTCAGAGCTTTTTTTTTTTTTTTGCTCAAGAGTTTAGGGAAGCCAGAAATGCATGACAACTTTTTATTTTTGTATCAAGTGCAACATTGCAAATAACAGATAAAACTCATTTTACTAGTCCCATAGTATACAGAACTGAAAAATGCATTCTGCCATGCTGTAGGCACTGTGCATAAGAACCTGATCAAAACTTAAGTGCAATTGTGACTGGAAGAGCAAAGCAGTGCTATTACTGTTACATCTGTATGTATCCCAGTGTCACTAATACATTTATGGTAAAGCAGAATGGCTACCACACTAGTGCATGAGCAATCCCATGAAGTAGATTTTACATCTAAAACAGCAAGCAAAGGAATCGATGCTAATCACCTTAATGAGGTGAGGTAACAAACCCAGTTTCAAGGAATATGTTGAGCCAATTGATCGCAACAGAAGAAAACTTAAGCTGAAAATACCTGGGTTTATCTAGTGGGGAGAATTGAAAATTGGGCAGTTATAGGTGGCCCAAGGAATTCTGCTTCCTAGCTTTTGCTCAGTCTTCATCTGTAGCACTGCAGAGGCTTTCAGCCAAGAAGTTTTTAATCAAGCTACTAGGCAAGTGTAACCGACCACCATCTACACCTTTCTAGCAGTTAGTTCTGGAACAAGTCCTTGCATCACCACTGTCTGAAACAGGCATTTCTACTGAAGGTAGGTATCAAGTTTCTTCTTGATGTTGTCAAAGGAATCCACTCCCATATAGTCAGCTTGGCCCTGTTCCCACCGTTCCTTGTGTTCTTCTGAAGATACAGTTGGTAATACTGGTGATGGTGCTGATATTGATATGTGGGACACTGCCTCTGTAACCTCTGCCTAAAAGGAAAGGCGGAGTAAAAATATAGAAATACTTTGCATAGCTAGAGTGAGCAACAGGCCATAGAACGGGACAACGAAGTGGATGTTCTCATGCGCAGCAGCAAGCATTGCCAAGGGGCAGGGATTGTGCAGCTTTCCTAGCAAAATAACAAAGCAGAGTTACAGAAGTTAGCAGGGAGAAAAAAAAAAAGACAAGTTTAAGTTCTTCATACCTCTCTACAGAAGCCACAAGAGAAAGCCAGAGTATAGACCAAGCTCGATAGCTGCAAATAGTTTGTTAGAAAGACGTAAGATTAACAAGAGAAAGCACATCTTAAGAGATCAGTAACTTTGGTCTTAGAAAGGTTGAGAACTTAAACTGGCCCATGTACTAAGCTAAGACAATAAAGTCTGCAGTCAGGTGCAAGCTACTAAACTCTGAATGAGAACTAGAGTTAGAAGCATTACTTTGGCTTTGATAAGTATTGGGATTCATCACTGCCAGTCTACGTAAGTATTCATTCTCTAGTTCTCCTAGGCTTCCCTAGATTTGTTTCACCATGCAAGATCTATATGTACATATTGCATGCTGAACTGGGGTTCGTCTGCCCGAGAACCTTATTAGCTACAACACATTAAGAGTTAGGGCCCTTTTCTGTATATATTAAAAGTTACTACAGTATAATTTCTGGTGCACCATTAGCTACTTAACATAGTTTGTTTTAGGCAAGCAGTCAGCTATGTTCAAGACCACTATAGCATGCTTCTCTTCTGTAGTATTATTTATTCCAAGCTTAACAAAACCAAAAAACCCTACATCCCACCACTAAACCACACCCGTGCTTTCAGTTGGACAGATGGAAGGGAAATCGGTGGAATGGTGAAGAACCTGTCATCCATACTTAGGTAGTTTCTACAAGAATATTAGAGCACGTACCATGTTTACACCTGTAGTAATTTCTTTAACAACTCCATGCTGTTCTAATAATGGTAAAACATTAGCTGTATAAGTATCCCACCACATGTTGAGGAATTCTGGGTGAACTATTTTAGGGTCATCCATGTTGCCTTTTATGCTTTTTGTTCTGGAGTCATATGTATAGTTCCATGGCTTTGTGCTTCCCAGGAAATGCACCACCTTAGTATTTGCACCAAACCTGTTGGACAGAAAAAGTTAGAACCCACAGTTTGTGCAGTTGTCTAGAAAACAAGGGTTTCGACTTGCAGACATTTTTTTTTAACCTGCAATTTCTGTAGGTGTCCAGAAAACAGAAATATGAATATATTTAGCAGGCTAAATGATCAAACTGCCAATGCCTACTGGGACTGAAAGCATCGCTATACAAACAGAAAAAATGCAAACGGAATTCTACATTACGCTAGTCAGAATACAGCCAAAACCTAATGGTCTGGGCTGTTTAAGTACTTACAGCCAACTCAAGTCTTTAGGTAGAGTGATGTCCATAGCTCAGGAGAGAGCAGTCTCAAGCAGCCGTTGCAATCAGAACTAGTTTTAAAAGTGAAAAAGATTCTACTCCAAAGTCAGTGATCCAGATAGTTAGGCATTACAAGCATTATGTAGAGAAGGGTCAGTGTTAGAGCTACCCTTTAAGTTTGTGTTTCAAAAACTTTAGAATATTCAAAACAAGGCAGTATGCATTTGGGTGGGGGGTTTTGTACTACTGGAAGATCCTTGACTGTATTTCAATATTCATGTTCAATGTTTTGAACACGACTGATCTTATTGCAGAATGAAAACGTATGCATGTGTAAAACAAGGTCAAGCATTTGCACTAAGTGCAAGGAAAAAAAAAAATCTGCCTTCAAGAGGTCAATTCCTAGGCTTGAGCTTTAAACTCCATATGCCAAATCTTGGCATAAGAGGACTTCCTTAGTTTTATTAGCTGTCACAGCATTACTTAACAGCCTGAGTTTTCATCATCTTAGGCTGCTGCTGTTCTGAGGAAACTTGTCATTGTTTAAAAATCAAGGCTGTTTAAGCTAAAGAATGCCCAAGAAGTGTTATGTTACACTTGCTGCAAATGGAGAAGTGTGTTCTTAGTATTCTGTCCACTTAAGACCTGTACAACAGTTGATGGATGCCAAGCTTCTACAATGTTTTCAGTATCTGCTTTCTAGATAGTTTCTAGATCTGCAATACTTTCTTTTGATGTTTAAGCTCAACTGTTAGGAAGCTTTATGTCCACACTGGCCTTAGCAACTAATCTGTCTTTCCCCATCTCCCAGAGAAGTCCTTCATCAATGTTTTGAATTTAGAGAACATGTCATGAATTGGCATTTTCCTTTGGAAAAAGGGATTACTGAGACTGCTGTGAAATCTAGTCTCGCTGTACAAAGCTGCAAAAAACTTGGCTATTGATGTCAGTAGGTTTAAATTTCACTTTATTCCAACTGCTGATTATCAGGAGCATAGCTGCTGATCTAACCAAGGAAAATTGTTCCACCTATTGAGCAGGGCATTCTACTTAAAAGGGCTGCACTTCCAGCATTCTACTTTTGAAGGTCTACTGAATTCAGTTAGGCAATTGATTCAATCAGTTAAATGGAATTTTTGTCAGGAGCCCCCAAATCCTTTTAGGCTTTTGTGGCAACAAGGTCATTTGTAACTTTAAGGTCATGTGACTAACAACCAGTCAGTCATGGAAGAAGGACATACTTTACAATAGATGTTAGCTTATCAAATGCTATCCAACTACTTAGTCATTCTTAGGCTTGCATATATTTCTTTAAATAAGTGTTCCACTTTTAGCATGACAGGATTTCAAATGGTATTCTGATCACAAGACATAGTTTGATCTTGAGCCAGCAACAGTCCTGCTTATGCTAGCTACTGCTTTAGACACTAGTGACCTGATGTCATTCAGAGATCAGATTGTTTTTATGCAATGAGTACTTTCCCTCTGCATCCCCCCCAACTTTTGCGGCCCTTAATGAATAAGAATTTCTGTGTAACATTTCAGCTTCCCATGCTTCCCCCCCTTCCTCCTGTGTTTATTGTAACACTTTGAGTGACCCTTGCCACTGACACATGGTTTACTCACATGCCAAATCTCATACTGCTAGCTAGGGAGGATACAGTTGTTCTCCTTACACAGGAAGCATGCAAATGTATGGTGGTTGGCTGTAGTCTTTGTTCCATCTTGCTATTACTGAAGGAACTGTCTGAGATCTAGAAAGACTGTTGGGAGAGAATTCTAGCTTTATACAAGTCTTTGTTCACCATGTTTATTTAAATGGTATAGGTTGATTAGATGAACTGTAGCTACGGGTTGTTAAATACACTAAGTGATTTGAGTGAGGAAAGTGCAAGTTATCTAGGTGGGAACAGTACCACCAGTGACATGCTGGAGTTCATTCAGCTCAAGCTTATTTGAGAGCTACTGCCTTTGGTTAGAACTGTAATAGACAATATCCCATACTGGAGTAGTGGTTCTTCCTTTTGCAAGTGACCTGTCAAATGTGCTTACTCTAAATCAACTTCAGTGTTACCACCAGGGATGAGTGGTTTAAGCTACAGATACAGCTTTCTCTCTGCATTTATCATGAGATTAATTTTTTTTTTTTTTTTTTTACAGAGTGGAAACTATTATACCTTCTTTTAGTGACAATAATGGCCTCCCTTTAGAAAAACCTGTGTAAGTTCACATTGTGCCCGTTTGTTCCGTTACAAGAAATGAGTTTATATAAGCTCTGAAAGTCTTCCTAGAATTTTGAACTTACGCTTTAAATGCTGGAAGATAGGAATATACAGAAGTGCTGCTCAAATTATAAATAAATGGTAGATGTTTGCTCATGTCTGTTGTTGCCCAGCTGCTGAAGAAGGTGTTTAATAACCCCTGATCTGCACCTGAAAGAGAAAGCATTAATAGGCTACAAGCATCAGATAGCTGTTTTAGGATCTTTTTCAATCATGTCACTAATTAAGAGTTGGTAATGCTGTTGTCATGTCCAGTAGGAGTTTGACATAGAGCACTAGAGTTCTATTTGCGAACCACCCTGTAAACCTTGCAGCCTTTGAAAAATAAAAAAAATGCAGAGAATGAAAAAGGTAGTATGTGTGGGGTTACTTTTGCTAAAAGATAGCAAGCTGGTCACAAACCCTGCCATTTTCTTTTACAACTTAAGTTCAAGCTGTGTAAGGCAGCAAAAACCAGGACTTGACAATTGAGTACTGTTCAGCTTCAGGAAAGCTGTAGCTGATCAAGGGCCAACAATTAGTTTTATTACTTATGCTTACAGCTGCATGACCAACATCTCAATCCCAGTTAGGGAGGGTATCAGGGGTCTGTCAGACCTGCAATGCTGGATGCATCTACCTTCACTGTGATGTGATTTGGAGAACAAGTCTTATGAGGAGCGGCTGAGGGAACTGGGGTTGTTTAGCCTGGAGAAGAGGAGGCTGAGGGGAGACCTCATTGCTCTCTACAACTACCTGAAAGGAGGCTGTAGCGAGGTGGGTGTCGGTCTCTTCTCCCAAGTAACTGGCGAAAGGACGAGAGGAAATGGCCTCAAGTTGTGCCAGGGGAGGTTTAGATTGGACGTGAGGAAAAATGTCTTTGCTGAAAGAGTGGTTAAACATTGGAACAGGCTGCCCAGGGAAGCGGTTGAGTCACCATCCCTGGAAGTATTTAAAAGAAGTAGAAATGAGGTGCTTAGGTGCATGGTTTAGTGGGCATGGTGGTGTTGGGTTGACGGTTGGACTCGATCTTAGAGGTCTTTTCCAACCTTAATGATTCTATGATAAGGAAAACACATTCAGTCTTGGTGACAACTCTAGTAAAACTTCATAAAATCCCTTGCCAGGCAATAGGCGTTCCTAGTTCTGTACTAAAAAGCTGCTGACTAACCCCTAAGTGAGGATAACAATCTAAGCTATGGCCAGACCTACTGTGTTGAGAGGGGTCACCTCTTAGTTTGCAAGTAGAGGTTGTAACGAGGTCAAATCAATCTGAAGTTGTTTGGTACATCAGTAGTAGAGTAGCTAAAAAAATAGCCTCTGGCCAAAAGCAGACTAGTTTATAAGCAGCTACTGAGAAGTAAAAACTACTTATTTATACCCATTCATTCTTTATTGCAGTGAATATACTTAGTCTTTAAGTATTAATAGTTACTCTTATGAAGGAGATTGAAGGGAGTCCCTCAACTTTCATTTGCTGTCTTCTCTTCACCTGTAACTGCATTCACAAGTAGCATTGCTAAAGAGTAGGTAAATGGATAGCTTAGTTAGAAAAGAGACAATGTTTTATTTTAATCTTTAATTTTCTAAAGTACTCCGTCTCTGCTGACTCAGGAAAGGGTTTTTTTATTGGCCTATGATCAGATTTAGGGCAGCACTAATGTTTACACACTCACTGCTGTTTGAGCAGAATTTGCTTTTTGCAACTGGAGTATCTAGGCACTGGGCATAAACTTGGATGTACAGACAGTACACTGACAAATATAAATTCTAAAGTATCCTGTTACAGCTGTCAGCATACACGCAGATTGCAGAGTGAGAAATTGCCTAGAGACTCAGTCCAGTAATTTCAAACCTCTGACTTGCCTCTCAACCCATAAAGGAAGGAAAACATTTTTGAAGACGCTGTGCCCATCACAAGAGAAGAGTCAAAGAAACCAGACAAGTCCTCTGGTCTTTACTTAGCTATGTTTCACTTTAACTTCTAACTTAATGCTGTGTTAAGAATGCATATGTTAACAGTAAGATCATCTAAAAGAAGAAAGTCTGGGATGCCCTCTCAGAACAGATAGCTCATAACTGAAGGGGCAGCAACAGTGTATTTAACTTATTCTACAGGACTTTCTCTCACTCAGATTGTTTTACATACTCCACTTTTTTTCAGATTGCATGCATTTGTGCCAAAGCAGCCACTGAAAGCAGCATTTAGCTGTCGTAGTTCAGACTTCAACAGTAGTCTTGTATAAACTGGACCTTATGTCTAAGGTGAAAGAATCAGGCAGTAGCTACATTAGCTACATATCTACAGATAGAGTCTTGGCTGCATTATATCTTTATACAAAGCAACCATTTTAGATGCCAGGCTAGAGAGCCAGAGGATTGTTGAAGCAATAGCACCATTCTTAAGGTATCAGTGCTACCAGATTTCTTTTAAAACCAAACTTTTTTCCCCTCCGCTACTTTTAGATGGTATCTAGAATTATTACATGACATATTCCTCATTATCTAGAAAGGTAAAGTTCAAATAGACAAAGTAGTTGTCTACATAAGCAGCCATCACTCTACCATTTCTGGACAACAGCATTACATAGGAGGCATCTGTCTACCGTTATAAACACAGAATACTCTGGAAAGTCTTGCATTCCCTAGTTACTACTACTGCAGATGGGGCACTTAGAGCTTGACTTCAATTATGCATATCTTGGTAGCTTGTTGAGTTTGCATCCCTGTGTCCTATTAAGGGCAGTGACCCCTCACAGGCGTTTCTCTTATAAAAAAGTTTCCTAGGAACTTTTTACTGTCTAGATCAATTTAAGTTTAAATCCCCTTTCTCCCCACCGAGTTCATGACCTCAGCAGCAGCTTATGCAGGTAGTATAAGTCTCTGTGGTCTCATTACTCACATCAGTGCTACCATTTAATAAAAACTGAGTAAATTTTAAAGCTGAAGTACAAATTACAGTTCTAGAAATTTTGTACCTAAACAATTAACCCACCATTTTTGCTGTTATGAGCTGCAACAATTGCTTCATGTTTAGGACACTGAGGAAGTTTCACCACTCTGTGGCTTTAGCTTTCAAGTCAGAAAGTATATTGTAGAAGCAGTTCTATTCTTTTAGAGGACAGCGGCCTTAGACCTAGAAGATGGGGTCTGCTAGCAGTTGAGCACAAAGCTCAGAGGAGACAGTCACCAAGTCTCAGATGTTCCTGGAGCTACTCAACAGTCAGTTTGCACAAAGATGTGGGTTTGTTTGGGGTTTTTTGGTTGATTTGGGTTTTTTGTTTGTTTTTTTAAATGCAACAATTCAGTACCATGCTACAGCTTTTGCCATAACTGGTCATCAATTTACACCCAACATTTGAGAGCGCTCCCAGAGCTACCAACTGCTACCTTGTCAGTAGCAAGGTACAGACAGACCGTTCATTACATTGCAGTACTCATTTTCACTAGAGTTTATTCATATGGTAGCATTAAGCATCCAGCTGCGACTGATGTTCTTTAGGAGGCCACACACAGGAGTCCACACAGTAACAGGGATTATTCCACAGACTAGGAGTGACATCTAGAATTTTTACTTTTTACAAAGTACTGAAAGGTAAGTCAACAGGCTGGCTAATTACCTTCTATTATGAGTTCTATTTTATGGTCTTATTTATGTAATTTTCTGTAGCTTTTTCAGTTAGACCTTTGTTTTATACCCCAGTAGTTACATAATGAAATTTAGTGACAGGAGACAGTGATAGTCATTCAGAAGCCTTTAACTATAGCAGTCTTCAAACGACGTGTGCATTTACTGCAGTGGTAATGGACTGGTAAGGAGACTTACAGGACAGCAGAACTTGGCTTCTCAAGCTTAAATCTGGCACAGTGGCCAATCCCAAGTGACCTATAGTGGGAAGCAGCCAAGACTACATGCGCTTGATACTGGGCAAGAGACAGTCACCACCCTATAACGACAGGAAGCTATCACATAGCACATAAAGAGATAGTTGCATCTTCAAATGTTTGTTTCTCTGAAGCTGCACTTAAGTTGATCAGTACTATTTTTTCCACAGCAACTTGAGTTAGCATAGAACATTCAAGCCTTGAGTGTTAGGAATGCATGAAGCATAGTACTGCAGTTTCATTTGCTAATGCATGCACTGTGCTTGCTACATATTAAGATTTCTTGTTATGTGATTCTGCATTGCTAATGCTTACAGCTGCTAGTTTGGAGGCCAAACTTAGTTTTTTTTATTTCATGAAGTCTGAAAAAAGTAGTTTTACTACATGTTGTAATGATAGCCTCTATTGTGAGAAGGATAAAATTTTTGTGTAGTTACATTGAGTTCAGAATTCTATCATACAGAGTCCCCATGACACGTATGTAGTTACTGAGCCATCCCAACCACTATTACCATTTTGGTCTAACTTATATTGAAATACAAATTAATACATACCATCAAAGCTGC
This sequence comes from Pygoscelis adeliae, assembly GCF_000699105.1. Classification (NCBI taxonomy): domain Eukaryota; kingdom Metazoa; phylum Chordata; class Aves; order Sphenisciformes; family Spheniscidae; genus Pygoscelis; species Pygoscelis adeliae. The sequence continues at coordinate 4,472,129 of NW_008824056.1, forward strand.
CTTTCTCTGTGGCAAGCTGTAACAGCTGATTGTATGTTTCAATGGAAGGTCGGTAAACAAAAACTCCAGAATTAAAACAGTCTGGCCAGCCTGGATCTGGTGCTGCAGACAGCTCTTCTCTCTCAAAAAGCTCATCAATATTTGACAAAACCTAGTTGTAAAGGGGGTAAAAAATTGTTTTCTGGTTTTTAGGTTAGGAACTGGGGTATCATGTTCTAATGGATTTTGACATCCACCTTAAGACATGAAAGAAAGTTCTCATATCAATGCTCTTGTCTTATGGAAGACAATACTTTATGGTGATGGTCCCCACAGACTATGTTACAATTAATTTAGATTAAAAAAGGCACATACATCTTTAGAGTTACTAGTCCAAATAGCAAAAAGGGCTCTATTACCCCTCCTCTTAAAAAGAAAAGAAAAACACCCAAAACAAACCACTAACTCCCCTCCCCCCAAAAAAGCCCAAACAACAAAACCAACAACAACCCACAGAAAAAGAAAATCCAACAACCCCCATACCAGGTCATTAAGAGGTACCATGAGACACGACCACTTGCCATTGTATCTGCATCCATGAAAACACATTTTGAAAACTGCGTCAGTTCCCAGCAGTGAAGCTTTGTTAGTGTGACACCCAGCTCAGGTCTTTTCATTAATGCCAAGTGTGCTGAATCCCCGCTATCCAAGACGTTTACCAATATGACTTCATCAAATACTTTTTCTTG